>NC_056749.1:170805994-170865434 GCF_019279795.1 Protopterus annectens
GCAAAATTGCTAGCGAGTCACAGAAACATACTGAAACATGAGAGGATGAGTCAGGTAATTACTCTGGGGTAATCATGAGGAACACCTACCTATAGGCATAGCATGGGAAGTACCCAATAAGAGAATAGAGTCCAGGTTCCTGGATTGAAAGAAATCTCCAGGGAGTGATGAGGTTAGCTCTAAAGTATCTTGGAAGGAAAAGGTTTGGAGCATATCCCTGAAACACGAATGGGTGAAAGTTGCTATACTGCATATTTTGGAAAATCTTGTTAAAGTGCTGAAGTATGTGCTTGTTATGCTTCACTATGGTATTAGCAATCCATCTATCTGGTGTGGGGGTAGAACCCACAGCTTTCTGCACCAAAGGTGAGTATGATGCCTGTTGTACCACTGACAACTTTTGAACTTTATAGCATAAACACTGATGGCCATTTGGCAAACAAAACAGTTGCACAATGAAAATAGACTTAACATGATCAACAGCAAAAATTTATTTTCCAATGAACATTCATTTATAATGCATGGTGGCCAGTGGTGGATTAAGTATACCTTGGCCCATGACCTGGTTTTCAAAGCAGGAGATCCCTGCATTCATTTTTAGGACTATGCATAAAAGCAGGTGCACTTTGATTCAGCATACCGATTGTTTTAAATGCATTTCTTATTTAATACTGCAACATTTGTTGAAGTACGTTTGAAATTTGAAGTGTTGAACACATTTCCAGTTAGTGAAACAAAATGTATAAACCAATAATGACAGCAACATTTGTTGGTGCATTTTCAATTTGTTTTTAACATTTTCTTTTTCCAGTAAGCCATGAAACAATGTATGAACCAATAATGACAGAAGTACCCATTTCAGAACATTTCAATCAACTCTTCAGTGGTTTACCAAAAGGGCTGACAGTTGGTGCAAATGATTAAGCCTCTTGTTACCTATAACCAAGGTACACTGAGCCTGTTAAACTGCTGTCTTAATTAAATAAACTGCCCTCTCTAACTAGGCCATTACACACACGCCCACACGCATACACACTAAACATAATGTTCAGTTCTTGTAGCTCTGTACCTTGCCTTTGTGATCCATTTGTCTGGCTGTACTACAAATGCTTTTATTAGTTCCATCCAACAGTTTGCACTGCATATCCATTGCCTGGCTGTGAAATCGAACCAAATTGTATCTGCTAATGCTGTTGTGTTAGTTCTACCCAGTAATTAATCTGTTTCAAAGTACTACACATCTATTTGCATTTGAAAGTTCCATCCGGTATTTTGTAGTACAATTCCATTGTGTCACTGCCTGGCTGTGAAATTAAATCTTGCACTGATTCTCTGTATGTGGGCGTGCTCTCATTGGCTGGATCCAAAATACAAAATAAAATTCTTAAAGCAACATGGCACTGCTAAGAGCAGGAAACAAGTTTTTAATGCAAAACAAATGGATGCACAGCAGTACTGAGCCAAAAAATAAAAAATCTTTCTTATCTTTCTTAATTTTCTTTAATTAATGTTGTGGCTGGGCCCCCACAGCTGGCAATGGCCCCCAGCCTGCTGCCTACTAGGTTGCCTAGTGCTGGATCTAGTCATCTTTTCTCTGCATAACTCCTGGGAGGAGCACTGTGGTCTCTATTAAGATCTATGGAAAAGACTAGTCTGGAATCCTGAAAAAAATTGCTTTTGTTATTCTAGTTATTTTGGTAGAACACTGAATTTTTCATTTATTCCTCTAAAAAAATATCGATGTTCCATACAAGCTGCTTAAGACTATTTTATATTGTGCTGGTGGTTTGTAGCAGCCACAGATTTTTTTTGTATATAAATTGCAACCCAAGATTGCAAGTTTTGCAAGTTTTAGAAACTGGCTGCTTAACATGAAGTAATCCTACAGAGTGAATGCTTAAAGTGGCAGGAATGTGTACTTTATTGCCTTCAAAGATTTCTGAAGCTGAGAAAATATTAAATGTGTGTGGCCAAAAACCTGTCTAAGTTAAAAAAGGGCTGCCCTGAGGAGTTTGCATGAACCCTGGACAAGAATCCTTGCTGCATATAAAAAATCTAGTTTTGTATCCCCCTTCTCCATTTGGACCGACGTGTACTGAACTGCATATGAACAAACTTGTGCAAAATTAAAAGATTATTGCAGTCTTATTAAACTGCAACAGTTTCAAACAGATTCATGTGGCCATACACCAATACCTGCTTGGCACACTGCAGACTTGTGAAGCCAGATTTGAGGTTTGAAATTTCAGATACATAATTCATCTACTAAAACAAATAGGTTTTCATACTACTCACTAAGTAGAGGTCGATTTTTAAAATCTATGCTTTCAGACATTTGTGATTTTGCCAATTTGTCCATAATGAAAGTCCAGTTAAATATAAAACTTAAGGGACTGTGCTTCAGATAACACTTCAGTTCTTGACAAAAGGTTGCTTAAATTTTTGCAAGTCACAAACATGACTTTGGAGTAGGTATAGGTGCAGTCTTATATTATAGATGGGGCTGGCTGAAAACCTAGTTTGTTAGGTAAGCAAAAAGCTCAGCAATGTTATTAAATGTTATTTTGCAAATGTAAGTGTGCATCTTTCCCAAACTATTACTTGTCAAGCAGGGATTGTTCAATGGTATATGACAACCATAATTTATATTTACTCTACAGACAAATGAAATTTAATAAAACAAAACCTATCATGATGTGCACTACAAATTACAATTCGGCCACTGATCCTAACATATTCTGCGTTCTTGATATGGATGCCAGATTCACCTCTCAAGCTTAGTTCTTGAGGTGAATGTCATGTCTTGAAGATGCAAGTCAGTTAAGATCGGCGACCCGGTCATAATCATCAATCCTATATGCGTTCTATTTCATCTCTTGTGGCTCCTCTGTGTGTTGCCTTACTACAAGCAAAGTTCTTTAACCTGCCCTGCACGTCTGGATAATGCTACTGCTCTTCTAACAAGAGCATTTTCATCCTAACATGCTTCTTTTGCTATATTTTGCAAGCATGAGGGGCTGCTGATATGCAGCAGTTCAGATCACTTGAATTCAGTTGAGTATGGGAGTACATTTCATATAGAAGGTGGTCCATGTTCTCCCATCAGTTCTACTGCTGTTTATTATACAGAGCTGAGCTTGGAAGTGGTGTCTTGGTCTGTATGAATTTATCTGAGAATCCCTACTTTAGGTAAAGAAAAATTAGTTGCTTTGCTATAGACTTAACATTACCTCTTTGTAACATGTACTGCATCAGGAATATATATATATATATATATATATATATATATATATATATATATATATATATATATATATATTTTCATACTCAAAAATTTTTGGGACATACAGATAGCCCTTCCTTAGTTATACAAATAGTTCTACAATGTCCATTGCTATGATCTTAAAAAGGCCTTCGACAGCAGCTAAGCATTTCAAAATGTTTTTAAAAAATATGGTAGATGGTATGCTCTGATATATCTGAGCAAAAATATTTTATGTCCCAAGTAATTTTTGGACAGTAAAATATAGTTAAATTCCTAGCTTTTGTCGTATTCATTACCAAATGACTATGCAAAATGTCATTGTATGCTATTTTCATCACGAGCATTTTGAAAGGCTTTTAACTAATAAATGGCATAGTATCTGTCGTTTGCATTTGTTTTGGCTGTAGAGCAGGTTGATGGCCAATTCACAGTATGGGTATGAAGCGGGACTCATTTGTTCCTGAGTTGCCATTCTACACAAGCCCACATTAGTGTAATGCCTTCCAAATGACATTCCTGAAACTGAAATGGCTCAGCAATACGTTAATCTACATTCTGCTGTGAAACGGTGGCTATGGCCTCATCTGCAAAACACAGGTACAGGGTGTGTTCCACGTCATCCAATTCATCCTCTTTAAATGGCATGTCAGGATACGGATACTTTCCTTACATCAGTGTCTGTAACTTAGGTCTTACTTTTGTTTCCGATTGTCGCTCTGTGTTTATGTCGTGGGAAGAAGCTCAAGACTTTGCTCATGTTCTCTCTTTCGCCTTTACTGAGATTCTTCTGTGTCATACTTCTACACCCATTTCCCTTAGTGCATTCTTAACTAGAGGCCCTTATCTGTCAAACTTTACAATTCCCTATTATTTTAATTACTGGTCTTTTGGTAAAATTCAGTAATTTATCTAACTCTCCTACACATAGTAGTCTCAGAGATTATTTGACATTTGTTGACAGTGTTGGTCCATCTGGGCTAAGGCCCTTTTTCAGTGGAGACCTGGGGAGAAAAGCTCCATGATTACAAAAATGTGTACAGTTTACAAAAAAGAGAATAATTGTTTCTAGTACATGAAGAAGGGTATTTAACAACGGATAGCAAGTATACAATAATATTATTTTGAGTCTCCTAGTCCTACACTTTTCCTTTACTGCAGCAATATATTTCAGTCAACATAGACAGCTGATTTTTTTCCAACCATATCTTATCTAAATTGTGAGAAATCTTGACAGTTATCACATCATGTATTAAGCTGAAGACTAGGGCCTACTGGTGAAGTTTTTACCATTGAGCGGTCAATGATTTTTTTTCAGCTCACCTTTTACTGAAAATTAAGTCTCAAAAACTACTTACAAGACCAACAAAAAACAACTTGTCTGAACATGTGGTGAATGGTGCACTTTTTTTGTAATTGTTGCCTTTTCTTTCAAAATTACACATTTCAACTCTGAATATTCAAGGAATGAGATTTATTATCATCAATCAACAGCTCTAAGTGGGTCACAGTCTAGAAAAACTGGCCAAAACAACTTTCATTAAAACTCAGAGAAAATCTCTCTCTGCTTAGGAGATGGAGTCTTGCACCCCCCCACCCCATACACACACACACCGCCCAAATGAAAATATACCTACTCTAAGACTGCACAATCCTCCACTTTCAATGAAGCTTGTTTTGTGCAAATTTCATGTGCTCGATAGATGGTTGGTAATCTGCCATGAGAATGTTGATTGTTGTCATTTGTTGCTATACTTTGTGGAGCTATTTCTTGGTTTCCTTGTGAGCAACAATTGTTCATCATTATGATATCTGCTACAGTAGCCTAAGCTATATAGTTTATATGCTACTAAAGATATAAAAGCCAACCATCTTCTAAAGCTTCCAGGCACCTCCATTCACCCAGACCATTAGTCAGTTCAAGCATTCAGACATATAATGTTATGATAAGTTTACTTAACTGTACTTTTTTGTATGGACTTTATCTTAGGAACATATTGTCTTTAATACCCAACTGTAGGCCTTTGTGAATGCATGTTTAATATGCTGACATTAACGCAACTTTATTCCTCCATGAAGATTCACCTGCAGTTGCAGTAACTTTGCTGCTCTCGGTGCCATTTCTACTAATGTCAGCTTTGTTACATTTGATATTATTTTGATATTTTAGTGTATATTCATAGTGGATTGTCCACATTATTACATCATCTTAGTATCTATATACAAGAGTACTAATTTATGAACTTTAACCGTGCTTAGACTTAGGAATGGGGTCCTTTCCCATCATGGTATTAGAAACATAGAAAACTTGGAGAGTTATAAAAAAACAAAAAAGTTAGAAGTTTAATAAAACAAATGAACACAGTAATTAGGACTGTCCTTAGAGATCCATGCAATACAACAGAATGAAACAGGATATATTACTGGGCAGTTAAATTAATGAGATAATTCTACCACAAAAACACAAGTAGCAAGGGAAAGGAAGGGAAGAAATCGAATACCATCATGGAAGTATCGAATAGAGAAAACTATAAAGCAGTTAAGAAAAAAATGTCATTGTCAGAAGGTTACAGAAGAGGAAACAGAGCAACAAAAGATGGACAAGATAAAAGCAACGTGCAGTATTATAACTGATCAGGATTTATCATGCACTATCGCAAATAAACTAAATATCAGCACAGGCAGAACTTGGAAGATAAACAAATAGAAAGGAAAGTACAAAATAAGCAATTTATTGATGACCCAAAAAAGTTTTATAGAGAATTGAGAAACACGGTAAAGGAACTGAAAGACAAGAAAAATAGATACAGTTTGTATAGTATTTATGAAGATCCTATGGAACAAAGCTTCTAAATGGATAGAAGTAAAAAAAAAAAAAAAGAATAAGACATTTAAAGGTACAGGGTATGAAATGGGATGAAGTAACAGCCAGAGAGATTGAAGCAAAGTTAAGAAAAGCTTCCAATTGGAAAATCCCAGGCCAAGATGCAATACCCAACTTCTGGTTAAAAGTATTAACATCTTTGCACAAAGATGTAGCTGCGAGTAAGAACTATTTATACACACACCCCTAAACAGACACCAACCTGGCTAACAGGAAAAACAATGCGCATACTAAAGAGTGAACCTGCAAACTGCCCTAATAATTAAAGGCCAATAACTTAGCCTTCAGACAACGTATAAACTATACAATGGAATTTATGCAGACAGAGTTTACTGTCATTTAGAAGAAAACTGAATTATGGTAATAAAAGAAAGTCATATGGAACAAAGGATCATTTGTTGTTGGTCATAGTGGAGAACTGTAAACATGTGTAGAATCCAAGTATGGCATGGACTGACTCCAAAAAAGCATTTGACAGTATACCACATTCATGGATAAGAGAGTGGTTAAAATGTATTATATACCCTACACTGAAATTACATCGCAGCAACCATGAAACAGTGGAAAACCATTTTGCAGTTAAGCCATGATAAATGACAAATTATTATTCCAGGGATAAAAATCTCAACAGGGATATTACAGGATGACTGTCACCACTGCTGTCTGCTTAACAGATTTAGTCATGGGTATAATTTGGCTCCCAGAAAGCAACAAAGTGAAAAGACTCGTCTTCTCTTAGTCGATTTAAAACTGTATTGCTCATCAGATGAGGAACTGAAAGCACAACTGCAAGTAGTCAAAGCTTTGTCATACGATATAATATTGACATTTGGTCTTGATAAATGTCCAAAAGAAACCTTTAAAGCAGGCAATCTGCAGCACTAAGAAAACATTGGTTTGGAACAAGAATGTGACATAAAACAACCTGAGCAAGAGGGAGTATATAAATATTTGGGAATTAATGAAAGATCAAGAATACAACATGAAAAAAATATGAATAAAACTTAGTAAGGATTATTTTAGAAAATTTCAATTAATACTGAAAACAGCATTGACATCTAGGAACAAAACTCAAGCTATAAACTATTTTTCTCTTCCTGTACTAACTTGCCAGTTTATGAGGGAGTGACTGACCCCAAAAGGTGCTGGAGAGATTAGACAGAAAAACAATAAGGATGCTTCATGCTCAAATGATTTATTAAAAAAAGTGCATACACCAAGATTATACATTTCCCATTCTGAAGGAGGCATGTCCCTCCTTGAAACTGATTACATGTATAGATCTGCAATTGTGTGACTGGATACATATCTGCTGACCTCAAAAGATCCAGATATAGTAAAAGTTTTGAAATATGAGGAGAATAAATCTAAGATGACTTCCCTTCCGAGTCTAGCAGAAGAATCAGAGTCAAGTGAGAATGGAAATCAAACCAGAAGTAGACAAAAATTAGGCAAGTGAATGTGCCAAACAAAAAAACAAAAAAACAAAAAAAAAAAAAAAAAAAACTTCAAGGTGAATGATCAGATGAGAATGGCAAGGAATGGGGAAAACGCAGAAACAGTTTCAAGTACTGAAAACTCTTGGAAGTACCTCATGTTGATCAGGACCAAATGCAGGAATATTTAAGGACAGGCAAATTCAAACCAAAAGATGAAAGGTTAGTATTGGTGGCCCAAGATAGTGGCCTACGTACATGTTGGTTTACTAAGTCCATTGAACATGTGGGAGAAATAGACAAATGTAGGTAATGTAAAATAGAATTGGAAACGGCTGCACACCTTGTTGCTGGTTGTAACATACTAATGGCAGAACGACTGTACACTGAAAACAAACCAAGAGACAGCTGGTTCACCCAGGCTAACACTGTGCTGAAAAGCAAATAAACTGCCTATGCAATCCAGTAATAAAAGTTCTGTTAAAATCCAGAATTTAAAGAAAAGAATGAAATAAAACAAAATAAGAACAAAAATAATATGATACAATCTGAAGAACTATTCAAAAGCACTTATCGTTGGACAAGTGACTTAATTTTTTTTTTATTATTTTTTTATTTTATTTTTTTTAAATTATTTTTTTATTATTTTGTTTTATTTCATTCTTTTCATTAAATTCTGGATTTTAACAGAACTTTTATTACTGGATTGTATAGACAGTTTATTTGCTTTTCAGCGCAGTGTTAGCCTGGGTGAACCAGCTGTCTCTTGGTTTGTGGATTATTTATTGGACAGTTCACCGCAGCAAAAGGGAATATCTCTATTTTTCTAATAATGTGGTAAGACTGTTGCACTGGGGATTGTGCAAACATTATAATACTGAAGTAGATGAAAAACATTGGAAACGAGCCACAAAGCATCAAAGAAAATAATGAAGTCTATATCACATGAGATCATCCATTACCAACAGTTCAAAAGATAGATGTGAAAAAAACAGATATAGTGGTCCATGAAAAGACAACAAATGTAGCATTGATCATTGAAATCGATACACCCACTGACTAGTGTCTTGCATACAGAGATACATAGTCATAAAATATAAACATTTGCAGGCAGAAACAAGAGCAATGTGGAAGAAAGATACCCAGACAGTTCCAATAGTAGTAGGAAGCAATGGGTCTTATAAAAAAATAATCTACAATCATATTTAGATACGTTACCAATACATACAACTCCAGACAAGTTGCAGGAGTTGCCATTACTGGACACATTGCTGGTACTGCGAAAAGCACTTCTGGCTGAAATCAAAGATTGAAACAATATTAATTTTATGAACTTTAACCATACTTCGACTTAGGAATGAGGTCCATTCCCATCATGGTATTAGAAACCCAAACGATTTGGAGAAATTAAAGAGAGAGTTGCACATTCCATAAAATGGTACCCTATCGTAATTTCATTTCTCCATTGTTCCACAACATTAAAAGATCAAAGTGCAGGAAACAAAAAGTAGGAGCTGTCAGAACATCTTGGTACATATGAGAAAACTATATTTAGACAGATTCATAGAGAGACACTCACAAAGTAGCTCTTAGGATCACGGTTCTTTGTAGAAGGAAGAATTCTCTTTATATAAATCTATTTCAGACTTGAAAGATATTTCTACCTAATCATATAAAACTTCAAGGTTTTATGAATCGTAGTACAGGATCTCAAAATTTCATTGGGAATTACAATAAAAGTTACCATATTCTGATGCATTTTTTAATTCAACAGTAATTTACCATACATCACTAACGAAAGCATTTTTTTTTATTTTATTAATTTACTATTTATTAATCTCATTGGTAAACTTTTCCCTTTTGAGGTACAGCCTGGGATATAAAACCAAGTTACAAAATTATGCAAGTTATAGACAATGAACATACATAAAGACAAAGACGTGTCTATACTGTTTCTACCTGGGCCTCCACTGAAAACTGGCTTTGTTCCAAGTCAGACTTTCCCAGTTAACAAATGTTAATAAATAAAAGTAACAGGATACATATAGCACACCAATTAAACAAAAAAACATTTACTCTCCTTTCCTTGCGTTCACTTTGAAAAAAGTGCATTTTGCCTCTCACTGTCTGTTCTACTGATTTATTTGCTCTGAATTACCTATCTAGCTGCTGGATAAAGTAATATATTTTTATATTCTAGCAAGTACTTTTCTGTGTTTTTACATCAAGACGTCAGTAGATTTTCCATCTAGTGCACTGGGTGGCAGCCTGGACTGCAAGTTAGGAAAACACGTTTTCTGCATGTAGTTTTATTGGTTGGAGGGCTTATTAATTTACTTATCTTTATTTTAGTACCTTCATAAATTCTGTACAATTAAGTGGCTCAACTCATTTCTACAAAGCAAAGTACTTTCATTGAATAATCAAACTCTCATAAGCTGTTCTTCAAAGTACACTGCTGTATCCATATCTTCGTGGTAGCATTTCACTCTAGACACTCCATTACTGTGCTTTTACATAAGGACTGGGATTATTCAAGTAGTGTCAAGCAGGCATTTACCTGGTCTACCTGAGATGGGAAGCACACAAAAGGGCTCCAAGTGTAGTCATTGTATTAGCCAGAGGTCTCGGTCAGTTTTCTGTATTTCAACTGCTGGTATAAATTCTGCACATCTGCATGGAGCTGTTTTACTGTGCAAGTGTCCTGTACAGATGAAAACATCTAGAAACACTGCTTATTTTCATTCTACTGTGAACGTTTAATGTGACAGTTACTTTAATAAATACTATTCCTGCTCCAAGATCATCTGATTTGGTGCTGGGCAGCATCACTGGGTAGGTTAACTGCAGAATACCCCATGTAAGCAGACTTGCCTCATCTAGTTAAAAAACACACTCCAGTCCCTTCTTTTAAGTACACATCAGGACCTGCACCCATGAATGGGCACTTTCCTGCTATCTCTGCATCCAGTTTGGTGGACATGGGTATCCTGAGGTAATGTAATAATTGCCTTATGTACGCTGACAACCACTTAATTCTTTAACAAATACTGTATGTGAGAGATGTAGTTACACATTGACATAGGAGGCTAGATTCTCACATATAGACAAAAGGCAAGCACATTGTCAGTGACTTACATCACTCACCGCACCCACAAAGGACCACACACACACCCACATATGTGGAGATGTGCACATGCAACTTATCCAAACCTCAAAGCCCTCTCAAGTGTACTCTTCAAACTTTTCATGTTGCATGTACACAAACAAGAAATTTCCCATCACAGCCCAAAGCCACATCTCACTGCTCCTCAACTAACATGCCCACAAAGCCAAACACTCCATGACTTAATATTCAGATCATAGTAGATCCCACTGAGAGATGGACTGATGTTCCTCTTACCAGACTGGATAAGAAGGTTACAGTTAGTTGTCAGTCAGGGGCAAGGATTTGCCAAATCACGCAAGTACTGAGGTCCTTTACCCTTAAGTACCAGATTTACTCATAGTTCATATGGATCTGAATGACCCTAGATGCATCTCCTTGGACTGTATGATGAGAGACCTGACTGAACTCTTAAAATGCATGTCATGACAGTTATGAGCCTAGCACTGAGTAGCATTCTACCATCTCCAAGGATGATGCCACAATACCAGCAAAAAATGACTAAGTGGCTTAGCTAATTGTGTCATTCCAAAGGGGTCCAATGCTTTTCAGCCTGGAAGAACATGGTTGATAGGCCAACAATACTTTGCCAGGGATGGCCTTCCCCTGGCACCTCTAGGCTATCAGATATTGGCCAAAACATTATCCACTCCTATTGCGTGTTTTTAAAGCATTGCCAAACATATCAATCTTCCAAGATAAAAAAACACTCAGAACAAGCTGAAGGTGTTGTTGCTCAGTGCTAGGAGCCTCTGCACTCCCTGGAAGGTTTCCATACCCTGGAGAATGCCGATATCTGTACAGTTACGGAACACAGTTCAAAGCCTTGGAAAGCACACTGGCAGTGTGTGGCTATAATGCATTCTGTACATTCAGACTCCTCACTGAAATTGAAAGATGCACCTTCACCTTGAGCTCCATCTATATAAAGGATAAGTACACCAACACTGGTCAAACAATATAACATGCTTGAGCTACTCCATGTCCAAACTAAGCAGAGGACAACCCATTACCATATTATTTGCTAGCAACAGGGCTCCCACCATGAACCAGGATAACCACACATCATACCTGAAGTTACTAGAATCACTAACCATCCAGCCAGATACTTTACTCTAGTAATTTTAAACTATCCCTACATTAACTGGGTGGCATACATGACCACTAACATGCAGGCCCAAAGATTTCTTGACTTTGTAAAATCAAATGCTCTGGAGCAGCTGGTCTACACTCCCACTAAGGGAATAAATATGTTAGATCTGGTACTCACATGTATAGTGTGTGCTGCCCCTTTCCTCCACCCCCCAGTGTGAAGTCCTTACTAATAAGATCAGATCAGAAAGTAGTTTCCATTGAAATAAAGGTTAAACTTGTTCCCCACCTAACCACAAAAATTTTAAGAACATTTCTTAAGGTAAATTACCCCCATTAAGGGATGGCACAGAAACCTATGCAGAGGCGTACACAAAAGCACTGTATGATCATATAAACAACTGCATAAAAACAGCAGTACCAGGCTGAAATAAACCCAGGTCAAACCACAAAAACCATCCACCCTGGTGGACACCTAGTATTAATAGGTTGTAAAATAAACAAAAATCCTGTTGAGAGGTAAAAGGGAATGTGCGTAACAGAGACATACGTTCCTCATTAGTCTAAACAAGTGAAGTAGTCATGTCTCTGAAAGCAGATACTGAGGTAAGAATAGCCCTTCAAAGCTAGTGACAGCCATAAAGGCATTTCTCGGTTATGTCCACAATCTTAAGGGCAACACCTAAACAATTAGAATTAGTTGTAGATGGCATTACCTATACTCAGCTGGAAGACGCAGCAAATCTCCTAGCTGATGAAATTAATTTCAAATGTAACCTCACCATTCTCCCCAGTTCTCCCTCCAAAAATACCCTCCACCACTTCACCGCCACTCACCACCAAAGAAAAGGTTGCCACTGCACTCTATAAAGCTAAAAAACACTGCTTCAGTGTGGCCTGTCTAGATACCAGGTTGCCTCAAACAGCTTAAATCAGGACTCAACAAGCCCATTACAATCTCTATTTAACCACAGATTCTGGACAGGCTTTGTCCCAATAGAGTGGAGTACAGCAGCAGTTATCCTTCTGCTTAAAGGCCAACCATATACTTAGTCAGGAAACTACAGACCTGTTAGTATGGCTAGCCATATATACAAGATCACAGAAAGAATAAACATAGACCTGATAAATAATGACATAGGAGACTCCCAAAGACTGGACCAAACCCAATTCGGCTTTGTGAAGGGCAGGTCATGCCTACTGAAGCTGGTAGATTTCTTTTAAAAAGTCACTAAGGCCAAGGATAAGGGTAAAACAGTATATGCCATCTACCCAATCTTTCCAAGCTTTTGACAATTTCTCACTTGGGTATTATAAACTCATAAAAGTGGGCATAAATCCCTATGTCACCAGATGCAATTGCTCATGGACATGACGCATGTGGTTAAAGTGGATGAATCCAAGAGGCCATTTACTAGTGCTGTGCCATAAGGCTAAGTACTGGGGTCACTCTTATTCAGAATATACTTCTCTGAAGTCAAGGCAAATGCAGATGTCCTCTCCATGTCTAAGTTTGCCAATGACTGCAAGCTGGGAGCAATCACTGAATTCCCCAGTGAAGGGGATATCCTTCAGGAGAGTCTAGATCAGACAAATGATGCATCAGAATCATGGCCTAAAACTATTTGCAAGAAATGCATCATCATACCCATGAGGAAGTCAAATACCCCTGCAAATTACATCTTCAGTAACATGCCCATTGGAGTGGAATCAGAGGTGAGAAATATTGGTAGGCAGACAGACTGAACTTTGACCACCATGCATCCAAATGGAAAGCCTTTTATGTGGCACAACTAACATGGTATGGCATCCAGATGCAAGAAAAATTATAGTCCTACTGTACTCACCCCTCAGACAAATGAAGTGCAGTGCACCATTTGGAATGTACTTTACTGGTCACTTACAGCAGCTGAAGTGACCTCAAAGTTTTCTCACAAAAAAATCCATGGTGTACACACAAGACTATGTGGATAGACCTATCCCTTTACTCCATCTCCTACGGACTATTACAGGGTGACCTTTGCCTGCCCTAAGAGGCACTCACAAACCCTGCCCTGATGGAGCTTCTACACATTCATAAGTGAAACAGCGCGAGGGTCACCTGATCTAGGGTTCTAAACTTAGTCAGTGACTCAAACAAGATATGCTGGGGAACCAGCTGTCTGATAGATTGCCCCTTCTTTGGAACAGGCTTCCTATTCAGATTAAGCAGAGCCCTTCCCTGGCCCTCTTCAAAAGCAATTTGGATCAATGGATGGGGAATCACAAATTCACACTTTGGGTAGTGCCCATGTCCCTCATGGACAGGCAACATCTACAAGACGCTCAATGTACAGGTAAAAATCCATGCCATCTTCTTGCCCCAGAGGCCATATATTGAATAAAATCAGGTTATATCGGCCAGGCTTGTAAGGTCCCTTAAGCTGTTAGCCTAGTAATCTCCTTTAACCCTATGAGGCTATCAGGTACACACACACACACACACACACACACACACACACACACACACACACACTAAAATGTGTGTGTGTAATTTTACATGTATACCTCTCTCTCTCTCTCTATATATATATATATATATATATATATATATATATATCTATCTATATATAGCTATCTATATCGGTTTACTACTGAATACTCAAAGTCACTGCTGTCAACTGGCATGCAGTCAAAAGGCAGTTTTCCAATGGGCAGAAGGCGGTCTCAAAATACATTGATTACACTACAGCGAATGGGTAGTGCAGCTCAAGTATCTGAGTTTGGCAATGTGCACAGAGATCGCGGTTCAGTGCAGAACAGGGAATTAGCCCAGTTTCTTACTGTAGTGCAATTTTGGAATTGGTATATATAATTTGCAGGGGGTGTGGGGGGTGCAGGGGGGTTTGTCCCCTGCAAAATAGTAAAATACACGTACCATTAACTATGGAATGTCACAATATGTAAATATATATAGCATGGGCGACTCACATTACTTCCTGTTATGTCGAATACATTGAACTATGGGTGTCAATGTATTCAGTTTGGACCTGGCCGCAATCCTGCTGTTCAGGATTTCAGGTCAAACATGTGACCAGTCGACATATGCAATTAAGGTTTCAGTAGTAAACCAATATATATATATATATATATATATATATATATATATATATATATATATATATATATATAAATATATCAAAAGTAACCGTCATTCAGACTATACACAATGCACAGCTGAACGAAATTCCATTTCATCAAGCACATGTACAAATCAGAAAACCACATCAACACAGAAACTAAAACATATACACAAACATCAGTGGCAACAGTTCCAAGGGAAAGCACAGAAAGCACAACGCTCCATCAACCGCAATCTCCACCAGTCCGGTCCATCAACATTGCTGCCAACTCCCTCTCCAACACCAGTATATCCCAAGTCAAATCTGATCCCAATCGACATCATAGCCCGACGTATGATACAAGCAGAAGCCTGGCAAACAAAAATCAGGCATCTGCTACTGTATGTGGAGCAACCGCTACTAACCAAAGGCCTGAATGTCCACAGCCAGTACACAAATCTTCCAACAGACCAACCATCCACACTGCCACAGTCAGCACTCCACCACAGCCATTAGCAGCACCCTACAATCAAACCCAGATCTCTCAGACCAATTACAAATCTGGTCCCCTAAATCAAACCTGGCACCAAAGTCTGGTCACCGCTTTCAGTCCTCCGCACTATGCACTCACACACTTCACCACTGAGGCCCAAAGCTTCCTTTTTTGTTGTATTCAGTTCAGCATCATAAACTGAACATGACATGACACCACGGACATCACAACACATGCCAGGTCAAAAGGATCACTCGGTAAACTATAACTTGGAAAAATTTTACAAAAAACAAAAAAACAAAAAACAAAAGTACATTGCGAGCCAGAGAGGCCACTGCCATAACAGGTGCCACCTTCTTACGAAACTTGTGTGAGTGTGTGTGTGTGTGTGTGTGTGTGTGTGTGTGTGTGTGTGTGTGTGTGTGTGTGTGTGTATATATATATATATATAAAATTTTTTTTTTTTCATAATGTGCGTATGCGCATGTATGCATTTGTGTACATACATATAAATGTGTGTATATATATATAAAATACATGTGCACTTACCACTTGGCAGAACAGTAATGCAACAGATAGTAACTATGACAACAGTATGCAAGTGCAACATTTTGAATACATTTTTTCAAAAACACTGTCTGAAAATTCTCCCACACATATGAATTTCAATGAACCAATGCTGGAACAGAAGCACTACAGACAATTATGTAGGGTACAGGACTAATATGAGGTAGAATTACTGAAACAATTTCACCTATTTTCAATCATAGAAACTTTTTTTTAGCAGTTTGGTGAATAGTTGAAAGTTTTTAGTATTTTTCATAGGTTGAGGAATGGAATTCCCAAACAGGTACAAATTAGTTGAAGGCCTTTTCCCACTATTGTGATGACTTTGGCCTTTATTGTATTGTACTTGAGGGATTTCTTAAGGACTGTAGGCTACACCTTAATTAGGGCATATTTTAAGAGGATGAGAGTAGCTCGTCATGAACAAACATGGTGTCTTTTATAAGTACACTAATATAAATGATCCAAGTCTTTTCATATCTTTTTGGAAAAATAACCCTACACTATTTTTGCAAATTACTTTTATCAGTTAATCACTATGCATTTGTTAAAGCTAAAGGAATTTGGATGTGATCTGATATTATTCTAAACTGTAAAGCCCCTCTCCTGCTATAGAAAAAGTTAGCTTTTGTACATCTAGCAAAAACAGCCTTTTCTTGCGCCTCTAAGATGCACCCCACCTCATCATACAAATGCTGCTTCTCAAGTTATTTTTCCATTCACAGATGTTATCATATTTATACCGCTTACCAATTTGTACTTTATTGTACGATGACGTGAATTCTGTTTCAATGAGGCAAATACTAATAATGCTGTAGCAACAATATAATTTATTTTTGATATTACGGGTAAGTAACGTACAATGGGATAGTTGGCTTAGGCTATACAATATTCCAGCAAATAATGTTTGCTTGTATACTGCTGCTCTGTTTTGGTTCACACCAGGAAATATTGATTTAAGTAAAGTAGGCAAAACAAAATCTAATAACAGTACTGAGACTTGTTCTAAAATAACTGATGTCTATGTCTATATCTATATCTAACAATGTCTATCCATTTACTAATTCTCCATTTTTTCATTGATGTATTTTGAATTATTTGAAGTTGAAAATCCCATATATTGCTCCCCTGAAGTCTTGAATTCTAAACAATGATATGGTTAATCAGTATGAACTGATACAAACTGTTCATAGAGTTTACAAACTACATTTATTATGCCTGAAGTACAAGTTGACATTCAAAATGGCACTATGTAAACATTATTCAAAGAAATAAAGAATGCTTGAGAGAGATACTTGCCCTACTAGCTTGGATTTAACATTTAAGCAGGTTTTAAAAAACTTTCCCCGAGTTTGGATACTTCTAATATATTAGCATTATCTTAATTATCCAATAATAGAAATCCATGAGGGATTTACTGAAAAAAAGGCAGAATTTGTAAATTAAGGTAAGCTACTGTAAAATATCCTATAGCCAGATAATGTTGGAATGCAATATTGACTAAAAAGGCATTGGTATGCACTATCTCCATTGTGTATTTACTATGAGCACAGCAAGTTAAATGTAACCAGTAAATTCTATAACTTTCTATGGTATGAATATTAATGTGAAACAATTGTAATCAGCTACACATCTGGTCGACCAGTTAGCAGCTGGTAAAAAAGGACAACTGCACATATGTGCGAATGCTGTTTTTTGTGATCCTTGGTTGCAAATGTTTTATACTGAGCTTGTATGAGTGTAGCACAAATGTCAGCATCCATTCTGTATTGCTGTACTGTCAACAATGGGTTTGGGCTGTGCAAGTTTGCAGAGCAGTGAGATGGAGATGTATTTTCACTGTTATTGTTCATTCTTGGAGTTGGTGGGGGGTGGAGCTTGTATTTTAATAAATCCTTTCTCACATCCTTGCTCCAACCCACTTAAGAGTGATGATTTATTTCACTCATTTGATTTGATTGTTGCCTTAAGCTACACACCATTTTTATATTCATTTGAACCTTTGCTGTCCTAGTGAAAAAAAAAACACAATTCCAGAGAAAGAGTTATTAAATGTATTACTCCACCACCAGTCGAATGCTACGGCACTGAATTTGTCAATGGAGCTGAGCAATCAGCTATAGCAATTACGTGCTGAGGGAATCCTAGGCCAAGCAAAAGAAACAGAAATATTTGCTTACTGAAATGCTGATTAAAGATCATAACCCTGCTGAGTAATAGCATGTGTTGCTGCGTTAAATGCAGATTCGACAATCCCAGTGACATTTAAAGTAACAGCGCTACTCAGTAGCCAGACAATGTAGTGAATGCTTAACACTACCTTAGGTTTGCCACTGGCTGTGTTGTGAAAGACATCATTTAACAGCTCACCTACCAAAGAAATAGTTCAGCATAATTTTCACATTTCAGTTGGATGTGGTATGGTTCCTCTTTGCTGGTGTGAGGAGATGAGATGATTTAGTGGTCAAGAGGAATGACAAAGACTTTTTTCCCCTTAGGCACAATAATAAGAAAGCTAATCAACGTGTAAATTAAGCAGCAGAGACCTCGAGTAATGTATCTCAGTCCGATACACTTGCTTCTGAGAACAATGCTGCATTGTAACACTGTTTAGTGGACCTAACCATTTTTAAAAGATAGGCTGTGCTTAATGTTGCTTTGCCAAAATTTACTTAAAAAAAAGAATAGTGTGGAATCCTCTCTGCATTAGATTTCTAAACGTATTACTTCAGAAATCTTAGCAATACATATTGATAAATGCTCCATGTTTTAGTAGGTTGAATCCAGAACGTCTTTTGCAGCAATAGCATACAAATATTTATCTACGCATAAGAAACTGAAGACATACAAATGGGCAACAAATTCAGAGTGTGGTCATACAAATGGGCAGCAAATGAGTGTGGAAGTCTATATTTATATACGTTAATATATCACACACTGTTGTTTACTTCAGTAAATTAAACTTCACAGGCCAGACATGTCATAAGACTGCCAAAATGAGTGCAAGACCTATGCAGAAAGAAAAGCCAAGTGTCACATGGTACACCCCTTTTCCTTCATTACATGTTGAATGTGTATAAGTAGCTCAGTTATTCTCAAAGCTCAATGTATACCATTAGTTTTAACGACATTTGTAGACGGAAGTAAAACTCGCATGATAACCCATCTTCCTTCATTAAAAGTTAAAATGTACATATGTAACTCAGTCATTCTCAATGCTCGGTATACAATAATAGTACTAAAGACATTTATAAAGTTTCTGGAATAAATGAAAAATTACATAGTACTGTACTAAAGTATGTGACATTAAAAAAAATTCACCAGATGAATGAGTGGCAGAAGGACTTTCAGTCTCAACACTGATGTTGCCTAAGAACACAAAATATCAAAGGGGTTAAATTAACTTGGTCAGAAAATGAAGTGTCTGCTTCAATCTTCTTAGCATATAATCATACAAACAATCCATGTAACTGTCCCTTCCTGCTCTCTTCAAACACCCAGTGGCCTCTTCTAGAAAGGCATTGGTGTTTCTTGGAGACGTTGTTTTGTAGTCTCATTCTTGTATTAAAAACTGATTTCCTGTAGTCTGACTTAACTGCTCATTATATGAGATAAGCTGAGTTGTCATCTCTTCAGCAGGCTTCATGTAAACCATGATCTCAACCTTCCAAGTCTCGGACCCTAACCAGCCCTCAAACCAGTACATTTTTAGGTGAGAGAAGCTACTACATTACCTTCCTAGCTGTACTGATGGACTTTCTTCTTGCTTTGGAGGATTTCTGGCACCCTTCTGAGTATCTTAGTCCTTATACAGCCTTTATAGTAATTTGAACACAACAACCCTAATAACTTTCATCAAGTATGAACACACAACCTACAAAAGATACAAAAAGATACTAACTTACTTCATTAAGGGCTCATATTGAAATACAATGTTAATATCGACTTGCAAGCAACAATTCTGAAAAAACAGGGCATCCAATGAGCCCTCCTAAATAATTATGAAACTTGGTAAGGTGCACTAAAAAATACTTCCTTTCAGCTAAGTAGTATGGCGACATCATCCTAAAGTAAAGGAAGGATGTTTTACTTGGTACAAGGTGATATCAGTTAAAAATTAGCAAAAAGAAATATAAAACAAAACAGATTGTCAATGTTCATGATAGGTGCAAAAAACATCTGCAAACATCATATTTCTGTTATGTTGGAAACTTCTTCCAAGAAGGTATTGTATGTGGAACACATTCTCCCAGCCCTTACCAATTGCCCCTTATAAATGTTTCTCTTCATATGAAACCACCCTGGCTACTCTGAAAATCAAGGTAGCTGTTGGGGAAAGTGTTGTTTTGAAATATTCTAGAAGCAATTTTTTTATTGGATGTGTGCTTGGAAATAATCACATCCAAATCTATTTTCTCACTAGAATGTTTTGCTGTAACTTTGAAAAATACACATCTGATAGATATGGTCCAAAAACCCATAAAGATCCACATTTGAATCCTTCCATAAGATAAACACATCATCCAAGAAATGTTTAGGGTAAGGGGTTAACCAAAAGGACTTCTTGAAGAAATAGCAAAAGAAATGATGGAAGGATGGGGTTCAAAATATAAGCCCTTACTGGGAAGTTGTGTGACCATTCAAAAAATGGGTAGTCAAAAACACTGAAAATGTCACTTTTGACACTAGTATGGTCAACCCTTATGGTTCAGGTGAACATGCATGGAGGGACATTACAAAGAAGAACTGGCACATATTCAAAGGGAACCTTGATATTTTTCATACACTTGGTGAGACACCAATCTTTGTATACAAAGCTGGGAGGAATTTTAAATATTTGACAGAGCACATTTTCCTTAACAAGACTATATTAAAGGAACTACCAGATGTGGTAGTTGCAATCAATGCCTCTACATCTTAGATAGTGATGTGGCCCTCATAGCTGGGCATGGTAGGGGTATTCCTCTACACAAGGGCAATTGTAACATGAGAGGTGTTATATATATTTCAATTTGCCAAACATGTTCATATTACTATATTGGCAAAACAGAAAAGAATTTCAAGACCAGAATATATGAACACCTTTATGCCACTAATAAAGTCAACATAAACAACGCATTGTTTAGGCACACATTATTATGTGAGGGAGACACAAGATTTAAGTTGGGCATTTTAGAAGTTGTCCCACGGAATTTTAGAGATGGTTGGTGGAAGCTTCAGGTTGATCTTAGAGTTTTATTGGATTATTAGACTAAATGCTACTGTTAAACGAGGGTTAAGCAACCATATTTCCCTGGTTCCTGTTCTAAGAAAAAGGACTTTAAATATCTGAATTTTTATTTACTTTGAATAATATATTTTTAATAAGGTTAATTTAACATTTTCTTAAGCATATTTAAAGTACAAAAGTTTTATTGTCTAGGTCTTTATAATTGTGGAAGAAGAAGTGATTAATTGTTTTATTGCATATAAAAGGGTGTTGACTTGGAGCAATGTAATTTCTTCCGTTTCTTGTTCTGAGGAAGTCTCCAAGGTGTATACTGGGGAAGAAAGCACTTAAAAATAAAGAAACAATAAAGAGACTGGAGTAATATACTCTTTGGAGCATTTTATTTCATGTGTTGGGCTTATGGTGTAGTTAATTGCTCATATTAGCACCTTTGAAGTTTTATTAGTACATATAAATTAAATGAAAAATCCCTTTTATTATTCTTTTTAAAAATTCAAGTACAGCTAACCATAGGTGCAGGGGTGTGCCCATCGCTTAGCTACGGTTAAAGCAGCTTAAAAGGCTTGGGAGGATAACAAGGAAGATATATGCAAATGAAGCAGCACAGCAATAGTGCAGTGGGCAGAGCATTTGCCTAACGAGTAGGCATTCCCAGTTCAAGTCCCAATGCAGCACAGTCTATTACATGGCAAAGCACATTAAAACCAATATTTTTGTTGCAAAACCCACTAATATTTATAAACTGGAGTACTGCAGGAAATGCACATGTGAAGTGTCAGTGTCATAATGAATAAGACGCTAGTAAGCAGGTTTAAGCACAAATAAGCAGTAGTAAGCATAGTTAAATCACTAGCGAACATGTTTAAGTGTGTTTGCATGGGGGTAAGCACTGCCTACACAGATTAAGCAATTTAGAAGCTGAGTATAAGTTAGCAGTGCTTACCTCCGCGCAAACCCACTTACAACTTGCTTTAAAGGGCTTTAATCACTCTGTATCAAATGACCCATGTTCTGCCCTGAAACAAAAACAGCCTCTGCAAGGCTGGAACTCAAGACCCTGTACACTACAGTCACAGTAGTTAACCAATAAGCCATCATAGCAGTACACAAGATTGAGGTTTCAACAAACACATCCTCACCAAAGGAAAATCAAATTTAACATGTGAAAGGAATGTATGTACAGTATGATGTTGTATAACCTGCTACATAAATATGTTAACTGGAGTACTGCAGTAAGGCCAGATGTGAGGTGTTATTGTAATGAAGTGTTGAAGCCCCCATACAGTGTACGTACACAATCATGGATACCAGACATACATATATAAGATGCAACAAATAAATCAATGCCAAAAGGGAAATATAATGCAAATTAAATATTAAGCAATGCTAAGCATTGCACAGCTCAGCTTAGATGGTGTAAGCAATGTGTAGGTTGGCTAACAATCTGCCCAGTGGTATACCCCTATAAGCAATGCCAACATTAGGTAAGTATATGTGCCCATAGCTTAGCCTTTTCAAATCCATCCAATCACAGAAAAGTGCGGGAAATCGGTTGTATTTAAACCCCACAGGTGCGAATACTTCCCATAACTGGTTGCAGCTCCCTACTGTAGGCAGAATGGCTGGAGTTGGGGAAGGCACTCAATTTAGAGCACAGTGCTGAGGCACCCAGGAGTCCAGATTCATGGTATGGCTCCTGCTAAAACACCATGAGCAGAGACTACTGCAGGGCCAGTACCGGGACCATCAGTATAAAGTGGAGGCCTGGGACAGTCTGGCCCGTGACCTCACTAGTGCCAGTAGTATCCCACGGACTGGTGAGCAAGTCAGGCATCACCATGTTGACCTGAAGAGGCAGTAGGGGGATTCTCTTGGAGCAGTGGATCCAAGAATCAAGGGGGATGGTCGATGCCCCAGCACTGAGTAAGCACTCATTCTACTAGGTAGATAATGATTGCCTAGCTTGTGTATATTATGGATAGGTAATGGCTAAATATCACTGTATCTCTCGGACAGCTGCAGATGAGCGGGCTGCGATCCAGCAAGCCCATGCTGCTAGGCTACAAAGGCTGTGTCGTGAGGCAGGTTAGTAATAATCTTGCATGTACTATCAAAACAAATAAATATAACAGTTCTAGAAAGTGTTGTACTAGTATAAAAATGTATTGTGTATGGGATTTCCTGAATACACTAGACAATATGGCAGGAAGACTGTCATATAGGTTGTATGTAAATAAAGGTATAATATCTTGTGAATAAAAGTATAACCCCTGGAGTGCTTGTGTACATTCTGCTTTCATATGTTGTAGTGTTGCATTCTATAAATAGTACTGTTGTATTAAACAGTGTTACCCACACTGTTGAACGCAGATAAAATGTGTAGGAAGTCCCAAGACATCAGTCATATTGTACAACTGAGGGAGACAGACAGAAAACATTGGAATGCTTCACAATTCCCTGGTAGCACAGTGTACTGTGATGTCAACTGTAATATTTTTACCACACACAGCAGGTGTTTGAATCCCGGGAGTGGTAATAAGTTGTATGCATAATCATAACCCACAACTGTACAGAGTTTGTGAGAATGTTCAAATAGAAAGCTGTATGCATAATTAGACCCAACTGTACAGAATTTGCTAGAACGTTCAGAGTAAGCTGTAAGCATAATCATAACCAACTGTACAGACTATGGCAGAATGTTCAGGTAGCAAGCATGGTCATACCCCTCAACTGTTCTGATCTGTCCATATCCAGATAAATGGCCCAAATCTGCTGCCCGGTAACCTGTTCCCCTGACAAATCAGTTTGATGATCCAAGAAATGTAGGAAGCTTTTACCGACATATAACTGATGGTCAGACCTGTACATATAGTCAGAGAATGTATATGGAAACAAACCTGTCATTGTAGCATCTCACCCAAAGTGAATGACAGCAATTCTGAAAATATGTCACATTAACATCTGCATCCTGTCAAGCCTTGACCAGTATGTGCAATAACAGATTGTTAGGTATGTGTATAACATCAACATGGAATATGGGAGTATGTGTAGAATTTGTCAGGTAGTGCTAACAATGATTTTCTCAACAGCTATAACACACAAGAGGTGTAGCCTATACACGAGACACAGTCCACGTATATACTAATCTACAAATATACCATTGTACAAAGTAAGGACATTGGATATAGTGTAATAATACATGTAAGGGACAGATCACTGCAGTGACTATGAAAGTTGTGAAAACTACAAGGATTTATTAGTTATTTGACCTCTCTCTCATCCCCACCATATGTGCAACAATAACCTAATTACACACCTCGATGGGTAAGTGTACACTCCAAACTTTTGTTGGGACATATGCCCTATTGGTTTATAAATATTCACATTTGGTTCCATGCATGTACCATGTTAAATACTCCCTGTTGCCATCAATGAAACCTGCATGCTGTTGTAATGGCCACTGTTGTCCCATATATGCATGTGTTCTGCTCAATGTGCAGCTGTTGTAAATCTGGTGTCTTGGGTTAATTGGAATACCTATGCATGCTGCTATAACTAATCCTGAATGCTGTTGACTATTAATAACTGATATCAGTCTTAAAACTGCAACACCATAGCTGGTATGGGAAGGCAGGTCCCAGCAGACCCACCTGTCCCACCTCAGCTGGCCATGGCACCGGGCACCAGTACGTCTGGGGCCTAGCCTGAGACCTCTTCCTCTGTTGGCCCTGCACCACCTTTGGGTGGAACCGCCACAGGGGATGGGGCTCCACCCCCAAGAGCAGGGGCAGAGAGCTACTGGTCACCCGCTGTCAGGTCCGGGCCATGGTGTGCAGTGAGCTTAACAAGGAGATTCAAGCCAAGCTACGCCAGCTTGAGGGCCGCATGGCACTAATAGATAAGCCTACCCCTCCTATCCAGCCCCCAGCACAGCTACTTTTGGGGCCGTGTAGGTGCAGTGGAGACTGCCCATGGGTGGGGACACCTCAGTCACACTGTTTCCATTTGGGGGCTCATGGGTTTGCAACTTCCAAACACCCCTCCCCATCCAAGTTGTTTACCCTCCACGTGTGTCATATAGCCCCGTATGAGTCTTGTCTTGTCTGTTAACCTACTTCCCTAAATATACCTACTATCCCTCCCCAACATTGCATTCACCTGAAAAAAAAAAGGTAATCTGTTCCCACAAACAAATCTTGCCCCACTGGGCACATGTAATCCAGTGTAATTGGCATAACAAGTTATTATTGTTGTCCTCACCCCTTTTCCCAGGAGTCTGAGGGTCCAAATTTACCTCTAAATTCAGTGTATATGCACAGTTATTGCTGTAGAATAAATGGGCAGCAATGGACCTTCCCTACAACCTTCCTGCACATCCCTGGCTAATTTCCCTACCGTCTTTCCCTCATTGTGCCCCTTTTTTCACCACTTTCCTATCAACCCCTTTTTCTTTTCTTTTAAAGAAATTAGCACGGAGGTAAGTGGGAGTAAGAACCTTTAAGCAGCAGTAAGCGGATTTAAACCTGTTTGCACGGGGGTAAGTACTGCCTACACAGATTAAGCAATTTAGAAGCAGAGTGTAAGAAACTGTAACCGGAAGTTAGCAGTGCTTACCTATGTGCAAACATGCGCAAACCCGCTTACAACTGCTTTAAAGTGCCTTAATCACTCTGTATCCAATGGCCCGTGTTCTGCCCAGCAACAAAATAAACAGCCTCAGCAAGGCTCAAACGCAGGATCCTGCACACCATAGATAAAGTGATTTACCACTAAGTCATGGCAGATGTACATAAATCTGATGTTTTTACAAACATATCATCCAGCCCAGTCATGCAACAGTACACATAATGTATACCAACATGTAGATGTATGTGTGCACATATATTAATATCGAAACAGCTACACATTATATATATATATATATATATATATATATATATATATATATATATATATTTATATATAAACATATATACATACAAATGCCTACATCTCAACATATATATATGTCGACATATACACAGCAAGTTACATATATGTACGTAGATGTACATCTCTGGAGGTATATACGAACATAGTTATAGATATGTAAGCAAATATATATATATATATATATATATATATATATATATATATATATATATATATAAGACTATATAGGTATATATGGCCGTACATCTGTAGACAGCAATGGTAGATTAACAGAAACATATGTCCACATGCACCATTAATGGGGTTGAGAGGCCTCAAACAATATAATAGTCTTGTAGGAATTGGCATACCCCCCAAAGTCAAACACGTCAGCCCTGCAATACACTACCAATTGTTGCAAATCCCTTAACCAGGACCTGACATGACATGGGCACATGATGTTAACAGTTCTACATCCCACCTGTATAATGTCAGGCTGGTATTGATGAAGTAACATGTAGTACAGTCTGGCTCATGTAGGAAATGTAAATGTGGAAGCTATCAACATCCCCAAGATACATATACACAGACACATATATGCAGATACAGATATATATATATATATACACACACACACACATATATATATATATATATATATATATATATATATATATATATATATATATATATATATATATATATTTATGTATATACACACACAGATAGATATACATGTGACTACACACATACACAGCCATATGTACAGTAAGATACTTATGTAGTAGGCGCACACAATATGGTACAGCCACTATGCCTACAGTTAACACCCTAACAACTGGACATTGGATGAGCCACCCATACAAATGACATTCGTTGCCTGCAACATATACCCACAGGAAGGTCACAGGATAAATGCCATACAGGTTAGAGAAATGGAATACCTTTATGTGTGTACTATTACAGATGTATATGCTATGTCACATAGCTGTTCAGACACTGACATCCATATCAACAGAGTAATGCAACTGTGAAACAGTTATACTAATACAGTAGTCTTGGAAAGGTCCACAACTGTTGCTGTCCAGGTCAAGCCCTTCAAATCATACATTAGTAAAGACAGACTGGGCCACAGTATACCACACAATCAACAGTAAGTGATGCAGGTGTAAAGTCCAGCAGCCTCTATCTACACACTGTACACAATCACTAGGTGGTAAAGACTTCAGTTGACCAACTGGGATGTAACAGTTACATAAGGCATAACTGACACCATCACAGGCACACTGGCAAACAGAACGGTCTGTATGGCAGGAGGCAGTAGGCTTGCAGTAACCTACTTTATGCAAGTAATGTCAAGATAGGTGACATGTATGGTACTGTACATCCAGATACATTAAGGCAGCTCTCCCCCGATACCCCAATGTTGCAACAGTCTAGGTTATGTATGGTGCACCCCCCAGAGTCACTAATACGGGGCCATATACCACTGTTACATGCACTGGCCTCTGGAGTGCATATGGGTACATGTATTGTGTAGGTGAAGCCCACACATATATAGCCCCAGCCTGAACGTATGTGTGGGAGGAATACAACAGCAGTGGACTGCTGGCAGGCATGGCAGAGTGGTATATGTATATGTGCATATGTATCTCTATCTGTATATATGTGCAGACATATACTGCTCTATATATGAATATCTGGGTGTATATGCATATCTATGCATATATACACACCCATCTATATATGTCGATATGTACATGTGTAATTATCTATATAGATATTTGGATAATCATATGTACATATATATTCACCATATGTCCTGAACATGGGGTGTAGCCCTACCTCAGCCCCTATAGTCCCACCTTTGTAGTGCAAGGGGATGTCAGGCATGTATAGCAGTTATATTAGCAGACTATTGCTACTGTAATAGGGATGGTCTTCACAGACATGGTGTGTGTGTGGGAGGTCACATCTGCTTTTCCCATGTGCACCATTGGCTACTGACAGACATCCTAAGGACATCATAGTACAGTACTGCTGCAAGCATGTAATGCTCCTGTGGACTACAGCAGAGATATTGGCCAATAGATGTGGACATTCTGACACACACTGTACAGTCCAGAGGTATACACAGAACCTTAGTGCAGAACATGTGGACAAAGCCTGACAATATGGATGTTAACAGCAATGTAGATGGGTGTAACACACCGATTGGTATACATTCGCCCCCATAGGTTATGCATTCACACACCAGTCTGTCCTGACAACTGCTGGTACAGAGGTGCCATGGCCACATACTACCCACTAGATATTGACATACATCTGTACAGCATCCCACCACTTTGTCTGACATACATGACTGTTAAGGGAGGCCCGGCAGCAGTACATCTAGAAAGTAACTGGACATGACACCTCACTGAATAAGTACACAAAGTTGCTAGGCATGTAACAAAGCACTGTGCAGGCTACAGGCAGACTGTAGCAACACTTGTCTGCATCTCCTATTGGGGAATGCACATGTACCTGTATATATATATATATATATATATATATATATATAGCAGGCTCTACAGGCATGTCACAGCACAGATTAAGATACACCTGTGTGAAAGTGCATAACCACAACCAATTTGAACAGAGCCACATATGGTAAGTTAGCATAATATTACAGTATATGGACTATCTGTTCAACAGCATCCTCATATGCTCCACTCACACACTAACCCTACATATAATGGGTCGCTACACAGTGTGGTCTGATGCCAGTCTGTGGTATGGGACATGTGTTTGTATGGCCCTACAAACATGTAAGCCAATATGGTAACATACAGTGGAGCCGCATGTATCATCAGATAGGACGGGACCTAGGACGATGACATCTACTGGAGTCTGTACTCAGGCCAAGGTACATATTAACAATACACACACTATCAGCATTCACCATAAGTACATAGACCCTAGTACTGTACAAACAACCACAGAATGTCCAGGTCATGTCATCAAATATAACCCCTACTGTACATAACAGGTGTAGCAGTCTGATAGCTCACTGGCTCATCAGATAGGACACTAATGATGGTGAACAGCACATATGCACGTCTTAATGCACAACATATGTACAAAGTTTGACAAAGTTGTGGCTGGAAGCACATATGCAGGGCCAATATTGACTTAGGGTTTGTTGCAATATATGTCCTATGAGGGATATGAGGTCAGTAACTGTCACGGCGTTCACCATCTACAGACTGCAATCCTCACACTACCTTCTGCAGTTCACAGATAGATGCTCTGTGGGTAACATATGAAACCAAAGGCACAACACACTGCCCAGTCTGCAGATGACCCTACAGATGGCGAGTCCTAAAACATAGAAATGATATGGCAGGTATTAAAACATGTAGGACAGCCATATCCACACACACACACACACACACACACACACACACACACACACACACACACACACACACACACACACACACACAGTTAAACCAACATTACTCCAAATGTAGTATAGCAGCACTTACAGTCTGTAGTCAGGTTGGGCATATCCCCCTCCTGGGTGTTGCCCTGTTTCCACAGTGTATGTTGTCAAGAGGTAAATCCCCAATCCATCGGAGATGCTGTTTGCCAAACTGATCTAGTTCCTGCTCACAGTGAATGAAAAGGGCCAACACCAACATGATGTTCCTAGATATTGGAGTGTGTTTCCATGCAATTGGCTATGGGAATGTTACCACAGCTGTTCCACATGCAATCAGCTAGGGGGAGGGCTGCAATTCATGCAGAGGCCATCAGCTGATTAGGAGCATCACTTAAAATGCACATGCTGCTGCCTAAGAAAAGCAGGTGTAGGTTTCCACATCCACCAGTAAGAGAGGCAGACAGAGGCACTGACAAGTGAGGGAGGGCTGGTTGAGTAAAACCTAAGCACGTTTGTGTGACATATAACTAATAAAATTTAACACATACAGACCGGTTTCAGCATACATAAAAAAAGCCTTCCTCAGTGAAACTAAACCAAAGACCCAGCACTCCTTATATGCACACACACACCCATGTATAACAAAGATCATTCATTGGCTGTTCACAATTGCTCAATCAATCCAGGGGGAATCAAACCCCTTAGTTTAATTATCCATCTTTTTTCTTTATTATTAAGAATATTGTGCCAACCATTTTTAATAGTTCTATCCTCCTTAATAATATCAATAACCGTAAATCTAAATGATGCTGCAGGATGAAAAACCACATGTTTATATAATACATTTGTAAGCCTTTTTAAATGTCCACTCATGTGCTGACTGATCCTAAACTTTACAGGCCTGGACGTCTGGCCCACATAAAAGGTTGAACATGTACAGGTGGCTAGGTATATGACCCACTCAGACGAACAGTTAGCAAAAAATTTAATGTCATAAACATGACTAGTGTTAAGACTACTGAAAGTTTTTGTCTGAGTTTAATACAGTGTGCACAATGGCCACAACTATAACAGCCCTGAAGGACATCTCCCAATAAAGTAGACTGTTGAAGGGGGGCAACCGTCCGGGCTGGCACATTGTAGTGATTAAATGATTAAAATGAGATTGCAAAGACCTTCCCAACCTGAAACCTAAACGGCATTTGACCCCAATACATGTCCTGATTCTCTCATCTGCTTGTAAGATGTTCCAATTCTGTTATACAACTTCACAAAAGAAACAGTAGTATTCTGAACATATGTAGTAATCATTCTGATAGGGGCTGATTCAGAAGTGGATTTATCTTCATATCTTAAAAGCTCCTGTATGTCCATACCACTCATCTCCCTACATGCCATGGTGATTACTCCAGATTTATATCTACATTTCTTAAATCTCCTAATCATATCCCTCTTGTGATGATTATGTTGATCCCTGTCAGAGCGAATGAGTTTTATTCTCATGAACTGAGACTTCAGAATATTCTGGATGACATGTGGTGGATGATGGCTGTTGGCATGGAGGAGATAGTTGTACTTAGGAAATTTGTGTAACACCTGTGTCATCCAAGACCCATCAGTGATTTTAGTTATGAGAACATCCAAAAAGGTAATATGATTTAGATCTTGTATACAAGTAAACTCAATACCCCATTAATTCCCATTAAGGTATTCCACAAATTCTTGTAAATACTCTAAACCCTCCCTCCAGATGATCCTACAGTCATCCAGGTAACGTCGCCAGATGTCCATTTCAGGCAAATAAAGATTGTGTAAGGGATCATATGCAAGTTGTTCTTCTATAAAGGCCATAAACAAATCGGCATAAATGGGGGCAAAGGATGCCCCCATGGCCGTTCCCTTGGTTTGCCAGTAACATTTGTCCTGATAATAAAAAACATTTTTAGTCAGGACATGTTCTGTCATGACCACTAACAATGTATTAAATCCAAGGGGAAATTGTTGGGCAACTCCAAGCCAGTGTTCCACCACCAAAAGGCCCACCCAATGGGGGATGTTGGTGTATAAAAAGAGACTACATCCCATGAACAAAGTCGTCAATGGGATTCAACCTGAGCATCTGATGTAATTTGCAAAAACTCAGTAGCATTGCGAATATCAGATCTCACCAAGGGCAACAATGGTTTAAGATATTGTGTCAAAACACCGCCAAAGGTTCCGTCAATGATCCAATAACCGAGACAATAGGTCGACCTGGCAGATTGGATAAAGATTTATGAATTTTAGGTACAAGTATAAGCATTGTTTTTTAGGGTCTGCTACAGTAAGATGTTTAGCAGTATTGTTGGATATAATCCCCTCATCGACGGCCAATTGGATGAAATTATCAATCTGAAGTTTGAAATTACTAGTGGGGTCCAGTGGCATGAACATATAAAACATGTGGTTATTCAATTGTCTCCGAGCTTCATTGTTATAAGTGTCAAAGTCCATCACCACAATGGCTCCCCACTTGTCCGCTGATGTGATAACAATATTGGTGTTAGATTTACGTTCCATTAATAGAAATAAACATCAGTGGTACTAGTGTTATTGTTCCCATCAAAAAGCAACTTAAGATTCAATGTTCTACCAAAAGCCAACAAATCAGTCACAAAATCCTTTTCAGGCACAGAGAAAGGTGACAAAATTCAACCCTTTATTAAGGAGGTCAAGTTGCACAGGAATCAAAGTCTGAGAAGAGATATTATGGACATTCTTATATTCTATTTGTTGCTCAGAATCTGAAGTAGACTTTCCACATATGGTATGTTTCTAGTGTTTACGTCCCCCCCCCTACATCTGGGGTACCTAAAGGGAATTTTGTGCTATTGTTAATATGTTTTGGTGTAGGTGAAGTTAGACCTGGGGGTGCCTCGGATTCAGTATAAAAGGAAGACTCCTCCCCAGAGGTACCCATAGAAAAAGAGCTGGATTTCCTTAATATCTATCTGGGACATTTCCTTTTGTTAGATTTGGGACCCGCATTGGAAAATTAGACACTCTTATATGGACCAAAAGGTCTACCCTTTTCATAGTCCATAAGATCCCTATTAAATTTATGTACCTTACGTTCCTTCAGCTGTTTTTCCAAAGTCGAGAGTTCCTGTGCTAAGTGTTGCGAGTATAATAATTTTTATGTCCCACAAATTTCTTCGACTGTTCACACAGCTTAGTAACTTACAAAATACCATCATCTATACAGCGGTCATAATATGAAATAAGAGCCTGAACAAACCCCATTGATGCCTGTTGTATCCCTTCCCATGTTGTTTGTAATTCCTCATCTGTATTATTGACCAAGGGCTGAATTCTCACCCGTAATCCTCTGGGACTTTTTCAACATATAGGCTTTAAATAAACACAACAGCCAAACATTGGCTCTTAAATTTTTCATGCTCCTAGACAACTGGCCAAACAAGTCCTGACAATCCAACTCCAATGATGCCGATTCCTGCCCCTCCGTACCCATCACTTGAGCCCCTACTCCAAATATGCCCAAATCATCACGATCAGATAATATACCTCTAAGCAACTGGTTAAGGTCCATGGTGAGGACCAAAAATAACTGATCAGTAGACCAGAACAAAAATAGTTTCAACACCAAATGGGAGGCAAAGACCCCCTATTTTTGTTTGAGCCAAAGGAAAATTTACCAAGAAAATTCAAATACCAATAATAATGCTTCCAAATGGAGTACAATAATAGACCTCACCAGCTCCTGAACTCAATAAATGTTGGTGCTACATTACACCAGGTATGTATGCCAGAACAGTTAGTATAAAACAACCATCAAAACTGTGAAGAAAATACTTGAGTATGGCAATACTGTGTTCTGGAAAAATAAATATTATTGAATGGAGTACTATGATAGCCCCCCACCCGATGAGATCCAAAGTGGTGCTATGTGGCTCCAATAGAGAAAACAAAATTGTGATAAATAATATGTATAAATAGCTACAATAGATTGGTAGAAGGGATGCCAAATAGCTTCTACAAACAAGGATAGAGTCAGGAATGGAAAGGTCATATGTTGCCTATATGCTGGAAAACACTAATAATGTTACCACCCAAAAATCAAATAGGGATTATGGTGATATAATTATTTGGTACAGACCAAGAATACATATGTCACAAAGAATGTCCATACACATGTGCAGTCCAAATGATGGACATCACAATATTAGAAAAGAGTGAACTTATAGAAAGTCAAAATCATTTAAAGGACCGAAAATATCAGCCATAAGATCAAATTACTATTATACAAGTCCCCTGAAACATGATATTATCTAATGTAACTGACCTGTACTCTTAATAATCCCCACTGTAAACGTAGTGTATGTGTAACAAAATCAGAAGTCCAAAAAACAACTGTACATATATATCCCAAGTCAAAATGACTGTGTCAAACAATCAGTACATGAAATTGGGTTGGTCCAACCTCATAAGGCAGTTCAAAAAATGTGCATGAACATATGAATCAAACTGAAAAAGAGGTTATAACCATATGCTAATAATGCATGAATATTAGTTATTACAGTACGCTTCAAATATTGAGAAACACAACTTGTAAATGCATATAGCCTAAATCTCTCATTGCAAATAAGTTCTAACCATATAAATATGAACCAATGCAGGTATAATTCAAGTGCTGAAAAATATCCCACAAACATATAAATCATAACTTCTCACGCATTACAATGTTCAAATATAAATCAGCAATACTGAATGGGACATTTTTCCACACAAGGTTAATTTGGGCACATTTTCAAAGCTCAAAAAATAGTAACACTACAGAAAAAGTTCCACATCATTAAATCAGTCATGGCCCAAAGTTCCTGCATTCATGAAGTCGCAAATCGGAAAAGTATTCAGCTAGTTCACTGTGTCCGATAAGAGTATCCAAACACCAAGTGTTGAAATCCAAAGTCATATAATCCCTCCATATGAAGAAATGATGGTTCCAACTACCAAAAACATTTCTTGATGGTTAATCCATCTAATAATGTAGAAGTACATGCAGAAACAAGCTAAATATGCTCATACACTAAAAGCCCAGACCCGTATAACAATATGAAACAGGAATTACCACAATGTTCCTTAGTCCCACATTATCGCTACATGTACCTCAAGAGAGTGATCCAACATCACACAAACCACCACATTCATGCGAATATATAGTCCAAACACATACCAAAAAAGTGTACAAAATTCAAAGCACACTAACTTACGACAGGGAATAGAACACTCGTAATTCCAATGACATCTCAGTGTTGCCGAACCTATAGAACAAGCCAATATGTTTGCCCCACACAAAATATAATCCAGAGATAGCTAAATCTCCAATTCAATATGAGCAGACCGTCCCAGAACCAAATATGGTGTCCAAAGTTCAGTACACGCTGTAACTTCCAATGAAGGCAGCACACCAAAAAATGTAATGTCATAAACATGACTAGTGTTACAACTACTGAAAATTTTTGTCCGAGTCTAAATACAGTGTGCACAATGGCCACAACTATAACAGCCCTGAAGTACATCCCCCAATAAAGTAGACTGTAAATTTTTTCTAACTGTTCATCTGATTGGTCATATTCCTAGCCATCTGTACATGTTTGGCCTTTTATGTGGGCCAGAAGTCTAGGCCTGTGAAGTTTAGGATCAGTCAGCACGAGTGACATTAAATCAAAAAGGCTTACCAATGCATTATATAAACATGTGGTTGTTCATCCTGCATCATTTAGATTTGCAGTTATTGATATTATCAAGGGGGACAGAACTAATAAAATTGGCTGCCACAATATTCTTAAGAAAAAAGATGGATAATTAAACTAGGGGGTTTGATTCCCCCTGGATTGAATGAGCAATTGTGAACAGCCAATGAATGAGCTTTGTTATACATGGGCGTGTGTGTATATAAGGAGTGCTGGGTCTTTGGTTTAGTTACACTGAGGAAGGCTTTTTTATGTATTCAGAAACTGGTCTGTATGTGTTAATGTTTTATTAAAAGTTGCACCTAATACACCTTTGCGATAGCTTTTCTATTTTTGGATAATTGTCTCTAAGCCATGCACTGCTGTACTTGCAGGGGAACATACTAGACACCTACCAGCACAGGGTATCAACCCCCCAAAAACTATGTAGTGCTATCACAGTCCTATGCAGTTATTGGATGCGCCACATAGATTACCTGTTGTGGAGTTCACAAAACATATATGTGATGGTGAGTGACATCTGGAACAGCGATATGGTAGCTATATGGTAGGTGAAGTACATGTGTCTGTCCGCATGAACAGGTGCCAGCGTCAACACAACAACACTCTCACAGGGATGCGCACACACACTTGGCAGGGCCAGGGATACAGCTCATCACTAGTGAGATTGCCACAACACATTACTGTGCAGGTATCACATGCACCACATGGGTCATATGGAGGTTATATGGGCAAAAGGTATGGGGAGGTTTGTGACAGACAGCATGCTTCAGTATGCCACTGGGGGTTGTAGTGAGTGTGGATGTGACCATGCACATCATACAACACAAACACAGAGGGTGCCAGTACTGATATGCATGGGTGCATTTCTGCACAGGTATGTGGTGGCCGGCTGACAGATGGCTATTCAAGGCTAGGTGATGGGTATACCTTGGCATAAGGCCACATGACAATGATCTGCGTTGTTGCTCTGGGCTGTGGTTTCTGCATTTGCCCACACAGGGGTGTATTGTATCCACCATCCAGTCACGTGGGTGACTATTGCGCGTGGCCAATGCTATGCATTGCTTGCCATGTATTTGTTCCTTAGCCCATGACATGGACAGTGTCTGGGATTGTGCACACCTCCCACATGCATGTACAGTGACATGTGGAACTGTACCTGGGGTGTCGGGCCCATGTTGTGTACACAGATCATCATCAGCTGTGCCAGTCTTGGCCACCTGTGGCAGGAACTGGTAATGGACAGCAGGTTACCCCTGCACCTACATTGATAGCATACTAACGACATTCCTTGCTGTCAGTGGCATCTGTCCATACAGGGAGTGTTTTCAGGCATGGTATGTCCCTTGTGGGTCACAAGATGGCACCACAAGTGTTGCAAGTGTCCAGTGGGGAACATGGGGAAGGTGCACTGTCTGCATGTATGCTCCTATTGGACAGATGAACAGGGTGCCATGCCCTCTGTAGACCACAGCATTCACTCCACAGTTACTATCAGTCATCAATATGCAGTGTACTGCACATATATTGGCTGTTGCCTTGGCATGTGTGTGTATGTATACGAGACATGGGTTGAGAGTGATGTCACATTTATGGGTATGGATTTGCACCCCAGCCTCTTGGCTATTTCACATCTGTTATCCCTGTACAGTGGACATTGTGATATATACTAGGGCCACCATAGAAGAAATTTGCAAAACCCGCTCCACATTGGGCCCAGGTGGCACACACACACACAACCACCTCTATACAGGATACAAGTTACACACACACACACACACACACACACACACACACACACACACACACCCACCTACCTGTCATGTCAGGGAGTAGACCCCTACTTACCTAGTTTATTACACTACAGCACTACACAGTTATAGTACACGCCACGGAGATTACTGGAGTACTCCTTCCCCAAGGATGCATTTCACAATGAGCGACATCAGCAGAAATGCCAAAGTATGGCATTTGACATGTATTGAGTGTGACTAGCCTAAAATGCATTGCTCCCTACATAGACATTGAAACACACACAAAACATCCACAACAGACATGTGTGGGTATAGAACCCATAACAGAGTTCTATATCACACTACAGCAGTACACAGTTATGGCACACGCTACAGAGATTACTGGGCTACTTCCTTCCAGAGGTATTTCTAGGTGGTGGATTACATCAGCCTTGCCAAAGTAGAGCATACAAAATGTATGGAGTGTGACTACCTTAAAAAGCATTGCTCTCTACACAGACAGGGTCAGACAGACACACACACTTGCCAAGTCTGGGATTAGACACCTACCTAACTACTTTACCACACTACAGCAATACGCAGTTATAGGATGCACCACAGAGATTACTGGGATACAACCTTCCCAGAGGTGTATTTCTAGGTTGATGACATCAGCAACCTTACCAAAGTAGAGCATTTAAATTGTAGGGGCTGTGACTACCATAGAAAGCATTGTCAGACAGACACGCATGCAAATCCACACAGCTGCTGAGGCTGGGGTTAGAGCTCTTACACAACTATTTTATCACACTATAGCAGCACACAGTTTATGGCACAAACTATGGAGATTTCTGGGATACAACCTTCCCAGGGATGTATTTCTAGGTGGATGACATCAGCAGCTTTACCAAAGTAGAGCATTTCAATTGTAGGAAGTGTGACCACCCTAAAAAGTATTGCTCTCTCCACACACACACACACACTCATACACACACACACAGTTGCCAAGGCTGGGGTTAGAACTCCTACCTAGTTTATCACACTACAGCAGTACAGAGTTATGGGAAGCGCCACAGAAATTATTGGGATACAACTCTCCCAAAGGTGCATTTCACAGTGGATGACCTCAGCAGACTCATCATAGTGGGGCTATGGGGAAGGCAGTGTGTGTGCATGGGCCATATCCCATTCGTCTAGGAGTTCACACGCCACATGGGGGCACAACATGGGTCATATTTGACAGGTATGTGTATACAGCTGCTAGATGACTACTTCCCTTGAACAGTCATGTTGCACAGCTGGAATTTGCATCACATCCTCTGTAATGATGACAGATACCAGTGGCTAGTATCTGCAGTCAGTGACATCTGACCCTTGTGTGGTTGTGGCCCTTTGCCTGCGTGCGACAGGCTGGGATGGCTCCTTGTCACAGTCACCCTCTTACACACATCTATGTCTACCTTTGGCTTATTCTAGTGTGTTGTCCTTACATACATGTCTGTATTCCTAACCAGTGTGTGTGCAAAGCATGAGTAGTGCATACTGAGGAGTGTCTGCACTAACATCTGTGGCTTCCAGATATGTCTGGTCCACTAGTGTTTGCAGACATGGACTTCATGTGTTTAAGTGTGTGAGCATGCCCAGTATGACCTTTCAGTATGTTGACTGACATTGCCTTCATTTCTCCAAGTGTGGGGGCATGCATAATATTGCTGTCTGTATTGAATGTGTGGATAGAGTCCAGGTAGTTTGTACTGCAGTGCTGACCTTTGTGTTGTACACCTACAGGTAGCATGCTGTCTCTGCAGGGTATCCATCGATCATTTGGCATGGACTGTTAAATTTCTGCATAGGATGGGGGGCACACCTGCCTATTTCTACACAGGATTGTGGGGAGGGGTGGCACACCGGACACGTACTGGTATGTAGGGTACTCCATTTCAGTCTGTTGTCTTACCCATCGTGCTGACTAGAGGCATACCAGTGTACTACAGATCTTGGCTTTTAATTACCTACATATTAGTTTCTGACTTCCTACCCTTCAGAACAGACATCCCACTGCCTGACCTGCTGTAGTCTGTCTGTGTAGGCCTGGGAGGGGAGGTTACCCATAGGCCTCATTCAGAGGCTATAGCACAGCCTTTGTTTGCATTTGTCTACAAATGTCCTGCGACTGTTGTTGGGTGTGTGACCCCCTCCACCCGACTGGCATGTGAGAGTCACTTACCTTGTAGGTGTCCCAGTATTGAGGGTGGTGCTGCAGGGCTGCCTCTGTCGGATGCACAAAGTACTCTCCCTACACATGGTTAGGCACAGGTAGTGTGATGTTTGGCATCCCTTTTACTGTACGAGTCAGAGAGGTGTTATTCCCTGGGTCCCTCCTGTGTCAGTGTGTGCACTATGCATTGCCTCTTTGCCAAGGCCAGGGCATACTGAGCATGCCTTCTGCCTACTGGGGCAGGCTCAGGTTGTTCCGCCTCAGAGTCGCTCTGAGCCTGTGCAGGCCTTGGCAATGGTGGGGGCCTGTGTGGCCCTACCCTGTGCTGTTCCTGCTGCAGCTGTTTCTACAGGATCATATTGTGTAGTATGGCGCATACAAGGACAATTTGGGTACATGTCGCTGGATGTGTCCAGGCAGCGGAACCATGACTTGAGCATCCCAAACACATGCTCTACTGTAATTCTGGTCTGTGTGTGTGCCTCATTATGGAGTTCTTGTTCGGGTGTGTGTGCATTTCTGATGGGTGTCAGTCATGGCTCCAGTGTGTATCCAGCATCCCCCACTAGGTGACCATCAGGGATGTCCCCATTGTCAAATCTCTGGTACAGCTGCAGCAGATGCCAGATGCGAGAATCATGATAGCTTCCAGGGCAGTCAGCACACACATTCATTATTATGCCCTGGGCAATTGCACATGACCTGGCAATTGGAGGGGAAGCCCTTGTGGTTGATATAGACCCTACCCCACTCACCGGGTGGTGCTTTGATGTATATGCGCATGCAGTCTATAACACCCGCTACCTCAGGGTTTTTTGCTATTTGGTGGAGCAGTTGCATATTGCTGGTCAACACCTCACGGGTGTTGGGGAAATGCACATGCTCACCAACATATGCTGACATGGCATCCAGGAACTGGTGGAGTACCCTGGATGTTGATGCCTGTGAAATCCCCATCATATCCCCAGTTGGCCTTGGAAACATACCTGTAGCTAGTATTCTTAGGCCTACACATACCTTGGTATCCACTGGGATGGGTTCCCCTCTGTTAGTTCTGTGCATCAGGCTTGGCCAGCACAACTCAAAAATTTGCTGTAGGAGGTCCCTGTCCACCCTATAGCACTCCACAACTTCCAGCTCATGTAACCCCTGGTAGGTTACCCTTGGTCTGTACACTCTTCTCAGTCTCCTCACTGTGGACTGGTGGACAGCATTCACATCCTCACCACCCTCAGCCTCTTCCACAAGTTGTCGTATGATAGCTATTGCAGCCCCTATCATTTTGCTGGTGCGAGTGTTAAATGTTCCCCACTTGTTTACACCGGTGGTGTAGTGTGTGTGAAAAAAAACAGAGGGGAAGATGCTTGTTTACTTTATAGAAGTGTTCTGGGCTGGGCTGCTGCCTGTGTAATTGGCTGATTCTGATGCATTTCACCTGCCAGCTAAGCTAGTTCTCCTTGATTACCTTCCTACTGCTGTTTTCCTTTCCCACTGCCTTCCTGTTTAAGCTTTGGGGCACGCCCCACAAACAGAGTGCTCAAATGTGCACACTGCTGCCATTTCCTGGTTTTTCTTTTTCTTCCTGTAAAACCAGGTGTGCAGCGTACACACCTGCTTAGGCTTTGTAAAGAGTGCTAAGCAGGTTTAGACACCCCCTAGCTTAGCATAGCTATGCTAGGAGCAAAACCGAGCCACAGGGCTCCAATCCACTTACAGTATATGCCTGACGCACCCCCCCATGATGTCACCTAACTCCTAGGCTTGCACCAAGCTATTCCTAATCTTACACTGTTGGGACCTGGCTCACATGCTGGGGAAAACTGGGATTTACTATCCTTCCCCTCATTTGCATAAGATTGCCTGTTAATGCATAGTTACATGTCTCACACTGAGCCTCCCCCTTAGCAACCAGTACTCACTGGCCAGGTTGTCAGGTACGTAGCCCAAGAAAATCATTGTAAAGGTGATATCATGTATAACCATAGTGGTTTTATTAAACAAGTTAGACTCTTCCATGTTTTTGTCAGTGAGGTTCAGAGTGGATCATCTTACATATGTGCATCAAATACATTTTATATTTTATATATATATATATATATATATATATATATATATATATATATATATATATATATATGTATGTATGTATGTGTGTGTGTGTGTGTGTATGTATATATACACACATAGAACATTTTAAATTAGTAAACAAAACACAAATAGTTTAAATACTTTGTTCAAAACCCCAAAGTAATGAAAAAATATGAATACTAAAATCTTCAAAATGGAGACGAAACATTTCACAAATCAAATTACAGGCATCCCAAGTTTGTCTGAATAGTGGTAGCTTTATGTACAGCAGTTTTATAAGTTGTACCATCTTGTTAATACATACTAACCCTAACACAAACCCTTATTTCACCTTATAAAAAGCACTTTAACACATTCTATACAAGACTGTCTAGGCCAAACCTCAGACAAATGTACATATTACAATAGAGCTAGCTCTTGATACAGTTTGAAAAAGCAAACTTTGATCTGAGTGAATGTTTTTTGCTGGTGTAAAAAAAAATAAATAAATATGAGCAAACATTTTTTGCCATCAGCTTGTATATGATCACATTAAAGTGAGATAAAGGAATTTTGCCTTACCCCCACTGTTGTGCAATCTCATAACATAATTAGTAGGGGGTATGGGGTACCTCAATATGAGGAACATACGTCATTTGGGGTCTTAAAAAGTTCATGTTCCTCGAAGTTCCTCATTGAAAGAGTCTAACACATTCAGTGTTAGGAATTTTTTTTTTTTTTTTTTTTTTTTTTTTTTAAGTGAAATCCGAAGTAAATAGAAATGCATCATATTAACTCACTAGAAGATCTTCTTTATAAGTAAAACCAGCATATTTTAACCATCCTATGACATTCCTAGCTGAAGCTGTTAGTAAGCCATTAGTATGTGCTCCACTTTTTACTCATTTGTTCCACATTATGAGGGCAAGCGCTCCTCATTTTGGAGATGGAAGGTTGAGAGCTATGCGAGGGATGCATTGGGGCTTGCCTCCTGCAAATTGTATTGTTTCACATTTTTGACTCTAATGTTTGCTCTTTGCTCACTCTTGTGAACTTTCAATATTTCATGAGGCACTCCTACCCCCACATCTAACCTTCAGCCTAATCAGTAACAGACATGCAGAATACTCTTCTCTTCCACATACACACACATCCTGTCATTTGAGGAAACACACACAAACATCCAGGTGAAAACAGACATACAAATCAAATAGGTACACAAATCACTTTTGTCAAGAAAATTTCAAGGAAAGATGTATATAACATTTATTATATAGCTGGACAGATAAAGCTATATATACCTACATCCAAGATGATTGCAGAACATCAAGTATACAAACACATATAGATATGTAGATAGATGCAAAATGAATGGCCTGCAAAACATGAGAGCACCTTTCAAAAACTAACAGTTGATTCATGTCTCCTGACAACATACCAGGCTGCCTGATTATTAGGGTCTAAATTAAATTAACAAATGCTTAAAAAAGCGATTGCTGATTTATGAACCCCATGTAAGTGAAAGCTTACAATCCCGAACACTTGGAAGAGAGATTTTTTTCCCCCAGGGAAAAAATAGCTGTTCCACAAAAAATAAAAAATAAAAACTTCAAAACATTTTATAAAGTGGGGGGGGTTTGCTCCCCACACAACTCCAATGTGGGGGGCTGTGCCCCCACACCCCCCTACTTAAATATACCAACTCTGAGATCGCACTACAGTGAGGTAAACTGCAAAGTAACTGAGGCAGCCAAGCGATTTCTTTCCCAGGGAAAGAAATTGCTTATATGCCATTTCACTATTTTGCTGTTTTGTGCTTTTGAAGTTTGATCAAGACACATTCGAAGGATTGCGTCTTAGATTATATAATGGGAACCAGATTATTAGTGCCAAATATGACCTTTCGGATCCCCTACTTAAACTCTTTAATCTAAGCCTCGCTACTAGTCACATCTCTGAAGCCTGGAAAACAGCAATTGTAATGTCACAACACCAGTGTGGACCAAGCGACAGACCCTGGTAATTACAGACCCATCAGTCTGCTAGCCTCATGTGTGAAGCTGTGGAGCACATCATCTCTGACTTCATTCATCTGGACAATTAAAATCTCTGAGCCCTGCACACCTCAATTTCACTTTATCAAAGTTAAGTACTGCCACTTTAATCTCATTCATTTCTTTGAAAAAGTAACTTAAGCAGGGGATAGTAGGTATGCAGTGCATACAACATATCTAGACTTGGGCCAAGGAGATTCACACTATTCCTCATGCAATTATTATTAACAGATGTGTTCATCTGAAAATAGATCTTTTTATTGTACTACTGATAGCTAACTGGTTGTCTGACAGAACATGTGGTTAGAGTAGCAGCTGCCAGCAGCAGAACAGTCATATACCAAAGGGCTCAGTTTAGGGCCCTCTCCTATTTGTCATATATTTTGCAGACCTTCAAGCCAACACTTCTGTCTTAAGTTGTCAGATGACCATAAATTGGGAGTTATTTTTTGATCTTCAACTAACTTAATTGCTGCAATATGGTTCAGACCATGCTAATAATTGGTGGACAGACAATGGTTTCAAATTAAATGTAAAAAAAAAAAATATATATAGAACAGTTAATTTTGTAAACCGAGAAATTTAACTTGCCTTACAGCAGATGCACCCCTTCAGTCAGACACTGTTACAAGTTATCTCGGTATTCTTGTTAATCCCTTATGAATTTAAATCTCTCCACAGTAGTTCAACAAGGCTTTTACCTGTGCCATCTAATTTCTGAAGGTAACTTCATTAGATCCAAATAAACTTTAAATTTCTATTTATTCATAGCTCATCAGACCCACTACTGAATGTAATGGGCCATTTCACATGTATTTATTGAAACATGTCACAATGTAAGAGACTGCAAGAGATTCTTAATGAAAAAGATCAGTGGCCTCAAAAATGTTATCAGGAAAACCTGGCAGCCCTGTATGTACTAAAGTCTCCTACTCCTCCATGGTGATGCATATCTAGGCTTTTATGTCATGAAAGATCAGATCTTATTTGATCTATTCCTTTGCAAAAGTAATGGTACATCAGATACTTGGTTAAAGGAACTTAGCCATCAGCAAATAAATAAAACGCATTGGCATGACAGATTCATATCCTAACATATCCTTCAACTCTGGAACAAATTTCCACCACATTTCAAGAGTAGTAGCATCCTAGCCACCTTCAAGGTAAACCTAAATAACTGGATGGGCATCCTCAAATTCTCTTGCATTCTACCTTGTCTTGCCTTCCTTGAGGCTAGAGGTAAATTTTGAAGATTTTTGACTAGGCTTGAAATGGTCTGCAGACTGAATGACTGGTACTCACCTAAGAACACATGAACAACCAAAATGTGATCAGTTTGCATACTGTTGACAGACTAACAGGGTCCCTATTAAATGAACGAAAGTTACAAATCCCGAACGCTCACATGAGCAAAAATGCTGCAACTTGAAGTTACTTTTTTTTCATTGCAGTACAGTGAAGATCAGGATATTTGCCCTTTCTTCACTTTATTGCAATCTCGGAGTTAGAATATATATTTAGCGGTTGCGGCATTTTTGCTCATGTGAGAGTGTTCGGGATTTGTAACTTTCGTTCATTTAATAGGGACCCGACTAACATGTGTGCTCCCAAAAAACAAACATGGCACATGCGAGTGGACTCATTAGGTCAACCCCCCCCCTACACGCACACACACACACACACACACACACACACACACACACACACACACACACACACACACACACACACACACACACAGTCTGCTACTTATGAATCGGACTTAAAGATTGCATAATAGTGGAGAACGGATAAAAAGATATACATCCCATGCTTACAATTACAGATACTTATGTGCTGGCAAACTCAACTAGCTGATATGCCAATTAAATTGAGCTAAAATAATAGCTGTTAACTACAACCTGGATCATCTTGATGGAATCCATAAAGATATATATATATATATATATATATACACACACACATTATATACACACAAATATACACATACCATACACACATTTTATATTCATATATATATATATATATATATATATATATATATATATATATGGATGTTTATAATTTCACTGACACCCATTTCACAGAGACCAAATCACCTAAAGTTAATTTCACACAAAACTCATTTTACTGACAAGTAATACTCTAAGGCAAGTCAAAGGTTTATGTCCTTTTCCCCGACTGTAGTGCAATCCTGGTGTTAGTGTATTTATGTGTGTGTATATGTGTATATATATATATATATATATATATATATATATATATATATATATATATATATATATATATATTCCTATGCTGGTGATAGCCTAACGGGATGTATGAGGGAGCAAGAATCCATGGATCACCACTGTAAGGATATAATTACTCGCACATCGGCCATGAGGGTATGGTAAGGGCCAAATATAAACACTCCTCAGACCTTTCATAGTAGCCTTTTTATGACCATTTCAAGGATTGCTGTCACCCCTCTGATGCAAAACGAATGGGCAGTGGCAGCTTAATGGCCAGCAAGCTTTGGGGTGTGGGGTGTGGGGTGTAGAAAAAAATAACAAAAAATATTAGTCAGACTTCTGGTTATCTTATGACCTATTTAGATATGTTCTGCTATGATCCTGAGCCAAAATAATCTGTAAGAGTCACTGGTTGTTCCTGTAGTGCTAGTAAACTATTGAAGACAACAGCAAATTGTAGGGAAATAACTGTCACTCCAGTTTTTGTGTTGCTCACGTTACTCATTTTTTAACCAAATCCACAGTGGTTATTCACTCCCCTATGTTTTTTTACTAAAGCTAGAGAGAATAAAAGCCCTGTACTCAGCTGCAGGACCAGAGAATGAAAGAGGTATTGACCTTGGATTATGTCAATATTCACAACCATGTAGATGAATGCCAGTAAATTAAAAAAATGGCAAAACATTTCAGTGAACGTAACGTGCACTTTTTTTTTTTTTTTTTTTTTATTGTAAAGTAACAAGCCCGTCTGCAGCAATCATATGCAGGGACCCCCACATATATAACTTATTCCAATGTTACAATTAATTGGAGAAAAAGAGAAAACTCCAATATTGCTGAAAGCCATTTAATCAAGTTTACCTCGCTCTGCCAGAATTCTGAAGAGTGTCTGCTAGGATGTTGACGCTCTCCCATGATGATTCACACTTAAACCATAATGATGCATCACCATGATAAGAATAATTTGGAAGATTCAAGGTGCAGCATATGCAGGATATTCCTTCACAGCAATTTTTATTTAGACTTCCACTTTCCAAAGCGTTCCTTCTTCAAACTATCTTTGAACATTTTCAGTTAGTATCACTGTTCTGCCTGGCTGTAAAAAAATTGTATGTAGTTGTATTTGCTTTTAAATTTGAAACTCAACCATGCTTCTTTCAGGATACTGGAAAGGAAAGATTCAATCCATTTATATCTTGTGCTGCAAAACACAAGAACGGTTTTAGCTCTCATAAGAGCTATCCTTGAACTAAAAAGAAGGTCCAGGTGGATGGACTTTTGAGGAATCCCAAGACTTTACTTTAAAAGGGTTGTAAGAATCCAATAAAGAAAATGTTCTTACTGCTTTGGGACCAGTCTGATTTATTTTCATACATTACTGAAAGGGTCAGTCACACTGTTTTTCACCCCCAAAAGGTAGCCCATTGAGGTTGGTATATGCAAAACTTGCTGAATATATCAGACATCATCAGACATCATCAGAATTAGATACAACTCAAAAATGCTTGACTACACTTTCTAGTAATGTAAATGCTGATATCAGTAATAAATAGAAAATCTTCTAGGTGAAAGAAATCCAGCCAAAATGGTGGTTTAAGAAGACTTTCCTATATTAACATATTAAATATATTGACTTTTTGGAAAGCAAATGTTATTTGAGAAGACTCCGTGTCAATATTTATTCTGCATGGATGTACCACTGGATGGTATGCCTTATAAATCAATTGCTCATAAGCCGGGCTTTTTATGCTGAAATGCAATCACACCATTGTAATTAAGACATCATGCAAGTGCAAACCAAAAACTATGTATTCCTCAGGAGAGATGTACTTTTCCAAATGCAATTATGCACAATTCCCCAGAACTTAATTATTGATTTCTGTATGTACTGCTTGTGAGCATAAGATAAATTAGTCACAATTTCATTTATCACCTTCTCATAAAAACTAGCGACTGGAATATTGCCCTTGAGCCTATATAGTTAAAGGGGTGTATATGACTGCACAACTGATACAAGGCCTTTTCAGATCCCTCTACAATTACAATCCATTTGTATTAAAATGAGTTAAATGGATTGTGTCTGCAGAGTTGGAATTTAGAAAATTCATGTCCAATGACCACACTGTTGGTATAGTTTACAATTAAATATCATTTGTTCTCGAGGCTCATAACAAGGTCATTTAATTAGCTTAGCATCAAACCTCAAAGGTGGTAGAAAATATTTCTACACTTGTACAGACTAGTTGTGAACTCAGTGTGTCATTTTATTAAAGGTTTATAAACTGTAACCCTGCCCATAGAAAAACCTTCAACTAGAACCAAAGGTTGCAATTTTAATTACATTTTTGAATCCAAGATGAATGGATGTTCTTAAAGTCCACCTCTACCAGAAAATTAACCTATTCTTCAATAAGACAATCCAACTAATCTGATTTAATCTTTGTCATTTAACTACAAAATCTACAAGACTAAGACGACATTTTAAAGAACTTAATGAACTGCATAAAAAAAGTAGTCGCTCTAATCTTTCCATGAATGTTAATACCTTAATACTTGCAATGTTCAAAATACTTAGCTAACATTCTAAAAATACTGCAATGATCTCACAAATTTCAAGCTGACAACTCTATTAGTAAATTTTAAACTAATCAAAGTTAATGTTAGAACGGTTGCAATGCTTACTTTTACAAGCAACTTGAAGCAGTCATCTCTACAATCCTTGCCCATCTATAGAAACGTCTATTAAGCTTTACATTAATGACCACTTTACCAATCCATGAATATTCTATATTGAAACCCATCACCAATTTTTTTATTATGAACAACCATCCAGTATTCTAATATGTTTAGATATCAAAATATTGATGTAGTCTTGCTAAATATTTTAAACCAGTTTCAAACTACATTTCCCATTTTTGGGCAGGATTCATGGATGTTACACAAACCCAGGATAAAATTATCTTTTAACTACTCGCATATAATGAAACTAACTACAAAAAGTAGGAGGAATTCACACAATACCAGTAAGGTATTTGACTCTGCTCTTAACCTATTTATATTAAATGTTTTAGAAGATAATGCAGCTTCTTTCATTACACTGATCTTCAGGATTAAAACATATTGGCGTTCTGTACAAACAAAACACATACTTACAAAAGTGCTAAACAATTAATATTTGTTTTCTAGGTTCATAGGTAATTACTAGGCAATCAATCTGCAGACCATAACAAGCCTAATCATTCAATTCTACTTAACAGTTAAGTCTCAAAGTGAGTAAAGCAAGATAGATTCAAAGAGAATCAGATTCCAAAGCAGTAATTAAGTTTTCCCTGAATGTGTCAATGGTGCTACTCTGCTTGACATTTAGCAGAAACATGCCCCTGAGATGGATACATTGGGGTATGAATCTATTACACCAATGCAGTTTATCAATCTGTCAAAGACTTGCTTACTCTAACGTGCTATTTGCAGTATTTGCTCTGTGAAGGAATAGGAGGCCCAAGAATGCTGGATCTTTCATAATTCAAAAGGTAGGCCGAGATGTTACAGAGGTGTCAATACGAGATTGAGTAGAATGAAAGCTGCTAGTCTGGCATGATTAAAAAATCAGTTACAAAAATATTTGTCATTTACGATTCTCTGATGTCTGTCAAGTCAAGTAATATGTTTTAACAAAAGCATGTAAAAAGGTATATAATATTCAATACTGGGTCTGATGAAATAAGATTAAAGTAGAATTAGGACTTCTTTGGAAATTATACGAGCCACATACACTTTCTAAACTACTGAAGACATGATGGTTAAATAAGGAATTCTGAACAAGAATACCTAGATCCCTTAAGACCGTGCCCAATTGAGGAATGTGCCACCTATATGGTATGTGAATTTTTTTTTTTTTTTTGAAAAATTAACTATGCTATTTGACATTTAATTTGAGACTATTGTCCTTGCATCAGTTAATATGGTCTCAATACATAGTGGAACAATCACGAGTCAGAGGAAGATCAACCACCACCAAATTTAGTTTTCTGCAAATTTAAATAATCATAGGACAATAGTGTTAGCCTGGAAGTCTTTGGAATAGATGCACAATAAGAGAAGGCCTAACGTTGAGCCCTGTAGTACACTACTGATAAAATTTTAGCTTTCATAAGTGGCAACTGTGATTTTTTCCCATATAGTATCTATCAGATATCCAGTTAACGATCCACCTAACAGACGTGTTTAATGCCATTGACATAGGAACTATCCACTATTCCAATTACTACTTCAAAGAAATTCATTATTTTATGGTGGCAGGACCTTCCACTGACGTAGCAAATTGAGAAGAGTCTATGGATGACAGATTTTTTTTATGTCAAGTTTAATGAAGTGCAAGATATTAGGGTTCATTTCTTTACACACGAGGCTAGTAGGACTAATAGTTCTATAGTTACCATGGCTGGGACACCCTTTTGTAATGGCATTACAATGGTTGTTTTTAGAAGCTTAGATTAAAGTTAAACAGGGGTTCAGATAGATCATATTTGTTGTTTACAATCAGGGAACCTGATATACTATCATGGCACATTGATGAAGTATTCTTAACCATGATCAAGGTGTGGTTAAGACTGTGGAATCTGTGGAACAGTTACCACTGTGGGTGGTATAAAATTTGTACTAATTTCATCAGCTAAAGAATTAGTTCCTTTCCACCAGTGTGTACATTATTATTGTGGAAAAGCTCTAAAATTGTTGGGTGTTTGTTCTTAACTTCCTGACATAGGCAAAGAAACATTTTTAGCTATTTTTGGTGGCTTTATGTTTGTACTTTACATTTAGCTTTCTAAAGGTTCCCTTAAGTTTCTTGCAGGTTTTCTTACGTGTGCTCTTAAGTTAGGTAGAATGAGACCTTATAGAAGTATTAAGAAATTTCTTTCTCTTGTTAAATAATTTACTTGTACAGGCATTCCACCACAGGTGGTTCTCTTTAAATTTCTGAATACTTTTCATGCCAAAAGGAGTTATCTTATCAATCTAACTATTTGTGGAGGAGGAGGAGTGGGCCGCATAGACTGCAGGGTTAGCAAGGACATCTGATGGAGGATGACAACGGAAAAGGCCATCAGCTAACAGAAGATGGTTTGCTTTTGAAATGTCCCTAAACACAGTGGTATATAACACCAGTATTAAAGTAAAAGGTCACGTAGTCAGATTTAATAAGGTAGGATGTTTCACATAAACATCTGCAAGAAGTGGCCATATTAATGAGAATTAGAGTTAGGATATTGTGGCCCTTACTATGATGTGGCCATATTAATGAGGAACAGAGTGAGGATATTGTGGCCCCTACCAAGACGGTAAAAAGACCTGTAACAGAGTTATCATTTATAATACCAATGTAATGTTTGTTTTAATAAAGCCGTCAGCAGATTTGGCATTCTACAACTTTCTTGTCCATCCCCCATCCCCATTGGAGAATAAATCATTTGCAGTTTGTGTACATGGAGTACTGAATGAATTAAACACATGGTACTCTGATATCAAGTTACAACAAATCCAATTGCTTAATTTGTTCAGAATCTTCAATTTTCAGAAATAAGCACACTCAGAACAGTAATAGTGCATGTGTAGTGCATCATATCGGCGCCATCTGTAGCTTGCTGAGGCTTATGTCCACAGAATTAGTTCACACCTTACAAATTACAATATCCAGGTTATGCTTTTACTTGAAGTGCTCGTTATTTCTGCATTACAACTATTAAATGATGGCAATTTAAAGAAGCCTTTCAATACTGCAGTTTCTCAATTGCAGTTAGTAATTTACAATTCTAGAAAACCACTGTTAGACGGTGCCTCTTTTGTCGGGTTTGTAAGTTCTGCCTGCTCTCCTTTCAATTAGTCTGCAATACATGAAAGTTTAAAGTATAACATGAAGAGACAGATATCGGATGGCCTGTGTTCTTAATCGCATATACTGGGAGGCATACAGGATAGAAATGAAGGGACCGAGGCAATGTGATTACTAAGAGAACCATAAATGCTTTAATTCTTTGAGAATGAGACCTGCAAATCTCATCAATATTCTTTTTGGCTATTTCATTTCTATACTTTACGGTAAGGCTTACATAAGTAATACTAAGGATCCCTTTGTTTCCCTTTGCAAAGTTCCACACTTTTGTTATGACTTCAAGCAAAAATGAGCATTCTGTTGTAGAGTAAGAATATACTTGAAAACTAATCCTACTGCAGCCTTTTTTCTAACAAGAAAAATCATTAAATCAGAACAGCAATCCTCATAGGAAGTTAATAAGCTAATGGCCCTAGGGCCCTTACAAGCCTAGCCAAATACAACCCCTGTTCCCAAGAAAATAAAAGCATCAAGAGGAACCAAGTCAACAACTACTACCCCTGTCGAAGAGGGAGACACAGGTGAAACTCCAAAGGTGAATTTGCGATTTCCCATCCAATCATATAAAATATGCTTAGATACAGTCAAGTGAGGGGCTCTATTTCACTGAAAATGGAAGTTTGTTCCAGAGGAGGGGTAACCTCTGTAAGACATATCGGTCTCTCTAGCAAGTGCTGGTGATGTCACATACTAGGCTGAATTCCCTAGAGCGAGTGCATCTCATACTATTTGATTTATGAATGTGCAACACTTCCATTAGAGCAGGATCTGAGATAGGGTTACATGCAAGGCAGAGGTCACCTCAGAGTTGTCTGACAGACAGTGTATAGGGCAGTGATTTCAGTCTGTCAATGTATGACATATGCTGAAGACTCTGACTTTTCTAAGAAGCTTTTGAGATCTTTCCAGTTACTGCAGGTGCCTGGAAAGGTACATACCAAAGATATAATTGTACTCTATTACTGGCCTGATGAGTACATGAGGTTATAAACATTTTTGTTCCAGTTACAATGTCCTTACTTACTACATGGGTGATGAAGAAAGTTTTTCTTACCACTATGGAGATGTGGTTTGCAAAGGAAAGGTTGCTATCAACCGGTGTTCCCAAATCTCTCAGCACTGATTGCGTGCTTAGGGTGCTGTTATTTGTGTGCTAACCTGCAAGGACATTGCCTTTGCTGAAGGGGATGATGCATTTTTTTTGCAGTTTTACTCCATGACTTTGGCACCAATCATTTGTCTGTTCCTCTTGTAGAATGTTGACATCCTTTGGGGACTTGACTGCACCAAGATAGCAATCATTAGCAAACTGTCATCCATAGGCCTTATGTTTTAGCCTGTATATCCAAGTAGTAGATTCCAAACAGGGGCCCCAGCACAGCCCCTGTGGAACAACACTGTTTACAGGCTTGCTGGTGGAGGTAGTCACCTGTTTTCACTATGCACATTCCATCAATGAGCCAAAGACATTGGCCAGGTCCAGTTGAGACATATGCATGGATCTGCCTTCATCCAGAGCTTTGGTGATTGCCTCAAAGTAGTCCACCAAGTTCAAGAGGCAGAATATCCCTTTAATGAAATGTAACTCGGTCAGGTTGGGTGTTTGGAGGTCTCCTATATCTTTGTTGATAAAATTCAGGATTATTCTTTCAATAATCTTGTAGATTAGGCTGGTCAGTCTTACGAGTCCATAGTTTCCAGGGTCTGTGGGGCCACCAACTTTATGTAATGGTATAACTGCTGTAGTTTTCCATTCAGCAGGTACAAAACCAGTGCTTACACTGTGGTTAAACAGTACCCAGCAGTGAAACAAGTTTCTGTTTTAATCCATTTAGAATGCAGCCTGGGATATTACCAGGTCCCATAGATGCTGTGTTTTTGGCTTTGGAGAGGAAGTGTTTATCACCTGCTCCTTGGAGATTTTAGTTGGAGGGCAAGTGGTAGGGATGCTTTGGGGGAATAGGTGGCAGGGACAAGGGTGAAGACATTTTCAGTGTACCTGTCAGCTAGCAGGTTGGCTATTTCTGTGGGTTCAGTATATATGGTACCATTAACCAGTTCTTTGGAAATTTGGGTTTTTCCTTTAAAGTATATGACATAGCTAAAGAAGGCCTTATGGTTAATTCTTAGAAAAGGAAGCTAATTTAGACTCATAGTTAACTTTAGAATACCATGCAAAGTGTCTTATTTGCTTGTTTAAGCAGAGGAGGGAATGCTTCCAATTCAGAGACCATTTCTTTCTGCCCTTGGGACAGCAATTCCTTTCTCTTATTGAATAACCTGCTAATAGCATATGTCCACCAGGCAAACTTGTTCTTCCCTGAGGATCTTTTTTTTTATCCTAATCCATTACAGCTGAGTCAACACATATGTATAAATGAAATCCCAGTAAAGGTGTCTATGCCATCAGTGAGGCCAGGGGCTATTTAAGGTTTTAATGCCATCATGTATTTGGTTGTAATTATCTTTGAAGTACTTTTTTCAGTCTAGTTGCTGCTAACAGCGGGTCAGATGATATTGTTACTTATAATGAAAATGATTTATGATTAGACATCACTATGGAGGGCCGCATACATAGGGTGGTGCAACAATCATCCATGTTAGTGAGCACCAGATACAGAATGTCTAAGCCCCTTGGGGGGGGGGGGCAACCAACTGGTCCAGGGGACTGGAGATGAAGTCCAAGAACCTTTGCATAAGTCTATTAGTTCATGTATAATTTACCCCATGGATGGATAGTTTAAATAACCTAAAACCAGGGTGTTTGGATTTACTTGCATTGGTCAAGATACAACCAAGTATGTAGTGTGGGTATTCTGGTTCATGGAGGGGTGCTATATCTGGCAATAACTTGTAGAGGGTTCTTGACAGTCAACTGGATCTGGATTAGTACAAGGGAATGGTTTAGTTTTTTTTTTCTTTTTTAACCCAGAGGTTTATTTATCTTTGATGAATATTGATACGCCACCTCATTTATTTCTTGCACTTTTGAGTTTGTGATCTGAACGTATGGAAGGCATTATAACCTGCTATGGCCGGGGTGCTTTTCTCAATCTTAAACCAAGTCTCTGGGACTGCCCAGATGTCAGCATCTAAAGTGAGGGCGGCTTCCAGTGAGAACAGTTTTAGGTCCAAACTCCTAGCGTTTAGCAGCATATCCCTGAAGTTGCTTTTTGAACATTTTAAGATGGGAATTTTTTCTTGTGAAACCTTGGCCAGTTACTGAAATATTAAAAGATGACAGATGAAAACCATCTCTGGCAAAGCAGCATGACCTATTTACCATGTCATGCCAGATGACAAGTACTGGATCCCCTTATGACACCAGAAACAGCCAATTGAAGTCAATGATTTTGTTTGTTTATATTGTGGTATCAGCTTAGGTGATGACTATGCTGCTCAAAGCTATAGACATACCTGCCTGACATGCACATTCAGAAAGCTCAGTCATGTCTCTCTCCATATAGTTCAGTGAGGGACATCTCAAATCAATCACACCAACATGAGCTGTAACAGTCATAATGGTACTTGCTGTGTAGAAACTTCTGCATGTGTTCTGGCAGTTTCTGGCACCAGACAGCTGACTGTAACCTTCTTGCCCAGTCTGATGAGTGGAGCATCCGTGTCTCTCATGAGAGAGTTACCTATAACCAAAACATTTAGTTTAGATGTGCTTTACCTCAGGGGCTTGTTTGAGGAGACACTTGTGCTTGTGGCTGTGTGCATATTGAGTGCTGTATGAACTGTATTAGGAAAAGTATGTTTGTGTTTTGGAGGCCTCTCGTGTTTAGGTAAAATTCTGGTGAGTAACTCAACATATGATGGATTATGTTATGAGTGCGTGGTTTGTGCAGGAGGTGTAGTATATGGGATAACAACCTGTTCAGTCTTAATGTTCTGTGAATGAGTGAGCAAGGATTCCATATTCTTAGTGTACATGCATCTTTCAAATTGACCTGGAGTGGTTTAGGAGTAGTGGGTTGCCAGTATACATATGGCAATTTTTTGACTGTCTCAGGATACCCATGTCAATCAGACTGGCAGGAGGAACAATGTAGAACTGACCATCCATAATATTAGGCATAAATCTGCTTACTTTAATAAGAAAGGATGTGGTATAACTGGAGGGCTTAATGCTGGGTCTATACTATCGGGATTCTCAAGAGCATCAAGACTATTAGGGATTCGATTTCAGTTAAAGTGGCAAATGCTGTAGAAAGCCAAGCTGAGGTGCTCTTAGAGCAGCTTAACACAACTTAAGGGACTCTTCAGCTGGAGGACAGGCAGCTTCTAGGATAAAGTAAATCTACTTTAGCATCTATGTCTGCCAATGGTTGCCTTCCACTGCATGGAGCTGCTTGAAGGTGGGCAACATGCAAACAGATGCCTCTGATTGCTCAGATAAAGATAGTAGGGCAGTGGCTGGAGTAGAGTTAAAAACAGGTGCAAATGTGGACTTGTGTAGCAGCTGTGAGAACCCTTTTTGTAAAGCAAGTTTAGCAATGTTTAAACAAGCTGGCCAGTGGAAATGCCTTATTCCAACCATCTCCAACTCAGTTGAGTCCTTTGCTACACTTATGCCACAAGGGTGTAGAGTGCCCTCTTAATGTAATACAGCTGGTTTTAGTGCTCAGATAACGCCAAGCAGTCTAGATTCAGCAAATATGAATGTAGGGTATGCTATAAAAAGCTAATAATGATTGCACAATAGAAGATATAAAAATATAATTAGATCCTATGTTCCTCAGATCTCTATTAAGCTGCCATACAAAATGGATGCTGGCATGACATACTGATAAATCTGATTTGACTTTTATTCCAGAACTTTGCATATGGATTCTTTGAATAATTAAAACATGGCACCCATTTGCATTTTGCATGAAACTTAATTTTGCAAAGAGAAATAGCTCACTTTAAAACAGTGATCACAGTTTGTTTTGTGCACAAGCTCATATAAGAGGAAATTAAACATATAAGGGAGTTAGTGGTAGGTGCATTAAACTATGTGCTTGATGACAAACACGTCATGTTCAGAATGTTGTGCAAGCCATGATCACATGAAATCTTGGCTAAAAATAATGGCTGATGTAAATAAGTCAATTAAATTTACTGAACACTTGTTTTCATATATGCATTAGAAATTCAGAAATGTTAATGCCCACAACTTGTTAGGTGAGGAGGTGTGCATGTTGCTACACACGTACCTCCAACTCCCTCCCCCATCAAGAAAGTCCCTGCGTCACTCAGTGTAAGCTAAAACAGCCACCATAAATGTATCGTATACCAAACCTCTGCTAGGTTTTACTGATGCTGCAATCTTAGCAGTACCAGCCCCAAGAATGAACATGCTGGTGTCTGAGCATTCATGCTCATCTGCCGCAACATAATACATCAGATGTCCATGCTGGAACACCAGTCAACTAGGCTATAGTCAGGTCTTCATCTTTCTACATCACAGGGCAAAGGATGTTCACAGCCATTTCAAGCCAGACTCTGTATGCAATTCCAGTCTGCTTAAAATGTCAGCCTAAAGGCAAGAAATGCTTTAAAATTCTCTTTACAATAGACTGCTGACATATGACCAAGATCAAAGACTAAAATCTATATTATCTGATAGCTATGAAAAGCATAAATGTGAAACTGGAAAATTATTTTTGTAAAGGAAAAGGTTGCTTAAAGGTTCAGTAAAAATATGATGGCTAGCCTAGAATAGCTCTATATTGAAATGTTAGTCATGCATGATAATGGATATTGGATAGTCTCTGCAAGCACAGGCCTTTTCAGTTGCAATAAAACTGATATGAAGGAACAGAAAATTATAAACAAACTGTAGGCCGAATGCTTTTGTGACAGGGCTGAGTAATTCATTATTGCTGCTGAAACAATGTATATGAAAAGCATCATTCCTTACTTTTTATTGATGTAGCAAGAAAATACACTACAGAAAAATATTGCACAGTCTGCTAAATCAATCTTAAAGAATGAACTATGTGTATAACAATGATTATACCTTTCCTCGCAGCAGATAGCAGAAATTTGCTTAGCAGATGGCACAAAAGATAAGAGTGAATGCTAGAATGCTATAACATTAAAGAAGGCTCCAAATGCAGGCAGCTTGGGAAACATGCCAAAATAGTCTGTGACAAACCCATTTATGTATATTAAACAATATTTTAACAATGAAAATTGGTCTCACTAGTGCACTCAGCAATTCACCCAGCTAGTGAAATAAAAAAAAAAAGTGATTACATCATCAAACTTAGAGTTAAAATAAATGAGTAGAATTAAGCAACATAAATGTAACTGGATGTGCTACTACTAAAAACAAAAAGATCAGTCCACTGTCAACAAAACACAAGATTAGGAATGCTGGCAAAAAACACAGTACTGCAGTCTCAGAGGAAATCCTGCATTATCTAAACTTGTCATACATTCACAAATACTTGGACCTTCTCGGTAGCAGAATTCATGTGAAAAGTAAGTAGACTAGCCAAAGGCAGGATAGGACTGAAGAGAATTTTCTGAACTAGGGTCTCATTCACTAATATGCACAGGTGAGATAAGCTGTACTTGAAGAATCTGCTTCTTTCGGCTTTTCCAAGTTAGGGGTTGCCACAGAGGATCACCTGTCTGCTCATGATTGGCAGAGAAGTTTTACAGTGTCGAGTTGACAGCCCGGTGCCCAACCTCTGCTTGAAGAACATAATCTGTAAATCTGACAAGTAAGCAAGCTTATACCTTTGTAAATAATGGTTATCTCACTTAAAATTTGGTTTATATTCCTAATCCAAAACAAGGAAATCATTGAACTAATACTAAAGTTCTGAATCCTTTTGACCGTGACTTTACAAATACTGATCTGATCAAACTGAAACTAATGGGATTCACACAATTTATAACGAGCCATAAATGATTGCAGTCTGGCATGCAGCCTGCAATGAAAAGTGATGATCTGATCTGATTAAGAGATATAAACGAAAACATTAGCATGACACCTCGTGTGTTCCGTTTGTAATCTTCTCTGGTCAGACATCATCCAATTTGTTTGATATGTGCTGTAGTGCTCCCCAGACAGTGGCACTTGAACTATTACTTTTTATAATTCCCAGAAATAGTCTTCAGTGCAAATTATGGCAGGCTGCACATAAATTGTTTGCTGCATGTAGCACATGCTGTCTGAAGCTTTCTAAAACGTATTACAGTAAGGCAGAGCATGTTACAAAGCAAGCTGCATGTATTACACAATATATACAAATGTTCAGTAAGACCCGCAATTAAACACAGGGATTTGCAGGTATAGTACATTATACAGAACCCATTATTGCCTCCCCTGTCACTGATGGTAATAACTAGTAATAAAATGCACAGAGAAAATAGTCAACATTTTTGCTTGTTCGTTTAGTAAGATTTTAGCAAAGTGATTCCATCTCACCTAGACAAGTCAAATTTACATTGAGATAAATGAATGAGACAGGCTACAATACAATGTAATTGATAACATACTGTCATCTCCCAGCTGTTACTCATTCTAGCCACTCCATTCATTGAAGTACGAGTAGGCGATATATTAAAGTCATATTGCACAAGTTGAGGATCTTCCCATATCCTGTTAATCCTGTATCCCATGCCTACCAAAATCTAATAGTCTCACCTAACCTTAATCTCTCTACCTTCTAACTACAGACACAATATTGGTCACTTGTTCCATTAGTTTCCATGTTCTTGTCATTTCTAATTTTGCCAACGGACACAAAGGAGCTTCAACATTGTATCAAGATTCAGCAGCCCCAAATAAATATATATATATACACACACACATATATATATATATATATATATATATACACACACATATATATATATATATATATATATATATATATATACATATATATATATATATATATATACACACAATA
>NC_056749.1:170865934-170883434 GCF_019279795.1 Protopterus annectens
AAATGGGAGGACACTAATAACAGAAAATGAATATGTACATGTACAAGTAGAGCCAGGCTGACGACGTCAACCATTTCTAGCAACTCTTGCAACCTGCTGCATTTAATTTTGTTTTGATAATGCTGTAATCTGTTTTGAAGTCAGCAGTATTCCATTTGCATAATTTCACTTTTCATCATTTATAGGCAGTTGACGTAAAGAAGATTACAGGCTGCTACAACAGACAAGTACAATTAACATTATGTGATGAAAGATGCAAGCTGAAAGTGGGGGGGGGTGCGATAAAGTTAAAAAAGCACAAGAAACTGCATATACATTTTAGTTTTCATGCCATCACAGGGTTAAAACAAAGCACCTAATAGCTTTTATTGGGATAAAATGTTACAGAATTGTAATGTATGAGCTGATGTTATTTTAAAGTGCAGTCTTGGCATTGTATGTTCATTGCTATGTACAATGTCAGAAGGATACAAGGTTTACAAAATGTCCCACAGCTGCATTTTTTTATTTCATTATAATCGCAACACATATTTTTGTTTGATAAGCATAAATCTATTTATTGAAAACGTTTTTGTCTCAATTTTTTGTTGGCATACAAAATGAATGTTTAGCCAATTAATATGTTCACCATGTGGTGGGCTGGTCATCATACCCTTATCAGCCATCATCTGCCCACCACCAAAAAAGCGTAAAATACAATAATACCACACTGTAAACACTATATTCAACAAAACATAGAAAAAGTGAGTTGGGATGTATAGACAGTACTTGGTATTCAAAAAGAGCCCCAGTACTGATGTTAGGAGCTGGAGTAAAAATGGGCTGCTTATACGATGTGGCAATTTGAATTTCAGATGTGCCAGATACAATGAAGACAGACCTAATTAATTTGCATTATTCAGCTTAACTATCACAAGTGCAAATCAGCTCTTTCCTATTGTACTTATCAGTGCCCCATGAACTGAGTTGATAGACACTGTCCATTTGCGCACACAGACACACCTCTTCCCTGTCCGAATGTCCCTCCTCATCACAATTCCTTACAGTGTCAGACATCAGTTTTCCCACTTCCTCGTCTTTAAAATATGCAAATTGATGCTAGACTTTTTGCTGTAATAACTACATAAACTAGTCCACAATTATTTCAGTATTCTCCCTGGTGTCCTCTAGTATTTCTCTAGGCTTTGTCTCAAGTCTACCCCTCGCCGTTAACATACTCCACGGTCTGTCTAAAATTTTAAAAAGATGATCCTGCTGTTTCCACCTAAAGGTGCTTTTTCCCCTCACAACTCGAACTGTTGCAGTTATTGAATAATGCCAGATATTAAAGTTTCATAATTCTTACTTTAATCCATTAACTGATTAGTTAGTGCAAGTGTCAAAGGTGCAACCTTTGGAACCTTGCTCCCCTTTAACACCACGGCATAATTTTACAATGCCTCTGTAGTCTAGTGGTGACAAAAAGGACTAATCCTCTGGTTGATGTGGGATGGAATGGGGATTGAATCTTTTTATTGCCTTTATGGCACACTCTATTGTAGTAGCCCCAGTGTCTAGTCTCCTCCCCCAACCCATATCTTTTTTTTCTGTAAAGACCTTTAATTCAAAATGAGATGTATCCCTGAAAGTCAGCGTCACTCCCACAGCACGTTATTTTTTTCCCCAAGTGCCTTAAAGGCTTGAAATGACAGGAATTCCTGCTATCTTGTGTTCCTTTCAACCCAAGCCATCTTATTTTAACTGCCTTTAAAGGCATGATGTAAAATGTTTCCCTTGTGTTTTGTCTTCTCCCTTGACACGTAGTCACTTTTTTTTTTTTTGTCAAGATCCTTTAAGGCATGTAATAAACATGGTGTTTGTGGTCCCCTCACTCCCACAATATCGCAGACTTAGCTCATTATTCTGGGGTTCGTTCCCAATTCTTCACCTCATTCTCTCAACTATGCCACCCTATGATCCACTCACTTCACACACCTACTACCCTCTAACTCCAGTCCATAGAGACAGCCCCTCCACACATAGACATCCATACAAACATGCACACAAACCTACTCTGTCACCCAACTAATCACCTACTGCAATGTCCCACATAGGCACACACATTAACAGAGTACCAGTCATATGTACATGCACACATTCCCACCACTATCAGCTAAACTTTCCATCACAAAAACAAGCTTTTGGCCATGTTTAATAATGAAGTCCTGGGTTAACATGCTACATTACACAGGCATTTCCAGGAGAGACTAGCTAGCACAGACCATTCTCCCAGAATGGCTCATTCACATTTAGCATGGCTGTGGAGACAGCACCGTACTACTGCTGCACATCTTCACGCTAAAGCACCATGTCAGAGCGGTCAGTGAAAAGCAAATTAGAAGTGTCAGGTGTACACCTTGCAGTAACGTTTTTGAATCATCCCCAGTGTCTGGAAGTAAAGAGCTATTAAATGGTAGAATTTACAATCCAGTACAGTTGACAGTGCTCATCACAGAATTTTACCTAAAACATTAACAAAATTAATCAGACTGGGGCTTATATTAAATATTTTAGAGACTAATCATGACTTCTGTTTGGGAGATAAGAGGTTCTAACTGTTCTCAAACATTTGTTTTCTTTTTAAGAAATTAATGCTTCTTTATCTTTAGTCTTGGACACTTCCACTTCTTTCTGATTACAGGTATCAAATGGAATTCAGCTAGATGGTCTACTTTTAGAAATAGCTCTCCTTCCTACTGGCAGACTTGAAAGGGGTGCAGATCACTGGTGAGGATTCTTAGGAATAAACATACCCTCGGAAAGAATCTTGACTATAGTGGGAGACCGTGATGGAGTTTAAAAAAATTAAAGACAGCGGTATTTTGGAGGTATGCAGTTTTGTCATTCACAGTTACCATTATGGGGATTTCCCCTAAACAATGCATAAAACACTTCATGGAAAAAACTCAACACCTCTCACTCTTCAGAGGCTCTTACTGGTCCAGCAACAATGACACTAGCATGATAAACAGGAGTTCTTGGGTTTGAGTCCCAAATGCGAGCTATTATCATTATTTCAATTATCTGATTCTAAGCAGTGCACAAGCAAAGGGTGTTCTCTGTTTGCGTGCATATGTGTGTGTAATTTTTCCAACTGTGCTTTGAAGAGACTGCACAGTCTTGCTAGGGTAGTAGGCAAAAATAGGTAGCCCATACTCCAACCTTAGAAGAAGTAAATTCTTATTCAAAGCCTTAATGGGAGGGAAGATTTTAGTTGTGTCAAAGTCTTTCACACTATTTCAGTCAGGGCTGGCCTTATGCAACTTGGACCAGTTTGGACCAATAGGGCCCCACACTGGACTATGATAGGCAAATCTGTCACTTAAGCCATAATGGCCCTGAGAGAAAATAAGTTCAAGGGATCCTCTTACAATCTTGCTCACTTAGTAGTTAGAAGTCTCCGTGTGAGTAAACATTTCCCATCATGCTTTATACTAGTACTTAGGCCAGTTTTATTAGTAACCACAGCTCCATGCCTCTTGCATGGCTCATTCTTACAGAGTAGTCAGTTTGTCAATATTGCAAAATATCTGCATAAACACTAGGCAGGATTTTTGCCAGGTCAAAAATTAACAGTTCACAGATAGCAACATTTGATGCATCTCAGATGGCTGTTAACACTAGAAGCATTAATAACTTTTATTTAATTGGAACATTTCCTACGTTCCCACAAGATTGATGTTATTGTTTGTGAAACATGAGTTCTATCAGGGTATAAATGTTTTTATTGAAACAGATATTCTATCACAAAATCAGGTAGAGGTGTTATGATAGGGATTAAAGCTAGTTATGAGACCTGTGATTATTACATGTTCAATGATAACACCAGTACTATAGACTAACTGTGACAATAAAAAGACAACCCTGGAACATAATTATTGAAGTGTATAGACCACTACAATTGAATGCAGATGACCTAGAGGAATTAATACATCTCTTGCATGAAACTCAAGAGGAAAAAATCTTAGCTGGGGACTTTTGCCAGAAACAGACTGGAATAATATTGATTCAACGTTAGTAAGGAAATTATTCACAACATATATTCAGGAACAGTTGCTTAAGATTGTAAAAATTAAAAGGGGACGGAACATACTATACATTGTGTTCCAAAAGAAATTACCATTACTTCAAGTCACGTTTTACCACTGTTGATATGCAATGATCATGGGGTTATAAAGATTAATTTATTGCTAGATAATTATGCCAAACTAAAATCTAAACCAGTGCACAGAAGGTAAATTACAGATTATATAGGTTCATAGGTTGATACTAGGCTATCTGCCCTAGGGCATTTATAAACCTAGCCAGAGTGTGTTTGGCTTTCACCACCCTTTTAGATTAGTTGACAGTGCCTCTGTATAGTAGGTCACAGAAGATGGCCCTTTTGAGGTTAGTTTACTGTGTCTCTGTCTAGTAGGGACACAGAAGAGATCCCAGGGGTAAACCTACTATCTCCCGTCCACTCGTCAAGATTTCTCTTGAAGAGGGACATTGAGGGAATCTGCCTAACATGGATTGGGATTTTGTTCCAGAGTGAGGGGAGACTCTGGGATATGAATCTGTCCCTCCAGCATGTCCTATTTATTTCTGTGCTGAGGTTTAAGTCCCTGGAGCATGTAGCTCTAAGGGATTTGGATTTCCTGAGGTGGAGCATGTCCATTAATTCTGGGTTGAACATGGCTTTATACGTCAGGCACAGATTGCCTCTGAGTAGGCGGTAAGCAACTGAGTAGAGTTGGAGTTTCTTTAGCCTAACTGCGTAGGGCATCTGTTTGAGTCACTTGATCCTCTTGGTGAGGTACTTTTGGGGTCTTTCCAGTTACTGCAGGTGTCGGGTAAGGCACATCCCAAATGGGGCATTGTATTCAATTATGGGCCTGATGAGTAGAGGGGCACAATGACCTCTCTTGATCTAGATGTGAACCCTTTCGTGATAAGGTGGGCTATATAGAAGGTCTTTCTAACCACTTTGGCAACGTGATTGTCAAAGGAGAGATTGCTATCTACTTGGGTCCCCAAATCCCTAATTACTTCTTCCATACTTAATGGATTACCACCTATGTGGTAATTTGTGGGCACTTTGTTTTTCCCCAAAGGGGACGACTATGCACTTTTTGGCATTTAGCTTTAGGTCATGGCTCTGGCACCAGTTATCCATCTCTGTGAGACCCTTTTGGAGGATGCTTGTGTCAGTCGGGAGTCGATTATGGCACCCAGTTTGCAGTCATCTGTGAACTTGGTCAGCCATAGTCCTCCCATGTTAGCCTGTACCTCAGAGAAATATATACCGAACAAGAGAGGTCCCAGGACTGAGCCTTGTGGGACACCACTTGTAACTGGTTTAGAGTCCGACATGGCACCTGCAATTCTGACCATGTGGGTTCTATCCCTGAGCCAGTTAGCAACCCATCTTGTGACATAGGGGTTGATATTTAAGCTGTTGAGCTTATTTATGATGCCCGAGTGGGGTATTGTGTCGAAGGCTTTTGGGAGGTCCAGGTAGGCTGTGTGGACTACCTTCCCTTAATCTATGGCCTTGGTGACTGTTTCAAAGTCGTTGACCAGGTTCAAGAGGCAAGATCTGCCCTTAGCAAAGCCGAATTGGGTAGGATCAAGTGCTTGGAGGTTCCCAATGCTTTGTTTATGAGTTTCATGATGATACGCTCCATAGCTTTGCAGACCAGGCTAGTCAGGCTTATAGGGCGATAGATTCTGAGGTCCGTTGTGGCACCACCTTTGTGGAGTGGGACCACTGTTGCTGTACGCCATTCCTTGGGTACATATCCTGTAGCAAGGCTGAGATTGAACAGTGACTTTGTGAGGGTTCAGTTCTTCTTTGAGTTTGTGTAAGACGCAGCCCGGGACACCGTCCGGTCCCATTGATGCTGTGTTTTTTGCTTTGGAGAGGGCAGCTCTCACCTGTGCATCTGTGATGTCAGGGAGGCTACACTCTGTTGGGATAAACATTTGCTCTTTTGGGGGGGGGGGAGAGAAGTTTGCACTGAACCTGTCTGCCAGGATGTTGGCAATGTCTGTGGGGTCAATGTATTTTTTGCCATTCTGAACCAACTCAGAGCATATCTGGGAGTTGCCACCCAGGTTCCTGACATAACTAAAGAAGGCCTTGTGATTATTTTTAGCATCTTGTGCAATTTTTCCTTCGAAGCTGGCCTTAGATGATTTTATGAGGGATCGTAGTTGCTTGCTAGTACTGATCAGAGATGCCTTCCCTTTTTGGAAATTTTCTCTATCATGTAGTAGCTTCCTCCTTCTGTTGTATAGCTTATTTATGGCTGGGGTCCACCAGACAGGTCTCCTGCCTTTGGAGGAATGAGTCTTGGTTTTATTTGGGATAGCACGATCCATGCATTCCTGTAGGTGTCCATAGAAAGCGTTTGTAAAGGATTCTGCGTTTGGGCCCTATTTTCCACTGGCCCAGGGGCTTTGAAGGATTCCACCTCGGTTTTGAGAAGTGTGAAATTTGCTTTTGAGAACTTCTTCACTGTGGTTTCCTTGGCTGGGGGTGGGGATGGGATATGGATGTCCAGTGAGATTAATTTATGGTCAGAGCTTACCAATGAGGGGTATACCTCTGGTATGGAACATAGAGTCCCCATGTTGGTGATGATCAGGTCCAATATATTTTCCCCTTTTGTGGGAGTGGTGACCAGTTGTTCCATAGCATTTGAGTTTATAAATTCTAGGAACCATTGGGCGAGGGTGTTTGGGCTTGAGTAGTGCTCCCAGTCTATGTTTGGTTAGTTGAAGTCACCCAATATAATGGTGTTTGGAGAGACCTTCATATTCTCCAGTGTTCTCAGGAAAGCCGAGTGGGGTTTCTGAGTTTGGGAGGGTGGTCTGTAGCAGGCTACAAACTGAAAGGCAGTTTTGCCCACTGTTAGTTGCACACGGATGGTCTCCGATGCTTCATGCAGTGCCACTAACCTGGAGGTGTGGGTATCTTTAATGAATATGGATACTCCTCCTCCTTTTGTGGTTCGGTCTGAGTTTTGGGGCCAAAAAGCATGGTATGAGGTATAACCTGGTAGTGCTGGGGTGCTTTCGGGAGCCTTGAACCAGGTTTCTGTTACTGCACAGATATCGATATTCTCCATACTGAGGAGAGCCTCGAGTGCGTGCATCTTGAGGTTTAGATTTCTGGCGTTGAGCAGCATTAACCTTAGTTTCTTTTTCTTTGTGTTGTCTATGGAGGTGGGTTTGTCTTTTGAGCCTATGGAAACAAATATGGAAACATATATGGAAACAAAACAGTCACTTTGTAAAACTTAATGAAATGAGGTCAACTCGGCACATAAAAATCTACTGCCAATCATTAGCGGACCTGAGTTCCGCTGTGGTGACCCCTACCCAGGACAAGCCAAAAGACACAACAGAAGTGAGGTGTTCAGTAGAAAAACTGCAGATGGAATGTGAAAAGTTGAGAAAGAGAAACTGAGTGCAATCAATCAAAAAAAATGTTTACCATCAGGATCTAGGCATACGTCAGAGACAGATTTCTTTTAGAACAAAATAATTAAGGTGAGAGAAAAAATATAAAAAGTGGAAGAGAGGTCCATTTACACCTTTGAAAACTGAAACAAGATGGACAGACGGATTAAGCATAGTGTGAGACAAGATCTAAAAAAATTGGGAAAAAAATTATATAAAGATATTGAGCATAACAGGAAACCTTTTATAGATGCATAAAATGTGGAAGGAGTAAATTGATAAACTGTGCGCAAATTCTAAAATGTATTGTCAGACACGACAGATTATAAATATATTTACAAAATCTTATGCAAAACAGGTTGGCTCCACAAAAGGGGTGATACGTTGTCCTAGTGACATCCAGGTAACCCCAGATACTAGAATCAAATTAGATTATACTGAAAAAGAACTGCATAAACTGGATCTAAAAGTGCAGGGAGGAGATGGAATTAGGAGCAATGACCTGAGAACACTTCAGCAAAAACTTATGGTACCATTATATGTATTATTTACTAGGTCATATAAATATGGGGAGATTCCTTAAGGTTGGAGACCAGTTTTTTAAACCTGTCTTTCAGAGAAGGGGGGGTAGGACAAACCCAGAGTCATATAGACCCTTAAGTCTACTTTCATGTTGTAGAAAAATAATGGAGAAGGTAATATTGGTTAAGTTATTGTCAGAATCAGCATGCATATGTTGAAAATGTATGATCTATTACTACCTGTAACATGATGTTCAATAAATATAACAGCAGCTATGAATGAAAGATTGTGCTGTAATGCAACTTGTATAGTTTTACTTCAACATTTGACAGGGTCATACACAACACTGATCAATAAATTACAACTAGGTATTGATGTACTCTTGATAAAATGGATAAGCTGCATGGCTTGCATATAGGATATGGCAGGTATCATACAGCAACTGGACAGGTGAAATTCTTACTTACAGTCAGGGTGTCCCACAGGGCTCTATCTTAGGCCCTTACTTATTTAAATTGCATCTTTCAGACGTAACTTTTCTTCATCTGAGGTGTTCTGCAGTCTATATGCAGATAACCTGAACTGGGTAAAGTAAGGCATGGCTGCAAAATAACTTGACAAAATTGAACATCTGGGCACAGGAGAATAATATCCTGATAAATGCATCAAAAACTAAGCAAATGAGATTCATAAACTGAAAGGTAAATATTTAATATAGCACACAATGATTGAAACTGTAGAATCATTTAAGGACCTGGGTATAAGGTTAGAACCAACTGTGAGTTTTTGTAATCATATCAACCAATTGGTTAATGACAGTTATAGAACTATAAATTGTATAAAAAGATTTATAAAGTCTAGGGAATCAAACATGATTAAGTCATTGTTTGTCACATTACACACAAGCTTGAGTAAGGAATAAAAATATGAAAACCCTACAAGAAAACAAGCATGAGTAAACTGGAAAAAGTACAGTGGAAATATACCAACGGCATCCAATGATGTGAAAATTTAAGTTATTATGAAAGACTAAAATATCTGAACTTGTACAGTGTCTCTTACAATGTGGAAACTGTAGTGCTTGTAGATTTATTGCTGAAGGAAGTTACACATGTGTGGGTGGTTTTGCACGTACGTTGGCATGTCCCGGCCTGTGCAATTGCAACACAAGGAATTGTGTTTATTTAGCATCATGTGCTTCTTGTGATGCCTACTACATTGGCATGACTACCCGTAAGTTACGGGAAAGAATTTGTGAACATATTAGATGTATAAAGAACAAGGATGTGCATAATGCTTTATATTTGCACAGTGGAGTATGTACCAACTTTACTAAATTCTTGTTTTTCATTATTGATAGGGTGATGCCTTTTTCTCCTGGTGACATTAACAATAGGGTAGCAGTTTTGGAATCTGAGTGGCAGATGAGATTAAATGCCACCAGATTCCCTGGTCTAAATGACCACATTTCTTTAAAACCACATCTTAAATTAAGAGCTAGCATAATATAATGAGCACATTGTTGTTTAGGCAATTTGGTACTAAGTATTTATGTTTTGACGTTGTGTCAGAACTTAGGTAGGGTAAACAGACATGTCTTTTATAAAGTGTCCAAAAATGATTAATTTAAGTCATTAATTAGCTTGTTTGTTTATCATGTATGTTGCAACATCACATATATTTTTTGTTGAATAGGTATATATTTGTTCGAATAATGTTGGGGTTGACATTAATGGCATGATTGTGTATTTGGATACGAGTACATCAATGACTAAAATACCTTCAGATCGCATAATGTGGTTGAATTTTTGAATTTTGAATAGATCAATTTTTTATTTACATTTTTTACAATTTTTTCACAACTTGTGTAACTATATTAATGTACATATTCATATTATATCTTAACAATTTATTATTATTACATTTATATTATGTTCATATTCATATTTTTTTATTTTTTATGAAAAGTTTTTTATATATATAAATTTTTATTTTTATTTGTATTCACAACTGTTCAAATGTTGCTGTTCCTATTTTTATGGAGATATTCCTTTAAGGAATTAATGGAACGGTTAATCAATTAATTGAGTGATTCATGACGTTTGGTTTGCTATTTAAGTATGGATGAATTAGTGTTTCAACAGACTCTGAGGATACCAGTTTACTGGTGAAAGCGCTTAGTCTGTATGTTCTTGTTGGAATAAAAGGATTTCATCTTATGCTTTGGTGTTCGTGCATCCTGAAATTGCTGTTGTGGACAATTGTCTTTTTTACTCAGTTGTGGATCCTGGTTTGGTTTCCTGTTTTTCGTTTTTTGTCTCTTACAGATACCCAACAGGAGATCTTATTCAGGTATACAGTATAGGGCATTTAGAGACAACTACCTCTGGGAATGTTCGGGTTATCAAAAGTACTATGAGACAACCTATGTAGAAGATTCATTTGTTCTCTGACAGAGCAGCTGATGCATGGAACAGGCTACCAAATTACATTAAAGCAAGCGCTAATTTAGATATTTTTAATAACAGCCTGGATACTTACTATGTGAACAAGTGTTTTGATATATTGGCAAGCTACAAGGCCATTAAGGTTTGTGCTGGAAAATATGTGTATGTATCTATATATATGTATGTATACATGTATGTTTGTGTTTAACAGGGTTTTTAACACAAAACAGATTAGACTAGTCATCTGGTTTTATATACTGCTTAGCTTACAATCTCAGAAGATCCGACCAAGCTTAAGCTGAAGACTGATCGGTACTATGGTTTAATTTTGCTACCCGTACTGAAAAGGAGTTCATATGAATGCTTGATAATGACTACAGTTAAAAGAAATAACTGTGGAATAGTTAGTCTCAGACAATATGAAAACACACACTTGTAAAATTAATAATGTGATGTAATTTCAGAAAATCAAATCTTGTAATAGAATGTTTGGAATTCAGAAGTATGGCAGAGAGAGGCTTTATGGAATCAAAGAGCAGCAAAAGTGAAATATGAGGTGTATGTATTTATTGGTGGAAGGCAGAGGTGGCCTGAAAAAATATTCACCTGGTTGAAAGAGGAAAGGCAATAAAACATTTTGACTCAAACGTACGACAGGGGTATCAGGAGTCACATAAGTAGGGTGGAGGAATGGGTTTATGTCAGTTTAATAAACCAACCAAATAGTTGAAACCCATATGTTAGACACTATATGGCCACTAATTTGATTTATTGAACCATTCCGACTGAGATTGCAGTACAGTAGGGATCATGGAATTTGCCCTTTCCCCACTGTAGTGAGATCTTGGACTTGGTAGGAATTAGCAGGGGGTGGGGGAGATACAGATGGACTTGGCTCGCTACAAAAACATTGTTTATGTTGTTGGCAGGTGTTTGGCTTTATGTCAGTTTTTCAGTTGACTGTTGTCAACCATATGGTCTTCAACCATATGGGTTTCAACAATGCATTTGTCAAGAAACAGAGCTGAGGGGCATGTAAAACGTTAAAGCTAGAAAATTGTTAGACTGAAATGGGAGGGGGGTGCATTAAGAACAGTTTTTTATGTCTTCTCTACAACCACATTCCGACTTCTAACCCCTGCCAAAACATGATGCTGACTAATCACTCAATTTTCATTGCGTGTAATCCTTATGGGTGTCTTTTGACCTGGGAACAGTAAAGATATGCATATATTAATCCACTAACCCAGTTCAACAAATAAGTAAAAATAAACTTTCAGAGCTAGTTTTATATGGGGTGCTGTGGGAACAATACTGTAAGGACAGGCCTGAATTGTCTGATGAAGTCTAAGTGTTGTGTGTTTTTATAGAAACACACTGTAATAAGGTACGATAATTAACTGGGTAAGGAACTCCACGCATACAGAGCAAGTGGAGTAGATTTAAGTTCATAAAGGATTAAAAGGGTAACAGCAGATTAGAATGCATAATGGAGGACAGAAATTGTTCATATTATTTTTGGTCCCCCAGGCTTTCAACCATTAAGTGCAACCCCACTGACTCATTAGCCACCCTAAGATATAAGGCATGGGAGTGTGATGAGCTGAGATTTTGCCAAGTTTGTTGTGTAAAAGCAAGTCTCTTCATAACAAGGTCTGCTTTATGATGTCTACGGCACCTCAAAAAGATGCTGGAGTTAGTGGAGTGCTTAAAAGTTATTTTGTTATTGCTTGCTAAACAAGACAGGGCACTGATCCACCTAGATGATGTTCAGGCTCTGCACTGGGGGGGGGGGGGCAAAAAAAACAAACTTTATATATCAGCACAGTAATGGTAATGCAAAAGCAACCAGAGAGGTACAAGTCAGGATAATTTGCAGCAGAAATTAATATAAAAATTCTGTCAGTAAAATTTGCAAGAAGTGCATCTGTACACTGTTGTAACATACTATAGTATTTATTTGGAGAAAATTATTTACAAAGGACAAAGTATTTGCAGTCTGCACAATTGTTGGGTGCAAAATGTAAAGGAGAGCAAGATACAACTCAAATTTGGGCAACAAACGGGGGGAGACAGAAAAGAGAAACAAGTATTTGGGAACAAGGAGGAAGCATACAACTGGTCCCTACCCAAAAACAATGAGTTTCATGTAGAACTAGCACAGTCTAGGAGTTGTGCAAGAGTCCATTAGTTCACTTCTGTTTTAATATATCTTATTTTAAGTTTAATTGTAACAGTAGATGAGTGGTGTATTTGGCGCAGTGTAAGCAGTGCCCGCTTTCTATGTAGGTAAAACAGACAGGCGTTTGAAGGACAGGGTATATGAACATTGTTATGCTATTAACACAAAGAAAGATGACAATGCCCTGGCTAAGCATTGTAATGGGTATGAGGGCCACTCATTTGAATTTATGGTGATTGACCAGATACAGATTGATAATTACAGTCTCAGTAATGACAATTTACTTAAGCTCCAATTGGAAAAGAAGGAACTTAGTTGGCAGATACGCTTGATGGCACATAAAACTCCAGGTATCAATGAGGCTTGTTCGATCATGTGTTTACTAAAATTAAACAGCCTGTGGAGATGAAGAATTTTTCGGTTCAGTTAAGATAGTATGTGGAATTCTTAAAGGCATGTACTCTGTTTTATGGTTAACTTCATCCATTTATTTACCTTTTGTAGGTAGGAAGTTTGCATGTTATACCATCAATACTCCCTTCCCGTCCTTTTTCTTTACTTCAAAACAGTTAGTAAGGTACAAGCTATGCAAGGGTCAATTTTTGCTAGAATTGTATAGACTGGACACATACCTATACGTATGTTTTGATCAGGACAGGGTACAAAGTACTTAAGTTTTAGAATTTTTAGAATAAATCTGATTTATATATAAAAAAACATTTTTAATATTCTAGATGTGCAAGATGTAGAATAATGTTTTGATATTTTTTACCATCATTACCTTTTTTATTTTCATACACATTTTTAATTTAGTATGATTTTTTATAATGTTACATTTATTATTTTTATTTTTACCATACTATGAGATTTTCTAAATTTGGACGATTATACTAGTCCGGTTATAAGACAAATTTGTTTAATATGTAATGTTAACATTAGGCTGTTAATGTACAAGTGACTTTTAGTCATTTAGAGGTTCCCTGCATTTTATATTTTATATCGTATTGCATTTTTATGTTGCATTTTATATTGGGTTTTATCTAATATTGTATGCAGTTCATGTTGTGAATACACTAATTTCCACAGGAACTGATGTAATCAACAAAGTGGGAGTGTTTAAGCATTCAAATATTTAAACTGAATGTTTGCACTGAACTGCATTTCATCTGAAGAAGTTCGGGCAGTGCACCGAACGAAAAACGCTAGTTTTTAGTGTTTTACGTTATTTGTTTTTTCGTATCATTTGCCTTGTTAACTTTGTGTATAATAAAAGAACTTCAACTACTGGAGGAGTCTTGTGGATTTACATGCCATATTTTTAACGATCTCATTGAGTGGACTACTACACCATTCGAGCCTTCCATCTCGGATACCTTTGTGGAACTTACCCTTTCGGTTTGCAGTTACGTTTAATATATCTTATGACAAAATATAAGGTATATATGGTTTTAATTTTAATACACAGTAGTAAGATACAAGACTAATATCTTATCTGAAATAGTCAAGTTCAAGAATGAAGAAAGTGGGGGGAGAGATGGGATGGAAAGCTGTGGGGCCCCACCAAAATGGTCAAATTAGGCCCCGCATTTGCTAATGCTATCCCTGATTTCAGTATGTATTTTAAATGACGATGTGAGCCAGGCTACAAAATCCCTCTGCTGATCCAGATGGCTTTTATGACATTTTCTGTAGGCCTCAGAGTTAACCTAACTCTGTAGGTCCACTTCTTAATATCTGTAAAGCTGGACTGCAACTTTTGCTGCAAGTTTATAAAGTGTGCAAGGTTACTAGGATATCATAAGCATAAATATTTAAGGAAGACAAAATAAATCAAAAAAGAAAAACAGTTTCCTGGCTCTGACCCATACAAACAAACCTAAGGTTAAAGTTGAGGGTGTGTACATCAGAAACAAAAACCTCCACATGCCCCCAAAACATTCTATTGGGCAGATAACTTTCTCCTAAACAAGCAAGAAATATTGCTATACCTATCTTTTTGTCAAGTATTACCTAGCACTGGCACAAGAAATCCTCTCAGTTAACACAACTAGTTTGCACTATTTCCATACCTCTCAACTGTAGAGATTTTTTAAGAATGCCCAGATTTCTGTCCTGTATTTTTGGTCTTTTCCTCATAAATTTGTGGTTTTCTGGCAAATCGTTTAAGTATGAAGTCAATAAATACTAAATAATGACAAACATTTGAGTTTCAAGCTTTAAATCCTTGAAAAAAATAAATGCAAAACCTGTTATTCTAGCAACTTTCTAAGTTTATAGGAGCAATATTTAAATTCTGTCCCTATTTTTTGGGCCTTTGTACCCCCATTCTTTCTGGCTTTGTCCAGATTTCTTGCACTGAGAGGTATGTATTCCCATAATCAACGCCTCCAGTCTCATGTAGCGAGAGCTCTGGATCTCTTCCTAAGAAAACTCTAAACCACTGAACACTATTAGTAAGTTCACATCTACATCTTCCTTTCCTTCCTCCATTACCCAATTTTTCTACTGCCCTCACTTGGTATAACTTGCAAGCTATATCCTTACTTCTATTTTCTTTTTATATCATTAGACCTCACTTCTAACTTTTGTCAGCCTATACACACACAGGAAATCCTCTGTTTATCCAAGTCTTCCCCTCACGCTTTTTGCTTCCTTTTCCTTCTCTCTCTGAAATCTGTCTGCACACCTACTACCCCATAACATCTGCTCACAATTATACTCTCTTCTGATTGTACTACTGCTCCCTCCAACTTCGGCACCCTACTTATACACCTTTTTCTTTCTCCTCCTATCGTACCCTCCATCCTGCTGTCTCTCTTTACTGTATTTCATGAACCTGTATACTCCTCAGCATAGCTGGGGATAGGCTGATCCTTCCCTTTACTGCACATTCAACAACTATTGATCCAGTTGCACCCATCGTTTCCTTAAAGCCTACCTGCCACTTAGGCTGTTCTAGCCTGTCTCTTTTCCAGACAGGGAGTAGAAGTGGCAGATGGGCTTTACTGTTTTTTGCTCCAATCTCTCTTACTAGCCTTAGTGTCAGTTTAGCTACTCTCACCATTTCTGTTGTCGTCTCCTCACTTTAACCCAAATTCCTCCACTTCCATTGCACTTCATTCTTCCTAAACACAGGGGTTGGAAAGCTGGCCTTTTCTCTCAATCTACCTTCTTCGTAACTTGCTCACAGATATTACCCTTTAGTTTGTTTTTTTAACATACTACTACCAGGCTCCCCTGCTCCCCCTCTTACCACTTTAATCCCAGTTTGATTTTCAGACAGCATACTATTTTCTAACAATTTCGAAGCTGCCATGTCCTTCCTAATACTAAATCCCTTATACTAGCTGTCACCACCTAATTGGCAACCTTCCCTGAAAGTCTACATTAATTTCAGTATCTCTCTCTCAACTCAGACAACATTCCCATACTAATTCCTTTCAAATTCTAGTAATATGCTAAGCTGCTTACTTACCCAAGCAAAAATAAATTATACAAACATATTTGCTTCAACAAAATAAAGTGACTTCGACATTTAACAAATAACCTCTCTGCATTAATTTTACTTTCAGCTGAAAACAGACAAATCTGGAGACATGCAAACTCATTCAATCAAACAATGAATACAACAATATGCAATAACTCCTAATATCTCTTAGTACTCCATCCCTAACAATACGGTCATAAAAAGTCAACACTTTTTACAAACTGCATGCATTAATACTTGTAGTATGCGCAAAGCGTGAGCCTCTCTGAAAGCATGGCTCAATTTAGAAAATCCTAAGATTATAGTTCTTAGTGACACCTGGCTTAAAGATTCCTGCTGCCTTTCTATTTGCATCCCAGATAAACATCCTGTATGACTTTAGACATGGTGAAAGAATTGCTGATGGAGAAATGCTTGTAATCAAGCAACAGGTCTCCCTGCCAATCTTTGAATCTTCAAAAATAAGCCAGGTTGATGTTACATCCCCCATTGGGTGATAAACCTAAACAGGGAAGCATAGTCAGCTTAACATTGCCTTTGCTTATATTCCCCCACCTTCATCTATTGTTACAATTTGAGGGACCATCCTACAAATGCTCCCACACGGTCCTAACAGGAATACAATTATTCGCGGATTTTAACTTGGATGCCAATAATTCTGAAGTCAAACAGCTGAACAACATGCTGCAACACCTTATATTAGAACAATCTATACAACAGCCAAAAAGACTGAATCTTAAAATAAGCAAGCATTCTACTCCATGTTATTTTTACCAGCTTAGCCCTAAATTACCACCGTCAACTGCTATTCTATTTCTCTTTATACCTTCACCTCAAATAGTGACTGGTCAAACTTTCATTCCACATGAGCTAGCAATTCTTATTTCTCATCTGAATTCTATCAAATGGTCTCCCTTTTACCAAATGGATGACCCTGAAAGGGCCTCAGTTTGACACCCTTTGTGTTAAACAGAATTAACTCTTCCCTTGTGTATGTAGAAGACTACAAGGACTTGTCTTACCAATGAACTCAAAACTCTTTAGACAAAGGGACACAGTTTGGGTTACCTGGAAAGAAAATCCAACTAATGTCCTCCTACATAAAAAGCACCTGTCCTTAAGAAAAGTAACAAAATTAGCCCATTAACATTTCATTATTCATTAATGTCACTGACGAATTACCACAACTTATCGTTACCCTCTGTATTGATATTTTATTAATCCAGGTTAACAGATGCTCCACCAACTTTAACACCAGCAGTCCTCAACCATTTTCAATGTTCTGAACAAATACTCAAAATTAATCACAAAAAAAAGTTTTAATTTTGCCCTGCATTCAGTCCTATCCTTAAAGCTGCAGCCAATAGCCATAAC
>NC_056749.1:170888434-170903434 GCF_019279795.1 Protopterus annectens
AGTGCTTGTGTGTGGCACAGAAAGCTGGGCAGTGAAGGCAGAGGACATAAAGAAGCTTGAGGTGATGGAAATGGAGTACCCAAGATGGATAGTAGGATCCAAACTGTGGGAAATTAAACTAATGAGGACATCAGAGAAAAAGCCAGAGTAGACCCAACTACAGAGAAGATCAAGCAGAACAGAATATAGTGGTTTAATAAAGTGTGGAGAAAAGCAGATAAGATGACTTGGAAGAAACAAAGAACGTAAGAGGAAATAAAGACATCCATCCAAGAGAACAACACTTAAAAGTTAGTGACAACTGATGCAACATCCTAATCCTATGTAGAAAATGGAATAAAGGGACCCTTTAACTAGGAAAAATAAGGTAGTTTACCATTTCACAGGCCCTAATTCTGTCTATAAGCACATCGGCTGTAAGTCGGTCACTATCCACATTGCAGAACATGGAGCGTGCTATTTATACTGTGAAAGTGGGTAAAATACAACCTTGTTATGAACTTCTCTTACAGTTAAGAGTGGTTTATTATGAGCAGCAGTAATGCACCAAATATTTAATAGGTTTCAAAGACGTAAAGCACATGGTGCTCTTTGCACATTTTTTTTATATCTTACTAGTAGTACATCACAATGGTTAAAGCTCTACTACAAACAACTGTTTATATTTCTTCAGCTGTAATATATTTCTAAGTGTTCCCAGTATGGATGCCAATATCCAACCCTTGAACTGACTTCATTCCACTGTCAAGATGAAATTTTTTCTAGACATCCATATCGCAAGCATATACATTATATTTGGAAACCTGATCACAACCCTCTGCATTAGTGACTGTGATAGTGTATACAGGGCTGCCATGGTGCAGGAGCCATAAGACACCATACTGATCATGAAATCATAATCTATAATCTCACACATACAAAAATTTGACTGTGGATCAGCTTGACAAACCTTTTACAAGGCCATAACTTATCTACTGATTTAATGTCCTGCGGTATCCATGGTGATTCAAACCTAAGCAAAAGCATGATAGAGGAACAATTAAAAGTTGCAGAAACAGTTACAGTGGAGACAGAATGTTGAAAAATATGTACGCATTAGTATGGCTAAAGATTTTAGTAGGCTGTACACAGAATACTGAATTTAGTACTTAAATTCTTATCCAACTTCAAAATATTTTATATATGTTAAGGTTACCTTCTAAAATGTAAGGTAGGACAAAGGCAAGTCTGAAAGTATTGTAGTCATGGTGTGTCAAAACAGAATGCCATGGCACAGGTGGAGGATAAGGCGCCATATCAATTACAGTTAAACTCGTGACTATGCCGTTAATATATTCATTAGCAAATGATGCTTTTAGAGAAGGTGAACAAGTGCGTGATTATCAGTGATGTTGCCTGTTATATACTTTACGGTGTTACAAACTTTTAATGCAGTGACGACTTGCTTATTCCCAAAATGTAAAGCATATGCAGAACTTCTTCCAATTTTGCAAGATTTCTTTCAATTTAAAATGGCCTGGTAAAGGTTACTGTGTCAATATTTCTTCCAGATTCACCATGCTATATTTTTCTTCCTCATTAAGTCTAATATCTGCAGCGAGCCTTTCGCTTCTGTGGCGTATACCCTTAATGTCAGAAGGTCAATAACAGACAACACCTAGAGTAGATTTTATTCCAACTGGGATGCACAGGCTAGTTTTTTTGATCTGGCCAAATCTCTAAAAATTACAAATCTGTCGAGGTGCTCTATGTGCTCCAAGTGACTAGACAGGAAGAACAGAAAATTAGTAACTTGGAGAATAAGGGAGTACAGACTTTTTTTAGCAAAGGTAGGCAATGTTGCTAAATAATGGCTGAGGAAGTAGATATTTACCTGATCCTTCTATTAAGACTACTAGGTTGTTTAATTAATTAATCCAAACCATTAAGGCAGAAGAAACTACATGATTAATAGTGTCTTTCTAATTTTGCACAAGTTGAAGGCCATTAATATAGTGTCTCCAAGATACATAGCACTGAATGCCTTGTTCTAACAGAGATGGACAACTGAGTTCTGCATTCTACCTCCAGTTACTAGATGTATGCTGTTCTAGTGCAGACATGGATGACGGAGGTAAAATACAGATCTCTAATTCCTAAATGTAGGTTGCTGTATTTACTTAAGGCAAGATGCACTGTTGGCCACTCAGGAATATTATAATTATCACCACATCTCTGTGGATGGAATAGTTAGGCTGAATGAATTAAAAAGGGGCACAGGTCATCTGTAATCCATGATTCTTTAACAGCTACAATGTTTTTTTGTTCAATAAATAATATTTTTACTTGAGTACATTTGCGGTTCACACTGTTAAGCAGTGTTACTTTTAGTGATTACTATAATATTTATATAGATGTTTAAGTATGTATATATAATAGACAGACAGAGTTTCATAAAAATTGACAGTCAACACATTCTGATGAATCACAAATCATTGAATCAGAACAAGCTTGAGTGTGGACAAGTCATGGGCACTCACTCTCGACATATCAGGAATTGACAATTTATAATCAACAAGTCTCGGACAATTTCAACATATGCAGCCACGGAGGCAAAAGGACACATAGCAATTCAAATACCAACATTTCACAGATAATTTGCTGTCAAGTCAAAATTCTGGCCATTCAAGGAAACATTTCTTTCATTTACTCAACTTCAAAGACAACATTTTTGCAGTGCTCAGCATAATTGACTCATCACATATTAGGGAATAGTTAGACATAACTTATTCATACAGTAACATGGCAAACAATTTATCTTACAAATATAAACTTGCAGATTTAAAAATAGAAAAAAAATGTTTATGAAGTCCTAATCAGCAGTCAACAATTCAATGACCAGATTTATATTTAAATGGCAAGCAAATGTAAATGTTTTAAAACAGCTATAAGACAGAAAATAATTACTTGTGCTTAAACATGGCAAAGACAGCTATTTTTTTTCTAAGGTAAAAGTACAATGTTTCATTGCAGGAAAAAAATCCTTAATTAACTTAACTGCTCACTCAAGTGCTCCAATTCAAAAATGCAGAATCTTATGGTACTTCTCTACTTTGAATTCTGAATTTACTTCATCAAAATTCTGGTGGATAAAAAAAAAAATACTTGACTGATTGGCTAACCTTTAATTACAATGGACAATTAATGCTTTCATAAAGAAATACTTAAATGTATTATTCCTTTACTGTTCAGATCCTGCCTCATGTCCCATCAAGTTAAAACAAAACTTAATTTTTAAAGATCGCACCCCTTCTAGAGCTTTTCTTTTCTGCTAAGTATTCAAGCTGGAATTGTCAAAAGTACTTTTTTTTTTTTTTTTTAGAATTCTTGGTTTACTAAATATATTTATGGAAATGTCCAGTTAATCAATAGAAAAAATATAGTGGAACAATTAAAGTAATAAAATATAAACAATCTACCCCCAGTAACACAAATGCACTACAGACACGCAACTTGTTCAGTGCACTTAATGCTAATATTAATCATCAGCCTGTAATATACTGAATTATCCAGTCTTCAGTCCCAGAGATGCATCATAAATCTCCATCACAAAACTGATCCTTAACGGCTAGCACATGGAGTTTAATGCAATAAAACTTTTGTAGCCCTTTGTGACATACTTCATCTCCCCTCTTTTACACATGTTGTATCTCTCCTCTTTTTAACATGTTAAATATCCCCCAGAGTTTTGGCACTTCCTTCTGTCCTGTAACTTAAAAAAAAAGTTAAGTTTTGAGGCTGTTCCATAAACTAAAATGTACTTTGTGTTCTGAATTTTGGAACCATGTAATGCAGTGGTGGATTTTTTTTTTTTTTTGGAGACATACGAAATTTACTTATGAACATTTCAGTCAAATAATCACACCTCCGTTTTACTTGCCGACTCCAACACAAACTGTACTTCTGTGATGGATTGTTACATCACCAGTCTCCTTTGCTACTTTTAGGCAATTTCATTGGGACATCAATCCGGTCGGTACACACTTTACTGAAGTGTCCAAGGTTTGTTTCCCGCTTTGTTATAACCAGTATACTCATGCTGTCAACAAGCAGCTGAAAACCATCGTGCAAGTTTATGGTGTTTTGCCATTGAATACAGACTGTCAATATAATTTGACTTGCATTTCTCTTATTCCTGCCAAAGACTAAAATACCATTTTAGAAAGCGGAAAAAAAAAAAAAAACATGCATTTTCTCTTCAGAATTTTAGAATGTCAGCCATGAAACAAACATTAATGATCTCAGGTCTACTACTTTAACATTCATCTGCTTATTATTTGAGTTATGAATGAACCCTTCTTGTATATCAAAAGATACACACCTATTTTCCAACCACATGGTCAGCTTATATGATGTTAATCAATTCTGCATCAGTGAAAATAGTTGTGGAATCAAATAGCTTACTAAAATTTATAAAGGTGTTGGCCAGTGTTGCCTTCTTCAGTATTAACAGCCATTTTAGTCTATCACTGTGAACCTGAAAAATCACTAATTCACTTTCTTAAACAGTACTTCCACAATTGCCCATTTAACAAAGAAAAGGGGGGTGGGTACATAGTCAGTTAATACAGTCATTAAGACTTGGCAGCAATATCAAGTATCTTTTAAAGATATGATTTTCTTACATTTATCATTTATTGGTATGTTGCAGTATAGTAAAAATTGGGGAAAGCCAATATATTTGTGCATGGGTAATTGCTTTAAGTAAATCATTTTAATTGAAATTTTAAACTTGGCTGACTTTAGTTTATCTAAGATGTCTTTTTTGCACTGCATCAAAGCTCCAATGAATTTCCAATTAAAGAACAGAACTGCTTAGCTTTATATTTATGCAGTGGTTTACTTTATCTAGTTGACTTGTATTTATCATACGTATTCTAGCCTTCAGTGTATTGCAGCTTGGTTTACTGGTTACTGTTTTTAAATTTTCCAAGTTGTATTCACAGTTGCTGGGTTCTAATTTATAGGAAAAAAGTTATTACTTTAGAAGTTCCTTGTTTTCATAACTGGATTGCAGTCCACACCTGCTATGGGCACACATGTATACCTGATCAGTATCTGGTACTTAAAGTGAAAGATTTAGGTTAAAAGCCAGTGACAAAGTCCATCCTTTAGTCCTGGGTATGTTTGCTTTAGTCTATTGACTTATTGCGTGGCCTTGAGAAAAGCATTTAAGTAGACAGTGATTCCAGATGATCCCTTAAGAGAAACATTTCTAATAAGTTTGCTACTTTAAAACACATTACTATACTTTCCTTTCTATCTACTACTACAAACATTTAATGGACTATATTTCTTGGGTACCTACTCCAACTTAATACTCATTCTCCCTCAACATACCATTACTCATTCATTTCTAACCCAGTCTTCATTTCCCCTTATTTTTATTTATATTTGTCTGGTAAACCTTATACAAATGCACAGGCATCTCTCAATTTCTCTTCTTCCAATACAAATTATGTGATACAAGGTTGGCATTAAATCATCTGTTGCACTTAATTATGTTTGCAAAAATGTGTATGTAACCAAGATCACAATATTTTATAAAATGTTTAAAATGAAAATATACTGCACGTTCCCTACGTATCTGAATATTGGAGCTTTTCTCTCTGGTCCTCCACTGAAAAAGGGTCTATACCTCAGTTGGACTTTCTAGGCCAACAAAAACAAATAAAAAGTTACAAAGACAAACAGTATTTTATTGCATTCATGTTACAAAGCTAAATGTTGCCATGAAATAGAAATACAAGCTTGGAGTATTACTCCTCTAAATACAGTTTTAAATGCAACCAACTTCTTGAAATCATAAAAAAACCTTATAGGAGTGAAAATTTAAGGTACCCAAAATGCTTTGCACAGATATTATACCTTGCATATTTTGCTTACTACTTGCTCATTTATTTTTTCAAAATATCCCCAATGCCAACTGATTCAGGTTAACTCATCATCTTCTTTCGGCTGTTCCCATTAGGGGTCGCCACAGTGGATCACCAGTTTCCATTTCTTCCTGTCCTCTGCATCTTGCTCTGTCACACCAACCACCTGCATGTCCTCTCTCACTACATCCATAAACCTCAACTTAGGCCTTACTCTTCTCCTGTTACCTGGTAGCTTCATCCTTAGCATCTTTTTCCCAATATACTCAGCATCCCTCCTCAGCACATGTCCAAACCAACATAATCTTGCCTCTCTGGCTATGTCTCCAAGCCTTCCAACCTGGGCTGACCCTCTAATATACTTATTCCTAATCCTGTCCACCCTCATCACACCCAGTACAAATCTTAACATCTTTAACTCTGCCACATCCAGCTCAAACTCCTGCCTTTTTGTCAATGCCACTGTCTCCAACCCATATAACATAGCTGGTCTCACTACCCTCTTGTAGTCCTTCCCTTTCACTCTTACAGGTACTCGACTGTCACAAATCACTCCTGACACTCTTCTCCACCCACTCCATCCTGCCTGTACTCTCTTCTTCACCTCTCTTCCACACTCACCGTTACTCTGAACTACTGACCCCAAGTACTTAAACTCATCCACCTTCACCACATCTACTCCTTGCATCCTCACCATTCCTCTATCCTCACTCTCATTCACACACACATATTCTGTCTTAGTCCTGCTGACCTTCATTCCTCTTCTCTCTAGAGCATATCTCCATCTCTCCAGGGTGTCCTCCACCTATTCCCTACTCTCACTACAGATCACAATGTCATCTGCAAACATCATAGTCCATGGGGACTCCTGTCTGATCTAGTCTGTCAACCTGTCCATCACCATTGCAAATAAGAAAGGGCTCAGAGCTGATCCTTGATGCAACCCCACCTCCACCTTAAACGGATCCAATCACTCCCACCGCAGACCTCACCGCTGTCACACTACCCTCGTACATATCCTGTACCACTCTTACATACTTCTCTGACACTCCTGACTTCCTCATACAATACCACAACTCCTCTCTAGGCACCCTGTCATATGCTTTCTCTAGGTCTACAAAAACACAATGCAACGCCTTCTGACATTCTCTGTACTTCTCCATCAACTCTCTCGGAGCAAACATTGCATATGTAGTGCTGTTTCCCGGCATGAAATCATACTGCTGATCACTAATCACGTCCCTTCTTAACCTAGCTTCCACTACTCTTTTCCCATAACTTCATGCTGTGACTGATCAATTTAATCCCTCTGTAGTTACTACAGCTCTGCACATCACCCTTATTCTTAAAAATCGGTACCAAAACACTTTCTCCATTTCTCAGGCATCATCTCACTTTCTAAGATTTCATTAAAAAATCTGGTTAAAAACTCCACTGCCATTTCACCTAGACACCTCCATGCTTCCACAGGTATGTCCATCTGGGCAAACAGCCTTTCCATTCTTCATCCTCTTCATAGCTATCCTTACTTCCTCCTTGCTGATCCATTGTACTTCATGATTCACTATCCCCACATCATCCAACCTTTTCTCCCTCTCATTCTCTTCATTCATCAACCCCTCAAAGTACTCGTTCCATCTCCTCAACACACTCTCCTCGCTTGTGAGTATGTTTCCCTCATTATCCTTTATCACCTTTAAATGCTGAACATCTTTCCTAGCTCGGTCCCTCTGTCTAGCCAATCGGTACAGGTCCTTTTCTCCCTCCTTAGTGTCCAACCTTTCATACAACTCTTCATATACCTTATCCTTAAGCCTTCGCCACCTCTCTCTCTGCCATGCACCTCATCTCCTTATACTCCTGTCTACTTTCTTCATCTCTCTGACAATCCCACTTCTTTGCCAACCTCTTTGCCTGTATACTCTTCTGTACTTCCTCATTCCACCACCATGTCTCCTTGTCATCCCTTCCTCTGTCCCGATGTGATACCAAGCACCTTTCTAGCCGTCTCCCTTACTAGCTCTGCTGTAGTTACCCAGCTATTTGGTAACTCTTCACTGCCACCCAGTGCCCGTCTTAACTCATCCCTGAACTCCATCTCACAATTACCCTTTTTTCAATTTCCACAATTTGATCCTTGGTTCTGCCCTCACACTCCTCCTCCTCTTCTTTATCACAGTCATCCTACAAACCACCATCCTATGCTGCCTAACTACACTTTCTCTGGTCACCACTTTACAGTCTCCAATCTCCTTCATACTGGCCCTCCTACATAAGATATAATCCACCTGTGTGCATCTTCCTCCACTCTTGTATGTCACGCTATGCTCCTCCCTCTTAAAATATGTATTCACCACAGCCATGTCCATCCTTTTAGCAAAATCCACTACCATCTGACCTTCTGCATTCCTTTGTTTAACACCATCCCTACCCATCACTTCCTCATCCCCTCTGTTCCCTTCACCAACATGCCCATTGAAATCTGCTCCAATCTCTATTCTCTCACCCTTAGGTACAGTCATCACCACTTCATCCAATTCACTATATAATTTTTCTTTCTCATCCATTGCACACCCAACTTATGGAGCATATGCACTAAACATTCATCATTACACCATCAATTTCCAGCTTCATAAACATCACTCGGACACTCTTCACCTCCAAAACACTCTTTGCATACTGTTCCTTCATTTCTCCTCCCATCCACACCATGATAAAACAATTTGAACCCACCTCCGATACACCTAGCCTTACTCCCCTTCCATCTGGTCTCTTGCACACACAATATATCCACCTCCCTTCTGTCCATCATATCAGCTAGCTCTCTCCCTATACCAGTCTTACTGCCAACATTCAGCTAGCGCTCTCCCTATACCAGTCTTACTGCCAACATTCAAAGTTCCGACCCTCACTACCACAGTCCTAGCCTTCCTCCTCTCTTCCAGCCTTTGGCCATGCCTTCCACCTCTTCTCCTCCTTTGGCCAACAGTAGCCCAATTTCCGCCAGCACCCTGTTGGCTAACAGTACTGGTGGCGGTCGTTGTTAACCCGGGCCTCGACCAATCCGGTATGGAAATATTTACTGGTGATTGCATGAAATGATTTGGCGAAGTTTTACGCCAGATGCCCTTCCTGATGCAACCCTCCCCATTTCATTGTAGAAGTAAAGCAGTATGCACACATTAGTGTTTATGGTAAATGGGGGCAAAATAGCCAGGTAAGGGTACACTGGAATGGCTTTAGGGGGACTCTGGTGCCATATTTTGGTTGTCTCTTCAGTTTTCCTTTGAAAGTTGGTATCCCACAATTCCATTGGAGTGGGTGCGGTTACATAGTATGCAAATTAGAGGTTAATCTGCATACATATTTGTACCCATTTTTCATGGGCCTTGTCCAGATTTTTGATGTTCCCAGGTTGAGAGGTATGTATGGAGTTCTTCTTGCCATTTGTATTACACAGCCTTGTCCTGTAACATCCAAAGCTCTAAGGCTGATAAGTAAAATGGCCTCCAGCTTTGCTCGTGTGTGCAATTATTGAAAGACTCAACTGCTGCAAGCAAACCACAAAAAAAAAAGCGTTATCCCTCTAAACATTTGCTAGGCATTCACATTGAATAGTCTTTCTTCAATAATTACATTCCAGCAAACGTACATTCAGGACAGAGACCATCAAGAAAAGTGCATAATCTGAACCAGAAATCATCTGATGGCACATTAACTTAAGATGTACACACCCAAATTAAAAATGGATGGGAAATATGATCTTATAGCAAATAATGCCCAATAGAGGAGGCATTTTTCAGAAACTAAAAATAGAAGAATTTAGGAAAACAATGGGACAAAACACTTTATAAAAATCAGCAGTGGCAAGTTCTGGAGGAAAAGAGGCAATTAATGTGACATGAGACCAAAATAAAGACAGTCAGAGATAAATACTAGCGTGGAAGAGTTTTCTTACCAATGACAGCAGATTATCCATGGAATACATGAGGGATAATTTAGTCAGGCCCAATATTTTTTCTTAACTATCACATTCTATGTTTACATGCCAGTTAAAGTGTGTGAGAATTATTAAATGCTAGCACACTAAACCCAAACAGCCTATTTTCCTTCATAGTAATGCAAGACATTCATTCTCCTCTATTAAACCAGTTTTTAGAGATATGAAAATTTTAGGAAATTTCCATTGTGTTCCTAATCTTGACTGAGTGATTTAAGGAAGAAAGTTTAATTGCTACCAAGATGCAAATACAACAGTATACTTATACATACTCCAACTGTTCTGTAAAAAACTAATTGCTGCTTTTTATACTGGCTAGTTGTTTAACTTTTTCGAAAAACTTTCAAACCATTGTAGTTATAAAAATATTTTGTGATATATTGTTGTAATTGTTAACTTTTTCAAAATGTTTTCTCACATGCTGCACATACAATCAATGGTTTTGCAAAAAAAAAAAAAAAACAGCTTTTAGGTAGTTGCAGAATATGACTTTTGCAGCATGAAATAGTATGAAAAAGTGGCTATGTACTTGTTGTCATGGTAATGAACTGTTATTTCATTGTTGTATGCAACAACTTCAAACTGAATTCAAAACTATTTTAAAATGAAAGTCGCACAAATAGTCACATTTTTTTTTACTTCACTATTTCAAAAAATAGTGTACTGGAAATAAAGAAGCAAGTATAATTCCTGACATGCACACAATACTTCTAAGCTTTATACAGTAAAGGTTGCTTTTTTACTTTTTAAAATATCTCCAATTAAGCTATTTTCTTTATACATTTGTCCTGATCATTTAATACAGCTAAAATAGGTCAACAAGTATTGCTCACAATTTTAAAAGTTCCACTGCATTAGTAAATTCTTTACATCAGCATTATGCTTACTGACTATTCCTTCCTTTTTTTTTAAACATGCAGTTTTGTACAACCTAGTAAAGCACTTAGCTGATGCTGCATATATTATGCAGTACAAAACACTGAATGGTGTTACATTTTTAAGAATGGCAACATTATGCAAGTATTATTGTATTGTCTGACCATAGGATCTGAAACCAAAACTGAATTGCTGCCTGAAAATATTCTATGAGGCACACTCAAAAAGATGACACTTCAGGTGGCTTTTACTATGTCAGAACATTGATTATAAGGAACTGAAGAAAATTACTTAGTGGGCTGGGCATATTCAGAAAAGACACCATGGGCTGAACAATCCTGCCTTCTAGCAAGCTGATCGGTGTGCTAGCAACTTCCAATTTAAAGACCTATGTAGTGCTATAGCGTTATAAAGCCTAAAGCATGCAACATTACAGCAGTTTACATGAAACTGCATATGCAAATACAGCAGTATGGGTGCAGGGCTAATGTAAATTAGCCATGAGATGTGTCGCCAAAGACTTACTGCAGTATCAAATTTGCTTGGAAGAGTGATTAAACAAGTACTAGTGAAGTGCAGACAGTAATGAGCAAGATGAACATTCTTTAGAAATGTGGAGTACGCAACTGGCAGCTTGTTCACTCATTCCACCACATTCCTGGTAAAACAGTTGAAGTATATGGCATACAAATAGTGTTGGCATGCATTTCTAGAATTTCAAACCTGAAAATAGTTTTTTAGAATATTATTTCATCTTTTTGACACAACCTCGACTGCAGCCACAGGAATTTAATATGATACAACAGGATTTGCAGATGATGGTTGGGCCATCTGATCTGCAGACAAAATTACCACCACTTACAAGCATTATTCAGACGGTATTGAATGATACCCAACAACTACAAGCGTACTTCCTCTCAGGTGTTAAAACTATGCTGTAATTTCTTTCTTGCAAACTAGATCTCTCTGGGTAGCTCCCAGGCAGATCTTCAAACTGTGCATCTCACACCACTTGAGCCATCTAAAAACTGTCATAACAAGAACAAAACCAGGGATCTGGGTGGGGATGAAAACGCTTGCTCAACATAAAAAGGCTTTAACCTCTCTAGTGAGGTCCTCTGGCTCTAGGAAATAAGCTGGCACTTCCTTAAAATGCTGGTATACTCCAGTTCAATTTGTTGGTACCCCATCATTAACTAAGGATTCCATCTTCTTAAAAGACATTCTTTCTGAAAAGTTTAGGATTCCTTATATCCTTTCAGCAGAACAATCCTCCTCTGGCTCACCCCTAAAAAGATGGTAATATTTTCAACTGAACTCCATAGCTTGGCAGAAAAAAAAAAGTTCCTTCTCACATTAAAATCTAGGTTTAATTTTAACAGATGAATAAGGCTCGTTTCTCAAGGAACACCATAGACCAAAGTTATTAACTTGGTACAACACATTGCTACACTGCTAGCACACGATACGGCAACCTTCTGCCCTTTAGGATCCAATGAGAATGCATACTTCAGAGGGACTTCAAAATGGAGCAATGAGAAAAGCAATTAGAATGGCAAACATTCAGGCTTGACCCAACAATAACCTTTGCACAATTCAAACTAGTGCAGACTTACAAAAAAGTAGAGGGGATCAGGATATCAGAAACTGGAGAGGCTCTTCAGCTGGCACCAGTGACCTCCATCTAATTCGGTTATGTCCCATTTCACGTATTTTGTCTAGGGTAGCTCATGCATATAGAAAGGCCCTCACCAGGAACATTTTCCCTGCATCAAAATGAAGTTTGGCTATTGGATATTAAAGATCAGTAGACTCCTTTAGGTAACTTAGCACTAGATATGGCCTTGACTGTTAATTTTAGTCTTTTTAGATATTATCTTTACGCTATGGAAGCATATTTGTATGAACTATGTGGGCCTCCATCTATACTAGTACAAGCTCTGGTTATGCTACAAATATTCCTCCTTTGCCCAATCCTTTAAATCTTATCGGAATATTTTCCTTTTCTTCCATCTACATTTTGAATCAGATTACATATACTGTATACATCAATAATTATTCTTTTTGTTCATTTCTTTGTTTATACCAGATCTTTATAATTATAAATAGTTAAAAATACTTGTTTCCATTTTTTTTCCCTAAATTATGTTACTGAGATTTGCAAATAATAAAATTGGTTTACTGTATTAAAAAATAAATAAAAAAATGGGACTGACCTCAAATTTTTTTAGTGTTCACACACAATCATCTGTGAAAGCAGCAGAACAGTTCGTGCCCCAGCAGATAAAGGCTAGACTGTGTGTGCTCACACGACTGGGACTGTATTACTTGCGTGCATATCCATCCATGCCCATTTTCAGCATAACTCTCAATGTGTGTCATAACACGTGCACCTCTGTAGAAGCGCATGACGTGGCATTGCATGTGTTGATAATTGGAATACTAATGCAGTTGCTCCAACTCCAAGTGCTCAATGCAGACGTGCAAAGGAGCCAGTAAAGAGCTTTTGCTCAACTTGGCTCTTACACATCGCCGAATCACCGTTTAGTTCTGTAGTACTACTATAGCACATCTAATAGTAATACTGTAGCATTGTTAGCGTTACAGGCATCTCTCAAGAATGAGGAGCAAAATACTTAATCACTTTTCAATGCCAAGAATGTGTGTGGAAATGCTCACTGAGAGTAAGCCGAATCAAATAAAAACTCGGTACAAAAGATTAGAGTGGATTATTTCTTTTTCAGGGAAACAATGCAAAGGTATAGTATTTATGCATGAAAACATTCAGATACAAGTTTTATGCCTCTCTGCATTCTGTAATATTCTGGTCAGGTTTTATTATAGTGTTTGCTACAAAAGACAAGACAAAACAGATTCAAGTCCCAAAGCCAAATTCTAAACAAGTTTGGGGGTGGGGGGGGGGGACTAAAGAATACAGCCAATATATGCCAATATATAGGTGGTATACCACTAAATAACATGCAGCTATTAGAACAGTAACAAGATAAAACAAGTTCACCTCAAGGTTATATAAACAAATCTAAAAATCACGGCATTTCAGAGAACATCTTTTGTAGAAAGGAATACATTATGCTGTATATAGTTTCATTATAAAACTCCAGTAATGAATAATAGTCCATTAAGAAGCAAAAATAAAGTGGTACAGAAAATAGCCATTGCAATGAGTGTGTTCCAATTAAAAACTTACTCCAGGTTAGTGCATATTAAAAGTAAAATATCACACTTTATTGTATCAAAAAAGAAACACGTGTGCACCAAGCCCATTGTAAAGTAGATCAGAAATATGATGCGCTTACTAATAGAGATGTTCCTCTGACTATGCTCCTAGAGATTTATCAACTCCCAGTCAAAGATGCGTTCATATTCCCTTGCCGATCCAAGATTCACATCACTCAAACACTATAATCCAGCATTCAGAGAACTTCATACTCCATAGAAACCTTACGCTGCCCTGCAATTAAGACTTGAGTAACTAATAAAAGTAAATTTGTCTGTGAAAAGCAGGCTCACTTTACACACATTCTGTAGCAAACAGAACTAGGATTCATATTTTTGATTACAAATGAATCTTTTCTATAGTCTAAATAATTTTTTCTACCTCTGGGAGAACTGTGCTAATCCCTGGACACTTCTGTGTTAGTGCATGGGGAAAACAAAATGTTTTGCTTCAGACAGAAGTGTTCAGTTCTCCAGACACATCTAACTCATGCGTAATTGTGCTGTTCCTCCAGACTTGCCTTAATTGGACCAGGAATCACATTAGTGAGCTAATTAGCAGTAGATTCTCAATGCAATATAACATTTCTGACTCCACTGAAATAAGACCCAGCAGTGATACTGCAAACCGGAGAAAAACTGTACAAAAATGAACTAAAGCATTTATCCAATACAGACAAATCCAAAAATAAGCAAATACATAAATATCTGCCCTTACATGAGACACATACTAATTAAAATTCAATATGTAATAAAACCAGCTTTTTACATGCTGCTGAAAGTAGCTAATCAGCATTTCAAAGCAATTCACTTGCTGGTATAACAAAATATTATAATAACTTTCTGTATGAAAAACAGACATACTACAGTGAAAATAAAGCTTTCTTTCTGTAATAAAGATCACACTTTAGTAAAAAGGGTCATCATCACAAAATCCCCCAAAAAATGCTTGCTGCTCCTTTCAAATGCTCC
>NC_056749.1:170910934-170925934 GCF_019279795.1 Protopterus annectens
TGCATCTCTGTGAAACATCCAGTCATGAGTCTGTGATACGGACCTACTGAGAGAGAGAGTCTGCCACAATGTTCTGATGGGAAAGAATACAAGCATGTGGAGTCATCTGATACTGGACAGCGAAGTCCCAAACCTGAAGAGCTAGTCTGCACAAGAGATGACCGTATTCCCCCTTGCTTGTTGTATCACTATGGTATCTTTTTGTGTAGACTTTGAGGGGCCCTGGAAGGAAAAGAGAATGGAAAGCCTGAAGATGCAGGAGAAGGGCTCTCATCTCTGATACTGACATGGGTCTTCCTTTGATGAACCCAGGGGCCCTGAACCTTCAGAAGGCTGAATAAAGCTCCCCCACCCCATGTCTGAGGCATTTAAAAAGCTCTTGAGTGGGGCCTGGAGGCCAAAAAGGATGCGCTGGGAAGAGGGGTAATTGACGAAATCACAACTGGAGCTCTAGCTTGAGACATGAGAGAAGGGGAATTAGAAAGTTTAAAGTACGAGACTGAAAACCAGACTGATTTGAGGAACCACTGAAGCTTTTTCATATGAAGTCTGGCTAGAGGAAGCATAGGAAAGGTGGAAGCCACATTGCCAGAGCCCTCAGAAACTCTGTCTGAAATGGAGGCCAGAAGAGGAAGGGATTGAAAAAAATCAAATCAGAATCCAAGCCTTGGGAGGGATGCCAGCATTGGAATGGTCTGGAATCTGCAACCAAGAAAAAAACATGATCCTGAGGAGGAGTATGGAAGGAATTTTGAAAGTTCACTGCAAACCCTAGGCTTTCCAAGAGAAATAGTATAGTGAAGATGCTGAAGCAAAATCTCTGCAGAAGACTGAATAAGCAGGTCATCCAGATAAGAAAAGATCTTAATTCCGGACATCCTGCAGAAAGCAATCACAGGATCGAGGCATTTGGTAAAGACCCTTGGGGCAGTAGAAGTGCCAATGGTAAAAGCAAAGAACTAAAAAGGGGATGAACAGGAATACAGAGACAAGCATCCTTGAGATCCAGACTAGGAATGTTTGAGGAAGAAGAGAAGGAAAGAGCATTTGAAGGGATAATGAAGGGATAACATTTGAAAGGAAGGAACCTTTAGAAAAGTGTTGAGCTGACACAGATCCAGAATGGGTCTTCCAAGTGCCTTCCTTCTTGGGAACCAAAAACATTCTGAAATAAAACACCTTCCCCTTTTGGGAAGTCAAAACTGCTTGGATGGCTCCTTAAGACAAAAGTCTCTGAAGAACATCCAGAAAAATGGGGAGGAGTTCCTGAAGAGATTGATGAATGCCCACGGAAGAGGGGAACCGATTCCTCAACCATGTAAACCCCTTACAAATGAGGAAAAGAACTAGAGTCCTGCGTGATTTCTAACCAATTGGGAAGGAACAGGGAAAGATAAAGGAATAAAGGAACTTGGCTGAGGATGGACAGAAGAAGATAGACCAACAGAACCTGGCTGAGGCTGGACGGAAGATGATAGACCGACAGCACCTGGCTTGTCTGGAAAGAGAGGCTTCTGAGTTGTAGGAGTCAGAGTAGACAGCAGGAGGAGCCCTTCTAACATCTTTTTACCCTTGGGAAGAGGGCGAGACTGACTACGGACAAAGGCAGACTTGGTACGGTAATTAATCTGATATTTGCAAACAAGAGAAACAGTATGTTTATATTCATACATAGCCTTACCATTTTCCTGCAGAGATTTAGAAAACTTAACAGCTGCAGAACCAAATATATATTTTTTTTTATTAAGAGGAGCATCCATCAGCTTGGCCTTGATATCAGGCAAAGGCTGAAAGGTGGAGCTAGGAGTATCTTCTCAACACAGAACCTAACCATAGATGAGGCATCAGGCGCAATAACTAAGGTACAAAGCCTTCCCCTCAGAATAAGGAAGCTCTGAAATAACCTGAAAGGCCTGAGAGAGAAGAATCAGAATATACCTGGACATACGGGTCTGATAATAGACAGCTGTGAAGGCCAGACTAGCAGCAGTGTACACTTTCTTACCCTTCCACTTCATAGTTCTGGTGTCTTTGTCAGAGGGGGACAGATTAGTAGCAGACAAAAGCTTAGAGGGTTTATCAGAAGAGAAAGAAATAAAAGGGTCAGCTGAAGGACATTTATAAAGAAATTTGCAACCAGGCACCTTCAAACCAACTGTATAGATTTTTGTCTCATATTTTTGGTTCATTTTTCATAAAATTGTGGTTTTCTAGCAAATTAGTGGCAAATCATTAAAGACTGCAGTTAGAAAATGATAGCATGTCAGACTTCATACCCTTCATAAAATTCATGCTAATGCAAAACCTGTTATTCTATCAACTTTCCAAGTTTGTAAGAGCAGTATTTAAAAATTGCCCTATTTTTGGGCCTTTGTCACGCTTTATTTAGGGCTTTGTCCAGATTTCTTGCTCTAAGAGGTTGAAGGGTATGGGGACCTTATAAAACCTATTGGGTAGGAGCGTGAGAAGCTGCAGAAAAATTATCCATCAATGCAGCAAGAACAGTAGGAACAGCAGAGGGCTTGGGACACTCCATTTTAGAGAGTTCTTATTATCTCCTTGGATCATTAGAAAACTGAGCACAATCCCACTTAAAAAAAACTCCATATGGGAAACAGTATCCCCAAAGGAAATCTCATCAGGAGAATCAGGACTAAAATTCCTGTTCCTCTGAACCATAATCAGAGAAAGAGGGAATCTGGAAGGAATAGGCCAAAGTTTCCCCATCAGAATCTACTTAATCATCAGATGAAACCTGCTCCCGAGGCCTCTTAAGAAGAGTAGAAGACCAAGGGGAAACAGCACCAGAAACCCCCTGAAGAGGCTTCAAAGCCATAAGGGCATTGAACAAGCCCTGTGTAAAATCCTGCCATTCCCGCTGAGGATCCTTAGAAGCAGGAGAAATATATTTAGTCTTTTTAAAGGGATATGAACCCTAACTATTTTAGGTAGTTCAGACCCCTGCCTACAATCAAGCACAGCAGGAATCTCGTTTCTAACAAGAATTTGTGGAACATCCCTAGGCCCTTCAGAAATAAATCTGTGGTCCCCCCTGAACATCCATAACAGAAGTCTGCGGAGCCTCTGAGGATGTGCAAGAAGCTGAGTCCATGCCACCCTCTGAAGCAGTCGCAACAGAAAAATCAGACTGAAAAGCCTGGCAGTCCTCCAGGCTTTCACCAACCTTGTCACAGACATCTGGTGGAGGCAGTATAGCAGAAGAATCAAACCAAACTTTCTGGGTCTTCTTCGCAGACAGCGGAGCTTCAATTTGGGATGATTTCCACCATAGTACCCATCAATTTTAGATTTTGGTTCTCCAGGTAAATAGCCAAAAAGGACACTGGACTACACAAAGTTTTCAGGACAAATGTCTGATTACAAGATGCATGATCTTTATAAGCACCTAGGAAAACAAACACGGCTCATGACGGCCGTTATGGAGAATCTGTCTCCCAAACTGGTATTTCTTCCTTCTGGAAGACATGTAACCCAACACCCAGCAAAAAGTAAAAAAAAACCTAATGGGGGACTTATCTGAAAATGGCTTGGCAACCAACAGATTGGAGTGTGTTCAGACATGACGATTGAAGATGGCTTTCAAACTGGCAGCAAAGAAATATTGAAGATGGTACATCCGTACATCACCTTTATGCCATATGCAGTGTATGGGAAGCACATCTGTGATGTTCAATGTCCCAATTACAACCCAAGACTTTGGTATACTAGCAGGACTTCTGGCTGCCCTAGGAACGGGATCACTACCGCAATGAATACTGCGACAGTGACGTAGTAGGACATCTATTTCTTTTTTACTTTTACAGCAAAGTGGAGAAAAATCAACTCAAGACGACTGGAAATGAGAGGTGCATTTCACATGCTATGAGAGTTGGTGCAAAACATACTTCTGCCACTTAAGGAACATTTATCCATATTAGCCATACTGTGCATTCTAGTTAGTTGGGCAGACCAGAATATATAGTAGATGCATATTTTTATCAGTCAAGCAACAATTAAATTAAATGTTTAAGTTGCTCTATATACTCCATTCCTTTGTACAGCAAGACTCTACAGCACATTATGTAGTCTGTTTTATATTCCATGAATCCTAGGCTCAATTCTTTTACTTCATATTTATGACTGTGTGAAGAATTAAACAAGTCTGATTGGTGCACTGTTTAAGGAGCAGACATTGCTTTAGCATACCCGAGTAAAAGTGGACAGTAAGGAACTGGCAATGCATGTCATTAAAAGGAAGACTGCCAAGTGAAATGCCTTAGAGGTTGATACAGGAAATGAAATTGCATGTGGCAATATGTGAACTGAAAAACTCAAAGGAAAATGGAGCAGGTTAGCACTACGATTGTTAACAGACTTTGTTCCTGTCATACTCTTACATAAAACATGAGACTAGCATTTGAAAACCAGAATGGAATACTTCTGCTCACATTTGTTAGTGCCTGGAGTGCAACAAACTTTTGTGCTTGAAGATGATTTTGTACTTGGAGTATTATGACAGCTACTGCTTGAACACTTTCCAGTGTTGCATAACAGTCTATTTGGTGCTTAACTGTATTTTTTTTAACTGAGCATGTGTGTTTGAATAAATAAAGCATCATCAATAGCTTTAGCTGTGGAATGTGCTTTTTCATACTGCATTCTGTGGAATTCAACGCTCATCATACTGATCACTGCTGCAGTAACGTTAGAGTGATTATATTCTGCCAAGGATACAACAGCCAGGCAGTTTCCAAAGCTTTAGGGCACCTTACAGATAACCAAACTGTTGGACAGCTTTAGCTGAACTGAGCAAAAAAGACAAGTTTAACACTGCTGAAAAGTTTGCTCTTCAAAGATCAACAGTCAACTTAGTACTGTACCTTTGCTGGGCAGATGAGATCATTATGGTCGAAAAAAAATCTATATTCAGAAAATGAAATTTATCACTTTCCTCTTCAGCAAAGTTATTTTAAACCTACGGATTGTGTTTTAATTGATAGTTATAAGACTATCATACTTTTAAACCTGAGCATTTTTTTTTCTATTCATTTAAATGTTGCAAAATAACTGAAAACACAGCTTCTCCGCAGAAAAAAATGACATCCCCATAAAGGTAAAATAAACCAAAGTGTTTTTACTGCGTTTTTCAGTGAAACAAGTAACTTTTAAAGACTTTTAATTTAACAGTCATTTACTACTGTCTTCCCCAAGAAAGAGAAGCCATTTTCTGCAAGACCTTGGAAAAAACTACCAGTCCCATGGTCTGTCGTTCTTCCAGCCATGAAAAGAAAATGCCTCCACAGCAGGCTAGCAATGTGCCTCAGCCATAGGTGGGTGACTGTCGTCATTTGCTCAAGGTGACCAATGGTCCCAATTTTCCCAGGACAGTCCCAGTTTGGAAGTCTCTGTCCTGGAATCCCAAACAATGTCTTTGGGACACAGAAATTGCCCCAGTTTTGATCGTGACTTGGCTTCCCAGGGTGGCCAGTCGCCCTACTTTCCCATCCCAAACAGCTCTGGAGAATTTGTGATTTTTTAGGGATGCCATTGGGTATGGGGTAAGATCGGATGCCTTTGCCCTGGCAGAAGCCTTCCAGGTCCTGCCGCCATCAGTCAATTACACCCTCAAGTACTTCCATCTGGGGGGGGTTGCTTGACATACTCACACAGGCAGGAGCTCTCCAGGCCCTACACCAATCTGCCTGGTGCTCCTGTACTGACTTCTGTCAGGGCCAAACCCTACAGTTCTACCCTTTGATCTGACCTGGCCAAGAGACCTTCCCAAGCCATGGCCCCCCCATGTCTGGGGACTCCACTGCCTGCATGTCTCCTGCAGGCTGCCAAATTGCTCATACCCGCGGACTCTCTTAGGGGAGCTTCACTCTGATCCCATCTTCTCCTCCGGAACTCCCCTTGGCTGCTGAGGGGCAGATCCTCTCTCACAAAGGCTTCAGAGTCCCCCTGCTTTCCCATCCAGAGCAGCTCTGGGGACTTGGAGATTTTTCAAGGATGCTGTCTGTTATGTGGTGAAGCTGGATGCCTTCACCCTGGCAGGAGTTCTCCAGGCCCCTCTGCAATCTTCCCTGGTGCTTTCTCAAGGACTTCCATCATGGAGAGTTCTGCCTGACCCCACTCACCCAGACATGAGCTCTTCAGGCCCACCACTGTCAGCCAGTTGCTCTCTTAAGAACTTCCATCATGGAGGGCTGTGTCTGACCCCACTCAACCTGGCAGGAGCTCTCCAGTCCCCACTCTGTCTGCCCTAGTGCTCCTCTTAAGGACTTCCATTTTGGGGAGCTCTGCCTGCCCCCCTCATCCAGGAAAAAGCTTGCCAATCCCTGCCACTATCTGCCTCTCTCCCCCTTCCAGACTTCCGTCCCAAAGGTGGCATGAGCCATACCCCCTCACCCAGATGAGAGCTGCCCTATACCAGCCACTTTCCACCCCTCTCGCTCTCCCAGACTTCCATCGGAACTGACCCCCTATGGGATTCCACTTCTAACCAGGAGTGAGAGCTCTTTTCCAGGGTTACACATCTCCTAACTGCTGCCTCATGGAACTCTGCTGGGTCATGAAGCCTCAGACAATCCCTCATCCAGACTTCCATGACACCAGTTCTCCACTTTGCCTTGCACCTAGGGCTTTTGAACTTGCAGGGGAGATGGCCCTGGGCCCCCCCATTTCTGAACTTTATGCAGCACACATCTGTCTCTCACCCCCCACTGTACCAGGCCAGGAAGATTGTGCATCACTTCAAGCCTCTGGCATGTGGCTTCTTGCCTCCTGGGTGGTGCTATTCAGAGTGGCATCCCCACAGTGCCCGGTTAAGTATGGGAGGCCAACCTGCCTGCCTAGTGTGAGATGACATGGCTGCCCTATCTCCACTCCTATGGGGGCTGGGAGAATGGGATTGCAGACCTGGCTTCCCCGGGCAGCCCTCGTGTCCCAATTTAGTTCCTGTAACAAAATGGTCACCTTGCATTTGTTGTACCTCAGACCACTTGTCTTTTTCCTCACATCCCTCTAGTGTAGCACCCACAGGCACTATGGAAGGGGGTTAGCCACATTCTTTGCAGCTGTTGGGGTCTCCTCCATGGGCAAGGGAGAGACTATTTTGTTGGTCCTGGGAGAGGCAACAGAGAAAGCTTCCTAGTTGCATCAGGAAGCTGAGCCCATTCCTGGGGAAGCTGCTGCTACCATGCTACCATTGCCCCCCCCCTCCAAAAATCAGATATCTAAGCATCTGTCTAATCGCCTCAAAATTTCTGGGTTCCTATCAGCATCTCAAATGCTGACATTATCAAATACAATATTGTCGCCGCGAGAATGCCAAAAGTGCAGAACATCGAATGGTTAAACGGAAATCTCCATAAGGGGAGGAGATTTCCATTTTACTTCAATGTAGCACAGTCTTGGAGTTGGTATATTTAAGTAGTAGAAGGGGTATGGGGGTGCAGGGGGGCTTGCCCCCTACCCACACCCTTTAGTTTTTTTTTTTTTGTATTTTTTTTCTTAAATCGGCATTCGAAAATGTAACAGTTCGATATCGAACTATTACATTTTCGAAATGCTGATATAGACCCAAAATTTCCTTACACAGGAGTAGTTTACCAGGTCTAGCACAGGGTTTTCAGGATTTGATTCAAGGTATTAATCCTTCTTTGAGTACTTCCTGTAAAAGAAAAAGGGGTACCTCTTTTCCTGAAGAGATTCAAGATTTGCAATCTGAACAGGAAAATTAAGGTATTGATACAGGGTTCTCTCCTCATATTTCTGATTTCAACTCAGAGGACAGCTGAGTTTCCAATTCTCTCTGCGAGGGGAAACTCTTTCTCGGAGACTCTTGCTAGAATGTGCCAGTATTTTATTGGGAGAATATGGAGGTTTCTCGGTCCATCAGAAAATACGGAGTTGTTACAGAAGGAATTTTCATAACCTACACCCATTCCTCCTATTCCATCTGCTTTAGAGGATGGGTGTGTGTGTGTTTATATGCACACATCATATATACATGCATATATAGATATACACACAAATACATAAACACATCATATTATATATATATATATATATATATATATATATATATATATATATATATATATATACACACATACACACACATATATATATATATATATATATATATATATATACATATACACACACACACACATACATACATAATATATACACACACACACACATATATTATATATATATATATATATATATATATATATATATATATATATATATAATTATTTCTAACTTTTGCTACTCAACCATGGGTCACTGTGAGGGAATAACTCAGGATTTTGGGTTGAGTTGTCAAAATTCTCATAAGACCCCTGGCAAGAGTCCACATGAGAAAGATACAGTAGTATCTTTGGTCCCTGCACCAAGACCCTTTTTCTATTAAAGTCCCAGTGCTAGGGTTTGTCCATAAGAAAATCACTGGGTGAAGACAGATATCCTTAAATCCATGTCTCCCTTTCTCCCCCCCCTATACCAAAGTAGTCAGTCACCACAGATACCTCAAACATTGAGGGGCAGTTTGAGCAGGAATAAAACTGGAGGGGGTATGGGATTCAAGGACAGATGCAAACATATAAATATCAAAGAGATGCTTGTCCTGATCAAGGCACTCTACTCTCAATCATCTTTGGTCCCTGGGTCCTCATGTTGTTACAGATATCACACTAGGATAATATATAATCAAGCAGGATGAATTGGATCATAACCCTTTTGAAAACTAGACGTGTTAGCTTGGGACATAACTCAACACAATCTCACTCTGCAGGCATCCTTAGTCAGGAGCAAAACTGTGCGCAGAAAAGCTGAACGAGCACCAGGGCAAACACTCACAAATGAAACTAGATCAGGAGGTCTTCCGAGATCTGATCCATCTGTGGGTAGTTCCTCAAGAAGATCTCTGCCTCCTCACTATACAATCAACTGGCAAGTTCCTGTTCTAGGACACCATGTAAGAAGGCCCAGAAAACAGATGCCTTTTCTTTTCCCTGGGCAAGAATGTTCTTGCATGCTTTTCCACCCTTCCCACTAATTCCCCAGTGTACTTCAAAAGATTCAGAAGGAATCTCTCTAGATCATTACAGTGACTTCCTTCTAGCCAAGGCAACCATGCTTGTCCCTTTTTATAGAAGTGGCCAGGAGAATATTATCACATGCTTCCTCACAGACTGGTTCTAATCACACAAGAACAGGGGTGTTTGATACAACCCAACATCGGTCAACCTCAACCGACTGTCTGGATGAGAGGGTCATTGATCCTTTGAGTCCCCTGTTAACTAATGATGTGCAGCAGGTAGTAATGGAGGCAAGAAACCCTGCAACTGGAAAATCATTCACCAGCAAATGGAAAAGGTTTTCTACATGATGCCAAGAAAATAAAAGCACTTGTTCAGGGCTAGTCGCTTTGAGTTACTATCGTATGGCATTTCTTCTTCTAATATAAATGTTAATTTATCAGCCATTTCAGCACATCTGTCCATGGATTCTTATCTTTCAATGCAGTCTCATGTCAAAATGTTTTTGAAAGTGGTTTTACCTTCAAGTAAACCAGTGGCCCCTCCTTGGGATCTTAATTTTGCATTAGAGAAGCTAAAGCATGCGCCATTTGAACCAGCCAACGTGGGTGACTTCAGGTTCTTAACATGGAAAACTGTTTTACGGATTTGCTCTGAGCTTTCAAAGATGATTATTCAATTTACAAGGCCCTATAGTGAGACAACCCTATTTCACTTCCCACAGGGATACGGTTTATCTGAGAACGAATCCATTTTTATGCCTAAAGTGGTATCAGTTTTTACCACAGAAATATCAACTTTCCCCATTTTCTTTCCTGAACCTAAAAATGAGAGAGTAAGGACACTCCATACCTTAAATGTCCTCATTACAACTCGGGTACTATCTTGACAGAACTTTTGATCAATTGTTCTTGTTTTGCAAACATAAGAAGGAACAATCTGTGTCAAAACAGTCTATTTCCTAATGGTTGTCCAAGGATATTACCTTTTGTTTCACTCACCATAACAAAACTAATCCAGCAGGTTTAAAGCCCAGTCTATCAGGGCCTTGACTTCATCTATTGCTTTCTGGAATGGTTTGGATCCCAGAAGTATTCATGAAGTTGCTATGTAGACCTCTCTGCGTACTTATATAAAGCATTATAAGCTTGATTCATTCTCTAGGTCATTGCCAGGCTTTGATTGACCCAATCTCCAGGGGCTCCTGGACTCTTCCTTCCACCTCCTATAGTTGCTAGGGTAATCTATACATATAGCCAACGTTAACTGCAGCAGTGATCAATATGATTAACAAAGTACACTTGTGCAAGTAAACTTACCATAAAAGTAGATATTCACTGCAGTAGCTATTCCCTCCCTCCACCCACCCTTGTTTTTTGGTGCATTTTTCATGCCAAGCTATGGACATTTTTATTTTTATTTTTTTGCTTTTCCTAGTACTGTCTTTTCAGGGCTCAACCTCCCCTCTCTCTGTTGGCAGGAAAGTTCTGAAAGACTTGGCATCCAAATTTATCTTTTAGTCAGCTCAGCTCAAGCTGTTTGACAGTTGGGCATGTGGAAGATCCCCTGAAGCTTAGGAAGATGGCAGCTGTTATATCCTTGCAGGATATAACCCATATAGTTACAGGTACAGCAGCGGTTATCATTCTAACATGTACCATTATGTTAAGTTTATTTACAGAACTGTACTTTCTCCATCACCTATCCATCTACGATAGGTATTCTATTTTTAATGACAAGACAGCTTTGCAGATGTATACATTTGTGGAACAGAGTCACATTTAACAAGTCCAGTCTCCATAGGACTGTACCCTAATGACCTTACCATAAAGGGATACTGGGAGACTATATAACTTTTTTTTTTTTTTTTTTTTTACAGCTCAGACAGAGAAGTATATTCTGCATTCTACACTGTATTTTTCCATGCTAGGCATTGTGCAGTTCAGAATACACCTACATGTTTTTGACCATCATTGGTGCAGATTTTTGACACCTAATGGATAAACTAATCATTTTAAGGAAACTTTTGAACCCATGGCACTAAAACTATTAATTTATTTAGCATATGTTGATATTTGTAGTTATTAAATTTGGTTCTATTTATCATGGAAAATAAGAAGGCAGATTTATTTTATAAATTACAGCAATGTGTACTTCTGTGAGATGTACAAGTGTTGACTTATTGCTGGCCTTTGAAATGAATGAGAAATTGATTTTTACACAGCAGAGAATGACTTTGTACAGTTTAATGGCTTTTATTTGATTTTTCTAAAAACACTTAATCAAACCACGTCACAAGACATGGAGCAATGCTATTTTTGTCTGCCCTTTTTTATAGTTGCTTTGCCTGCTGCATTTCATCACAAACACAGAATGGTGCAGGAAAACTGCAATACATAATTATTTCAGTTCTGCCTGCAAACTGCAACAAAATGCCCCCATGTAAAACTGGAAATATTTATTTGTGGATATACTGCTGCAGTATGGTTGCAATTTAAGTATCGGGTGTTAATGTCATCCAACAAAAGTAAATTAATGCTGTGTATTATAATATCTACTTGGATTTCAAAAACTATCCATTGCCCATTGTTTACGAACATACTATTTCCATCACACAGACTTGCACACGGACACAGAGTTAAGCATACTCTGCTAAAGCATACAAGTCCACAATGCTCAAATACAAAAGCACTGACATTTCTCAATCTTGTCTTAATTGAGTACAGAAAAGGAGGGGGACAGCGTTAGAAGCAATGTTAAATTATGTTCAGTTTTTTGGGATTTTAGTCTAGAACTCAACTAAAATTAGACTAAAGAAATCACAGCACACAAAACCTGTAATCAATTAAATTATACAATGAAAACAGACTTTATGGCTACTAGCACTATAGAGCCTGCCTTATTTTAAATGTTATGTAGCCTACGGAACTATGAAGTCCTGACTATTCTATGGATGAAAACACAACTGTGATTACAGTGAAAGGATTTTATCCCCATTTATGAGTGTTTAGACTTATGTTAACACTGCATTTCTAGATTTATTCTACCATGATAATAGACAACTGCACAGCCTTGGCCTCAATGTTTAAACAATCTTTCTGAAAGAACATTCAGCCTGAAATGCAATAAAACAACTTTGCAAGTAAAAGTGAAAAGAAGAAACTGAACATCTTACCAAATGTTGAGAAATTACATGCAGAGATCATTTGTAAAAGGGATTTCTTTGAAATTTCACATTGTTTTGAATGAATAGTTACTAGGCTGATCGCTAAGCAGGAGTAAAACATTCTTTGCATGAATGAGTGACCTTTTCCACATTTTTGACAAAAACATGGTAAAAATGACCTTGATAATAACTGATGCCAAAGTACATCTTGTCAATTGAATTTTAGGTCTCATACTAATTGCATTTAGAGTGGTTACCAAAACTCCAAGACAATGTGGCTATAAAAAGTGCTGTGGTCATTAGCAGTATGGAAGCCTAATCATAGTAGCTTGGTGCTGGTATATCCAGTGTCCTACATGCATTTAAAATAAGAAAAAAAAAAAATTTAAGCACATTGCATAAAGCTTCAGAACTTTACGCATGTGCAATACCTATGGCTGCAGAGGTGCCCTTTAATTATCCTCAATGGGGTGTCGGCCCTACAAAAGCTGCTGCTGGTTGAGGAAAAAAAATTGTATTTATGCTCTTCAACCTGAACAGGACTATGATAGGACCCGGTTAGAATAAAGCTGACCATTAGTGAATGAACATGAGCAAGGAGGGTAAGCACGCAAGATCAGCAGCCCAGAGTGACCGATCTGAGTGCATACCATAGATTTTAAAAAGACCTGATGCTTCTGATTTACACGGATGGTTTTCTCTTTCAGGGAGTTCTATAAATACTGGCAGAACACCAAATACAATGCTCAACTTCTTTGCTCAGGAAATTTGGGCAAAGTCAAAAATAGCAGCATAGTAAAGACTCAAAATCAGAAACATTTTAAATATTACTCTAATTCACATATTAAAGTTAATAGAATAATGCATTTTGCATCAACGTGCATTTTTTGGACAATAGGAAGCATGAAACGTGGATTTCTGGGATTACTGGCTGTCTAAAATCCTAATTGATTAACCAGCACATCAAACTTTTTTATGAGGGACAGAGCAAAATTATGAGACAAAAATCAGGGACAGTATGTGAAATTTGGGACTGTGACCAGTATGCATTACTGTTCAAGGAAGGAAATAAAAGTGACGGCCACCCACTGCTGTTTGAAGACAGCTAAACAACTGTGACTGATCTGGTGTGGCAGTATGAATGCTGTTTGTGGAAATAAGTGCAAAGCTAGTATTGCTATGGCGTGTGTGTGTGTGTGTGTGTGTGTGTGTGTGTGTGTGTGTGTGTGTGTGTGTGTGTGTGTGTGTGTGTGAGGGATACAGTGCAAGAGTAACAAGCTGGCTATAATTTATTCAATTTTCTAGCAGAAATATCGTCAGCACTGCCATTATGCTTGCAAATGTGGGGGGGGGGGTGTTGGGGTAGTGATTGCAGTGCATTTAAATCTAACAAGCTGGCCATATTTTCTTTCAGTTACTATCGCAAATAGACCTTAGACAGGATAGGGGATATCTGTGGTGGTTTAGCAGGAAGTGATTGGGCAAAACAAATGTTCATGGACACTGCGGTGTAGTGAGTATGATCTGCCCTCTCGCAGTGCTTTGCACTGATTAATGTCTTAGCTACGTGGAGTCTGCATGCCCACCCTGTGTCTGTGCGTCTATTCATGTGCTCTGGTAAAACCCAGCACCTGAAAAAACACGCAGCAGGTGAAATGGAATTCCTCCCTTTTCCCTGAAACTGAATATGCAGTTTGTTCAAAACAATACTAGCGATTTTCATCTGTGTACACGCACAATGATGGGACACGCACAATCTTTTGGGTTGCAGTAAACCATGGCCCCCACAAGTGGGGGCTGACAGGGCTATAGCCTGGGGGCCCAGTGTGATCGGTCAAAAGATAAAAATATTTAAAATCTCTCTTGGAAATTTCTCGATCACTGAAAATTTATACTTTAATTCATACAATTTAATTGTGAATTTCAAAAAGGGCCCATATCCATATTTTTTTCAATTATGGAGATGGGCCCTTTTCAAAATTCATGATTCAATTATCATTATCAATGCGGCAGAGCAGGTGGCGCGAAACAGTTAGATGCTCGGGGATATTTCTAGCCTGCATTGGTATTGTATGAGCATGTGATATACTTTTACCCTTTGCATCGTATGGCCGTGTGTTTTACACAAAAAAAAAAACAATGTGGGTGAGTCGTATCTAATGTAAATGTTCATGTTGTCTACTTTTGTGTTTTATACAAAAAAGATTTGATTTTAACTGGAATTGTGCTGATTCGTAAGCAGTCCTCTCAACCGTACCAAAACTTATAGGTTCATAGGTTAGTACTAGGCTAATTGGCCCTTGTGGGCCATTTTAAGCCTAGCCAAACCTATCGGTTTTTACCGGTTTTGAGGATCGAGGAGAGGGAGGTGCGTGTCCCTCTTGCTCACCTACCTCTACAACAGTTGTCCTTGTTACAGCACTGATATCACCACCAGGGCTTGTGAACTGCTACATCTCCTTCATACTCCCATCTCTCTCCCTCCAGAAGAGGCAAGGCTCATTCCACCTGGCCAGCTCCAGCAGGTGCTCAAATCACTAATCAAACTCAGTTTGCTGGAGGCACAGGCAGATCTTTATTCCTCTATGGAGGAGTGCTGGGCAAATTTTGCAAAACTCAATACACATTAATGGCTTCAGTTTTATTAACAGTGTGCTGTTCTGCAGACAGAAACATATAACTGGGTTAAAGTGTTTATTAACTGATCAATTTATTTATTTTATTTATTTTACATTTGTTGACCGGGCTAGTCTAGCTGGAAGAATTTCCATTTTCAGTAGAGGC
>NC_056749.1:170930934-170966321 GCF_019279795.1 Protopterus annectens
CAAAATTCTTTAAATATGGTGACGAAAATAATTTAGCGCATACTACTTATGAAAATGGCGATTATGAGAACTCAAATTCAAAAATCAGTCTAAGGGGAAGAGACCGTCACTGTTGCAACTGTTGTAGAACAAGGAAATGAGAAACCTCAAGAAGAACCAACTGTGAAAGAACATGATACATTCAATACTTCACTTACACATCATTTTGACAATCCTGATGTAAAATACAATGATCCTGGTACGTGGCCTTGAGTAATTTCAAATAACCTGAGACAAGAAATAGTACAACTCATCACCTTTCAAGAATTCCAAAAGATATACAAGAAATTGCCAAAGGATGTTAATGGTAGAGAACTTCAAGAGTTTCTTTTATATAAAAAAAATGAAAGATAATATAACAAGTGAACATTTTCCATGAGAATGGCTAACATGGAGTGCATCAAAAGAAATTTTCTACTGCCTACCATGTCGATTTTTCTGCGATCCACTTAAAAATTTAAGCTGTTTAGCTCAAGAAGGATTTTCAAATAAAAATAAACCTTGGAAAAAGTTATATGACATTTTGCCATCTCATGGAAATAGTGCTGAACATAGGAAAATATGCAGCTTGGAAAGGTCTTTTGTATTCATTAAATGGACATGGAATCGATAAAGCCCTCAAACTCCAAATTCAGTCTGAGACAACCAAGTGGAAAGCTAGTCTGCAACAAATTTTAGATGCAACACTTTTTTTGGCATCTAGAGGTTTAGAGTTTCAAGGAGGGAACACAATTGGAAATGTCCACAATGGAAATTTTTTAGGGCTTTTGAAACTAATTGCAAAATATGATGAAGTAACATGACAACACCTTGCTAAAGTTCAACAAAATCAGATAGAAGGTAGAAATATGGAAGGATTTGTCAATTTGTCGTCGTGGTATTCTCAAAATGTGTTTATAGGCCTTTGTGCAGACCAAGTTCTTAACACCATTCTGGATCAAAGAAAGGACTAATTTTTTTAAGGCATAATTGCTGATACAACACCAGATATCTCGCACAACAAACAAAATGCCCTGATTCTCAGATATGTATTTCAAAACAAAGATTTAAATGAATTTGAAGTAAATGAATGTTTCAAATTCATAAATTTTACTGGGAAAACTGGACAAAAAACAACTGAAGAAATACTTGCTATTCTTGAAAACCACAATATACCTCTTCAAGACTGCCGTTCACAAGGGTAAGATAATGGCGCCAATATGCGTGGTAAAGTAATCAGCATTAAACCAGAATCCTAGAAAAGAACAAACTTGCAGTGTTCTCCCTCTGTGGTGCATTCATTAAATTGCGTAGGAGTGAATGCTGCAAAAATTAATCTAGATGTTATAACATTTTTCAGAAATAGAGAGCTTGTACACTTTTTCGCTCATAGCCCTGCACACTGGGAGGTACTTAGAAAACGCATACCATTATCTATTCAAAGTTTGTCAGAAACGAGATGAAGTAAAAGAATTCAAGCTGTGCGCCCAATCGTCAAGCATTACCCTGGTGTACTTGCTGCGATAGAGGACATTCTTAGCGAGATGGCTATAGGATTAACTCCTTCGGCACTAAATACGCTTAAAGGATTGAAGAAATATTTCAGTTCTTATAAAAGGTCTGTTGATGACAATATTCTGGCATAAAATACTAGCCAGTATTGATAAGAATATTGTCATACAAAGCAAAAGATTATCTCTTGATAGATACCGCCTTGGTAAAAGTCTTGGTGGAAGAAATTCAGATGTTGCACGATTCATGGGAAAACATTGTTCATGAAGCAGAAGCAGTTGCTGCAGCAAAAGAAATCCAACACCAATTTCCCCGAAAAGCACACATTCTGAAAACTGTGAAGAACACTTCTGAAATTCTGTCATATACCAAGTGTTGGATTTTATTACCAACGATGTATAAAAACAAGATTTGAAGCAGCAAATAATATCTGGCAAATTATTCCCTTCAATTTTAAATTTTCAGGATTTGGACAAAGATCAGCTAACCACAAAAGTAGCAATACTTGTAAAAGCTTACGAAAGAGATTTGTCAGATGATTTAATAAATGAAGTACTTCACCTTAAAACAATCCACAAGACAGTTTTTGGTTTGGAAAGGTCACAAATTAAACTTATTTTAATATATGAAAAAAATCTGCAAGAAATATTTTGCAATATTTGCCTTACATTGAAATGATTTTGTACTATTCCAGTAACTGTCTCGTCAGCTGAAAGATCATTCAGTAAATTGGCAAACTCGTTAAAAATGTGGCAAAGAAATTCCACTAGCCAAGAACAGCTTAATCATTTGGCAATTTTATGTATAGAAAATGATTTTGCTAAAAAAGTCAATTACTCAAAAATAACAACTGAAAAATTTGCTGTAATGAAAATGAGAAAGTACACTTTCCAATAATTAATTTTTTTTTATGGGTCTATATTACGTTATCGAAAACCCATAACACTGACACACATAGCCCGAACCGCAAATATGTTGAAACCCCTAAACCGCGAATTTTCACATCCCGAACAGCCTGCCAACACCACCACGCACTACATACCCAAACATAATAAATAAAACAAATACATACACAATCCCAACCCTACTTCTAACCCTACACTAAACCTTACATACATTACTATCTATGCACTTACCTTAACCCGCACCCTAACCCTAAGGTCCGTAACTATCGCACACAACTTACGGAGCTGTACTGCAGACGGGCCAACCATCACACTTCGACATTTCGCATTTGTACGTTTGCCGTTACCATAGTTCGCACTTTACATGTCAGTCTTTTGGTGTTCGATGTTACCGGGATTCGATAACATAATATAGACCTTTTTTATAAATATAATTATGGGGGCCCGCAAAAAAATCTAGCCTTGGGGCCTGCTTCAGCATGTGGTGGCCATGCAGTAAACATGGCAACTAACAAGTAATTGTATTTCAAAAGTACCACAAAATATATTACAGAAAATTCAGATACTTAGATAGTCTACGAGTGCGGTCGCCCCCACACCCCATACATATAAATGTATTTTGACATGAACATAGTGGTGGCCTCTGCTCTCAACCACACACTCTAAAACCACCTTTGCTCTGATGTGTGTGTGTGTGTGTGTGTGTGTGTGTGTGTGTGTGTGTGTGTGTGTGTGTGTGTGTGTGTGTGTGTGTGTGTGTGTGTGGTGAGGGGCTGAGGATTGTATGGTCATTACTACTTTAATTTTCATTGCAGTCGTACCTTTAAAGGAGTGCTTAGGAGGACATTACAGCTTGTGCTTCTGCTAGGGACACTGTGGTCACAGTTTCTTTTACTTTTTTCAGACAAAGTATTAAAGCTACTAGAGCTTAGGTAGGGACAGTGAACTGTGTAGAAACAATTAATTGGAATGCATTACTGTAAACATTATGTTTTCATTTTCCTCAAATCACACAGCAGGCACTTGTATGGTAATTGCCTTGGGGGAGGGTCAGGGATGAGGAAGCATACTATGTTTATGTATGACAGCACTCACCTGAAATACATGTGGCCATTTGAACCTGTTTTAATCCCAATCTAAATCCAAATGTATCCACAGGCAGTGACTTGACTTTTCTGGGGGTTTATGGAGGCAGGCAGTACAAGACAGAATTGTGGTATCCACACAATTGTCTTGTTACTTTGCTGTGAACTACAGTTTGTCAGCTCTGAACATTAAACTTTGAGCATAATTTATGTCTTCCTTGAAAGAAGGATAGCATAAGACTGAAATCTTCACTCTCGATTTGTGTTCAGGCTACTAATACCAGATTAAATGAATCACAAAGCATCTATAACTCTATGGTTTCTGAGGACCCCATCTTAATTGAGATAGTTCCTAAACAGTTATAAATGTGCTGTCTTGGTCAGGAAAGGTGTGTTGAAAGGAACCATGAAAAACTAAAACTGAAAAGTGACGCTGGATTTTTTTCCTTAATCATAATTTCCATTAAGGCCATCAGTAGATGAAAAGGTTGTGCAAAAGAAAAACAAACAAATTTCAGCGCATATAGAAAGTAATGGCTTCTTTAAATAGCCAAAGAGCAAGGCAAAACTAGAGGAAAGGAAGGGAAAATAAGTAATGTGCATGGTGTGTGGAGTCCAAGATGGGAGTGAGTGGAGGGTTGGGGGCAGACAGATAGCAACTAACAAGTAATTGTATTTCAAAAGTACCACAAAATATATTACAGAAAATTCAGATACTTAGATCGTCTATGAGTGCGGGGGGGGGGATAAGGAGGAGTGAAACAATAAGCAGTGCCTAGGGTGACATTTTACCCAAGTCCAGCCCTCTACATAGTGTTGTAATGTATTACTGTTGCAACTGAATGCCAGTAACTGAGAATATCCCTTTGTAAGACAGCCCAACAAAATCTTGGTACACAGGCCTGTCAATGTAAGCATTGCATTTACAAGTTAGTTGGTACATACTCTGAAAACTTTGCAGCATGAACAAAAAGGTTGCTTAGGAAAGGTGGCAGTGACAGGGTGATACCGTGAAGTGTCCAGTGTGCCCCCAACTTGAAGTTTGCTGGGGGCACCCAAAATGCCAACACTGTTCCTAGTTATACATAAATTATCGTTACAAAAAGGCATGAAGCATTTCCTGATGATATGCTGTATGTAATACTAACTTGTTTAATTCTTATAGAGTTGCTAATGAAATTACGTTAGGCAATGTACATAGTTTTCTACTGCATTGTAAATAATGACTTGGACACTACTTTTCACAATGTCCAGCATTTTTCTTGGCATTTCACAGGATGGACTAATCAAGCAATATACACTCCGATCCATTTAAATTCTAACATATAGGACACCATAGGGTGGTCTGTACTTAAATAAATCTTATACTCACTTGCCAGATTGTTAAACAGCTACACATTTCAAATATTAGTCCTGATGCATTGCCCTGTCACTGCAGGATGTTTGCTGTGCTTCACTGCAGCTCAGTGTAAGTTCATAATTTAAAGGTAGTTTTGTGGTACAGGGGTGCCTACCTTTCAATATTTATGCACCTTGTTTGTTTACAAATGGAATAGGATGAGCCTGGTGACTTTTCAACCAGAATATGGTTATTTTCAAATATAATGATGCCTAAAATAAAATCACAAAATAGGTAAGCAAAAGCAACAATTGACAGCATTGACAAACATCAGTCAAATGCCAATCTAAGCAATACATTCATTGCATATATAATGCATTGACTAGCTAAAGACAGCCAATACAGATATTTCAAGTAGTAATAGAACATTAATAAATGGACTTTTTGAAATAGCTTGTCTGAAAGCAAACTAAAATTGCCAGTGCAGTTCTTGGGTATGGGTGGATCACTCAAAATGTTATGTCATCAGGATAATGCCTATTTTTTTTTTGCCAATAGCCTTTAGAAATGTAAACCAAACAGATGAGAGAAGGTAGTAAATATCAAACCTACACTGATTCCACTGGAAAATTGCTCTTACCTTCCAAGTCCACACCTACTCTACTAGCTTCTAATAATGAGACCAACCAAGATACAACAGCAGAGAAGGAAATCACCGAGCATTGTGAAAACTTACAAACGGACAAAATGAGTGCTGGCAAACCGCCATAGACAATCTAGCTGGGCAAGTAGTGTTCCACTTCTGAGAGTCTCTGCCTTCACAACAGAGGTGTGATTTATTTCTTTAGCAGGCCCTTAGGTGCTAAAATATTGTGTTTGGTATCTCCGTATGCATCTAGATTTTATAGTAAAGATTATGTTACAAGTTAAAATACTTTGTGTGAATGATATTTATAAACATACTCTCTCTCCCTGTCTACTACAGAACTTTGTCCTTCAAATTACAACACTTACCCCCTTACCTCTTTTTTTTCCTACTATCCCCCTCTTCTCTCCCCATATTGTACACCATTTTTCTTCAGCTGTTAGATCTATTACCTTCACTACTTGCCTTTGTCCATCTGTTCCATCTCGTCTTCCTTGAAAACGTGCATGTCCCCATAATCAAATGTTTTACAGCTTTCCTTTTTAACCATCTTACATGAGGAATAGCTCCCTCCTGGTCTCGTTCTCCTATGACCCCTATCTTTTAATCTACTCTAAAGAGAACGCTCATACCCCTCAGTCATGCAAATTGCTGCAAATATGTCATGAATATTCATTGCTCATTTATCCTGCTCACAGTTTCCTCAGTTAAAAAGTGTTGACATGCAGAATGCAGAAGGCAACTTTAAATGAGACAAAACCAATTGCAATAAGAAATCAAACTGCTTCTTGTATGTGATCAGTTAAGAATTAATAATAATAATAATAATAATAATAATAATAATAATATGTAGACCATGTTTTATTGTGAAGGGCTTTGTCACTCCACTCCCAGACCTGCAGCCTCTCTGCCCAAACGCCCCCTACCATATGTACACAAATTCCACAGTGGCACAACTGATAACAAAAGGCACTTTCATAATAATACAAGACTCACTATTACAGGACTTGAAAGAGCTTTCTGCATCACTTTATATTCCTACCACATATATTTTTATATACCTTTTTCTCCACACCTTCAACACAATTTTTCCAATGGTACTCCTCTCCTGACATCTATGGGGTATTATACCATTCCATCCTATAGTTCTCTCCCAGTGATCGTGGTGTTTTTAAATACATCAGCATCTCCCTTGAGTCTGTCCACTTCTCTTCACTCAAATATCCTCACTTCATCTTTCTCCAAATATCTTTTGTCTATGCTGTCTGGTCTTTTCTTTCTCTATGTCATTTTGTCCCATTCTGGCTTTCCTCTCGTCTGCCAAACTTACTTCCTTGTACATTAATCATTTATTTTATTTTACCTACTTGTTGGTCAGGTAAGCCCACTGGACACAAATAATCCATTTTCAGGAGTGACCTGGGAGCACTGTCTTGTTAAAAGACAGAGTAGCACATTAGTCAAAGGAGGAAGGAATTAATCCATGTACCATGGGCACAAGCAGCAGCTCATAACGTATCTTAGAGGTTTAAAATCCTTTGCACTGACTGCCAGTTATAACACGTCCTCCACGGTAGTGGTATTTTTGCCCTTAACTCACCAGCTATCATTCAATTTATTCTCTAAACCAGTTACTCCATAACAAGGAAAATAATCGTGGGGACAGTGGAATTCCCTGCATTCAGAACAAAAGCCCTGTCTCTATGATTAATGATTTCTAAAGATGGTACTGCAGGCTCAATTTGCTTTTCATACTCTTCAAAATTCTGTAGCAGCTAAGGACACATTGCCTCAACTTTAACTTCCTCCAATTAGAACACTGAGCAATCCACAAACAAATTTGTAATAGCTTGGGAGTGAGGCAAAAATAGCTCAGTCTATTTACTGTGTCATTTTCTCCATAACAAGGAAAAATGCTGGGGTTGGGGGCCATTTCTGCTTTGCTCCTCTCCTTTATCACACCCCATCAGACATGCCTCAACTTACAAAGATTTGAGCATTCAGCAATAAAGCCCTTTTGTCTATCAAAACATGTTTCAAAGTTGCCATTATAAAGTCTCAGGAAACTGTATTAAATGTCATCCGAGTGTCCTTGTTCAACACTAATGCCCCCTTTTGTCTTTCCTTCTTGCACCATCTCATAAAATTTATCAACAATTTCCAATGATCTGTGGATGACCACTCCTTCTCAAAGCTCACTTGTGACTCTCTAACATTGGATACATTTTATCAGGTTATATGTCCTACTTGTAATTTCTGCATCACTACTGAATACAGAAATCACTCTATAGCTTGCTTGGTCTTCCCTTTGCCTTTCCCCTTTACCACCATCTCCGTCAGCTATAGGAATTTTAACACTTCTTCCCCTTCCTGTGTGGAGATATGTTGAGCACTCTACCTACATTCTGACCAATATATAGCCATCTGTTAGAAAGATATCTACACCCCTTGGATTTATCTTTTTCATAAGTCTGATTGGTACCCATAATGTGGAGTGCTGACAAGCCAAGAAAAGAGACAGAAGAGAATCTCAAATTGCTCTTCTCCTTGAAAGTTCTTTTTGCAGGGGGGCAAGCCCCATACCCTCCTGTCATATATATACACCAACTCCAAGATCACCATACCTCAGAGAATGTCAGAGCTGCCATTTCTAAGTCCATTCTTTCAGCTATTCAGTCTTCATATTTCAGGACTCTATCTAGCGGGTCTCAACATTTCAAACAGCTACCGCATAATCACTTCCATCATCTCTTCCACCCTTTCCCGCTTTATGAATGTCCCTTCAAAGTCTCTAATTTCCTGAACTTATACGCTTCACGTACATTAATTCTCATAAAACTTAAATGAATTTTTCTCCTTAACTTACAGATTTAGCAAAACTCCCAATTTGTTTTGTCACTACTCTAGTTACACATTCACTCTCAATTTTTAAAGTTGTGCACTAGCACCTTCACATTTTCTGCTGTCATTTCTCCACTTACATATTTTGAGAAAAATATGGGTATCTGCCCCTTTTCTAAATTCTCCCAGTCTTTCTGCATTTCCTGGATCCTATCCACCCAACTCAGCATCACTTCCTGTATTTGCTAGTAATCCTCATCAGCTATGCATATCAGCACCTGCCACAATTCCATCTCTACTTCTACCAGTTGCTCTCACCATCTCTTGACATCCCCTGAATCCAGTAGTTCTGCTCACTGAATAGCTGTAATGCCATCTCATAACTTATTTTTTTCCTTTGGCCCGATTTATTCCTTTACATCAGCTCATAGCCATTTTTGTAGCCACTCCACTTACCATGATTCTATTGTAGTCACTAAAATATCTGCATACCTCCTTTCTGTACAAAGTAACCCCGGGGGGCGGGGTGACCAATTTCTCCATCAAAGGCCTCTGATCTTGCTCTGCAAGATCATGCTGTGTCTAAAAGAATCACTTCCAACATATCTAGTCATACCATTTTGTGGATTTCTACATGAAATACATTTTATAAATCCCATCAACAAATAAACCATTTTCTGTAGTATTTTGTTGCGAATGGACATCCTCAAGAGATTTATACATTTCACTCTGTCCTCTATCGCTTTACTCTGCATATAAAGTTAGTGGAAGTAGAATATAACCTCTAGAATATCAGTTTGTCATGCAATCGGGTAAAGCTTCAGAGTTCTGCAATCCCCTCTTCAGGCTCACTTTACCTGAAGCTATCTTTCAGAAGCTTCAAACTCTTCATTGTTGACATAGGTGCCAGAAGCTGTTGAAGTCTTGGGGGGGGGGGGTGACGGGGGCACTTACTGAACTAAAAAAGGTAATTTTATTTGCTACTACAACATAGCTTCACTTGGAGGACATTTTATGTTTAGCCAATTCCCTTTTGGTGCTTGAATTAACATTTTCCGATTGGTCTTAGCCATTGCCATGGCTGATAATTGTATAGTAGCCCTAGTGAGAACAACTGTGATCATACCATAAATAATTTGAGGGGACCATGTAAGGGATGCAGCATTTAGTAGCTGCCTCTTATCCATTAGTAGCATGAGAGGAAATCCTAGAGTACATTTTCTATTACCCATCCTTAGATCCAAGTTGCATTTGAATATGGATGGATGAGCTTTGCTTTATTTTTATGGATAGTCTGTTCCGAACAGTAGTAGCCTCTGTGATATATATCCATCTCTCCACAACATTCAGTTTAGATACCTGGACTGAGCATTTCTGATGCCATTTGACTTGCTGATGTTCAGTAGGTCCATCTGTATTATGTCGGAGGATGCTTTGTATGCCAGACATGTCACCTCTAAGCGCTCTGTAGGCTACTGAGTATAGTAATAAATCTTTGAGGTAGTCCATGCAACTGCACTTTGATGAAATCAATTGGCAAAATTGCTTATGCAAATCAAACTCCTTTTTAAAACATCACTGGAGAGGAAGCATTGTTTGATACTTTTAATTATTTATTTTAGTTTGTTAATTCAATTGCCAAGGGACCGAATGACATCAGGGGCTCAAACACTCTGAGCCCTTCCCTGCTCTCAAGCTGATCCCTTTAGTTTTCTATTTCTGTTCATCCTGGTTGTAGCCTTCTGGTGCTACCAGGTTGGGTTAATGTAAATAGGGTGATCACTACACTATTTGTGACATGTAGATTTATAGGTTATGATATAACAAAGTGCCTGCTACGCTATAACACCTTTACTTCACATCAGCAGCTTTTCCTTAACAAAATAGCTGGAACCTGAAAATAGCTCACAAACTTCCATCCATTCTTCTTAGCCTTGCTAAACTTCTAGAAAAAAAAGTAATCTAAATTCACCTCATAAAATATACCTAACAAGATCATCTTTTCTTACCTAATATCTTCTGGTCTATCCACAGCACCATAATGGCTATATGCTTTCTCACCAACACGGTCTTACTGATTGTGATAAAGGCAACCTTACAGAAACTCTCTTCATAGACCTGAATAAGTCATTTGATCCCCAATGACCATGCCCTCCTCCTTCTACAGACCCTATTGGAAAGAAACATTAGATTGGCATCTGCCGCATTCAAGGACTTCATATCCATGTGTCACTTCACGATTAAAATATGTTCAGCCATGTCCAATTTATGTCCACTGCAAACAGACGTGTCTCAAGCCTCCTATTCTTGCACCCTTACTTTTCTCAGTAGTTAATAAATTCCCACATGACCTCCCAGATCTCGCTAGGATTTTTTGCTCATATGATATAATTTTCAGATCAAGCACACCTCACTCTAATTCAAATCCAACTTGAAATTATCTACATGCCCTTAAGAAATACCTATTCAATCAATAAATACATCTAAATCCCACAAAACCAAGACTGTGTTCTTTGCAACTGAGCATAATTTGACAAAATCTCCAGACTCTGTCAACATCAAAGATATTAACATGCAAAAAAGTACTTTTTACAAACTTCAGATACCATAACATTTGGCTGGATCATTTCCTCAACTTTCATATACACACACAGAATAAAAAAAACAGAAAAAAAGATAATCCTTCATTTCTGGCCAGAAAAAAAAAAATCTCCTCATCTGTCCCTTCACTAGCCAAGAGACTTCTCCTGTCTCAGCTGAATTATTGTCTTCCCATTACAGCATCAGCTTCCAAGAAAAACTACCATGCAAATAATTGGAAATAAAATCTCATTTATTACAAATTCACCCTTACAAGAAAACCATGTCTTCCACTCTAAAATGTTAACTGTCAAAGTGAAAAAGCTTTTTGTTAGGTTTTCGTCTTTCCTCTTACAGCTTGAAACGCACTCCTCTTGCAGCTAGAAAACTCTGCAAAAAGTTGTCCCCAACTCAAATGTTGGATGCACTTGCAGACCTTGTTTAAGTAAATTCCTCTTCCTAAGCATTAACAAGATGAAAACATTTGGCACGGAGTGCAGTTGTCAGTTCATGTGTGTTAATATTCCATTCTCCTATACTACTTTAGGTTACAACTTAATAGATTCTTTAAACCATTCCCTTTTCCAGGTCAAAGTTTGTCTCTTAAGAATACTCCTATCTGAATCATACTGAAGCGCTTAAGATAATGCTGTGATGCGTGTTTACTTACGGTGGTGTATTTTTTTCACTTTCCCAATAAACTAAAGCAGCAGATATAATTATGATTAGAAGTCATTCTTCACGCTTCGACACACACATACATGTATTTATCTCTGTAAATTGGACGCAAGACTTGACAAAGGATGCCCATCCTTGCCAGATGCCATCCTACTGGTTCAGGAACTTCTTGTTAATCTCTAAACAAATAAGCATGAAATGGTCAGCTGAAGGTATACTTACCCAAACCTGCAGGACATAGCTTCATCCTCAGTTCTGTATTGTGCAAACTGCTTTCTGGCTTGTGTATCCAGTATGTACCCCCATTTATCCAGTATGTACCCCCATTTTTAATAGACTCACACAGAAGCCCATTTATTCACTTGGAGTCCATCACTTCCCATCCACTTAGTGGCATGAGAGTGATGATGAGGCATCTCTGAAAATTCTCTTGCAGATTACTATAACACAATTAGCTATTGTGTACATATACTTAAATGAATATTATTTTGTTCATTTACAGTCAACAGTGAAAATGTTGCTGCAAATACAAATTATATGCTTCAGTTAGGCATGTTTAATTAAAATAATAACTGACCTTGGATTTCAGAAGTTATCAGAGCATTACTAGCACTCTTATCTTACCTCTGTGCTGGAAAAATAAATATCAAGGCAAACTACACTGAAGTAATGGGTTACAAATCTGCCATAGGACTGAAACACACCATACACACCACACAATTATGCAGCCAGTCCATCGTCCTCCGAGTAAGCAGGCAGCTTCTGAAATTCTTCTCAGATGCAGAGTAAACGAGCAGCAGCTAATAAAACAGTCTGTTCTTGCTTGCAAAACCAGCCAGAAATACGTGTGAAATGATGACATCAGCTAAAGCACGAAAATAATTCATAAAGAAGTAAATTCGGGACAGTTGGGAGGTATGAATTCTGCAAAAAAGTGGGGGGAGCTCCCCTCCCCCCTCAGTCTATGGTTCTGGCGCCCATAATCATTGAAACCCTTAGAGTGTAAGAGGGTGACCGTTATAACAGACTATGAAATACACAGTCCTACAGAGTACACTCCTGACAACTATATATGCAAGGTTCTCAGTCTTATACATACATATTAAATGAACACTGTTTCCCAATGCCTACCACACCTCCCCTAAAAAAAGGTTTGCAATATACTGTTGTAAAACAAAGCTACAATCACTAACGGCCCATTATCTGACTGCAACCCTACCAATAGTAGCAATATTTTGTCTAAGACCACTGCATTCACTTATATGCAATAACTTTTAAGAAAAACAAATACCTTATGTGTTACTACTACACAAGCCAGATCAGTTTGGCTCACCAATGATATTCCTGACTAGCCTTAAACCTTTAAAAAAAAAAAAATAGTCTTTTACCACTGCTACATGTCAAAGTTAGTGTCCAGCAAATTTAGTCTTAATATAATTAATGTACATCTTAAATATAGCCTTAGGCATAAAGTTTTGGCTAGGCTTGGTAGGGACCCAATGCCATTAGCCTAGTAACCGCCTATGAACATATAAGCTAATCATACTATTAACTTATAAACAACTGATAAAACTGTTTAGACAACTCAGGCACTGTGTTTTAATGATTAAATTTCCAATAAACAAACCCTGCACAATGAAATGAACACAAATGTTTTGAACACGCCAGCAGAAAAACAGACAACTGTCTGATCTTTCTGCCACCACTAACAGAAGACTATATTTGCCAGACACTAGCTTTGACATGTAGCAGTGGTAAAAGACTCAAAGGTACAAGTTTCTGTTTGGTTTACAGTTTTAGGTTTACAGTTTTAGTTTTAGTTTTGTTTGTTTGATTTTCACAAGTTTCTTCAGTGCTAATATCCCAAGAGATCCACTGCAGACTTCATGCAGACTCCAGATGTTAAGGCCAAGGTTAACTGAAATGTACAGATAAGCACAATTTTTGGGGAAGAGTGGCATGACTTGGAAAGAGAGGACTGTGCTAGAATAGGGCAGTACTGTTCAAACCTACTTCAGGTGAATGGAAGTTAGTAACGGATTAAACATGGTCATACTGCTGATCATGTGAACAGGATGTGAGCTCCAGCATTTCTAAAACTGAGGAGTCATTTCTTTCTCTAAAAAGTGAGAAACTTAAGTCTTTTTATCCAGCCCCATGGCACAGACGGGTAAAGTCCTTACTGCAACCCAGATGACATAAGTTAAACTAGTCAAACTCCAAAAACAGTGTACAGACTTAACTTATGAAAATCACAAAAATAAAAGCCGGTAAAATACAAAAACACACTGCTTTATTTTAAAAGCTTAAGTATGCACTTTTGTCTCTCTCACAAGAATCAGAGACTTCTTCAGACTGAAGAATTATTGTAATGCATCTTATTAAAATAAAAAAAACATACATTAATGTTTTTACCCTTTCCTCTTTAAAAACATTACAAAATCGTCCCTATTATTCAAGCCTGGTGGGATGCAAGCATTTAACTTAACTTGCCAACAGTATTCTAACCACCCAAGCTCATCTTCTGGGTTGATCACATTTTGCACGTTTTCTAGAGTATAATACAAAAATTAGAAATCAACTTCACATATTCCATTCTTATAATGCTTCTTAATGCACTTTTTATATCGCCAGTTTATATCGCTTATTTATGCTCATAAATCCTCTTAACTCGCATGTTGTCCTTCCTACATAAAATGACCCACAGAGTTCAAAGGCTAAATAAATCACATTTTTGGATTTACAAATTGAACAACTCCTTAATATTAACCTTAATTTTCCATACCTCACTTCTGTCAAATCTATATACAAATAATTGCACATATTGTAATTGTGACATTTAACCATTCCTTTTCTCTCTATCACTTTGAATGGTTTGTTCAATTTATTTTGCAAAACGTTTTTATAACTTTTAGCTCTCATGTAAAAATTGATTTATCCCCCATTTTCCTGATTATGTCAGGACAACTACCAAAAAGTCCCCAATTTTTAGTAATGATAGCTTTAAAAACATTAGAATCTATTGACAGGCATCCTAGTCTTATTGGTGACAACAGTTTTTCTTTTATTTACACAGTTCTTCTTCTCCCTTTGATCCAATACTTTTACCATGGAGGATTTAACTTTATCGGGTAACCTCTTGTAACCATTTTATTACAAAAGTGTCCTGCTTCTTGTAGAAAACTATTTTTTGTTGGGTAACTAATTCTGACCATCTTCTTACAATCTTAGTTTTCTTCAGATGCACACTACTGTAAGTACATATTTTTGCATACTTTTGGTAATAATCTACTTCTTTGTATATAGTTATATCCAGAAAATTAATTTCCCTAACATTAAAATTGCAAGTGAATTTCAAATAGGAACTTAGATTATTGATGTGTTCAATAACATTTTCCAACATTTCCTTAGTCCCTCTCCAAATTAAGAACATGTCATCAATAAATCTAAGCATTTTGATTATAGATGCATTATATACACTTTGTAGTATGTTTGTAGTTTCCCCAACAATGCATAAACAAAATGGCACAACTGGGATCCATTGCCACTCCCATTACTACCCCATTGTTCTGATAACAGATCTTCAAATAAGAAATTATAACTTAAAATAACGTCTATTATCTCCATGAACACACCTACTGTGTTGGCTGAAAACATCTTAGATCTTATTAACTCAATCCTAATGATATCCATTCCCTCATTGTTAGGTATCATAGTGTAAAGTGACTTAATATCTAATGTCACCAATAGATCATCTTCTGTAACTTCAATGTTTTCAATCTTAGTTAAAAAAATCAAATGTGTCCTTAATGTAAGTACTTGTATTTGCTACAACCTTTTGTATACATCAACAAACAGAAACTTTGTCTTGCTATTTGGACCAGACACTGAGTCTTAATGGTGGGCCATTTACATTTTTATGGATCTTTGGAATACCAAACAGCCTACTTATCTTAGGGTTAGTTAAAATATTTTCTCAAATTTTCATCTATCCTGCCAGTACATAACCAATCTATGATATGCAAATCTATAAATGAATATCATTTTTTGATTTCATTCATAATGACAGTCTTGTAAAAATGTTTGTCTGATAGTAGTTCACGTATGTTTGCAATATACATTGCTCTAATATAACCAGTGCTCCCCCCTTAGCTTTAAAAACAAGTATTTCTTGATGATCAAATTATTTAACAATGTTCTTTCTTCAAATGACAAATTATAGTATTTATATTCAGGTGTAGTAACACTTCCATAATTTGCATTTTACATATATTTAAGAACATTTCCAATTCTTTTTTGAGTGGGGTGTTAGACGTACTGCGTTTACAGAACTGGAATTTATCAGTCTTATTATTTTCAAGCAATTCAAAATTCAGACATCTCACATAGTCCAAGAATATTAATAGTGTCCATTTTATTTACTCTTAGGGCCACTGCAAAATTCCAGCCTCTACTAAGGACCACACATTCTTCATTACTCAAAACAGAAATTAATAAGTTCACTAATTTAAAATTTACAGTGCTCAAGTCCTCCGACCTTGTCGACCTATTTTTGATTCTTTTCACTGTTGTCCTCTTCTTCCAAACCCATTTTTGAAGGCCTGTTATTAAACGAATGATGTGAAGAATTGACCGTTATTTGGGTCAGTGTTCTCTCTCCACCATCTGTTCTCTGATGCACATTCACTGCCTGCATATTTCCTGCATTTTTATATTCTGGTTGTCCTGGGTTTGTGTATTTGTATACATTTCTATTGGAACTGGCATTGCTACACTGACAGTCTCAGCATCTTGTACAATTACATCTAATCCCTCATTGTGCAACTGCAAGCCACACGCTGAAGCTACTCCTCCTGCATACCCACCTTGGCAATTTAACTAGTGCCATGAGTACTGGAGAACCCAGATGGGGGGGGGAGAAAGGGAAAGAGCAGCTGATGCAAGCTCCCACCCCCCTCCATCCTGCAGGGGGAGGTAGACTGCCAGGCTCACTATTATTGTTTAACATTAAGACATTGGAGAGTTCCACACTACAAGTGGTGCATTGCTTAGTTAGGAGATTGCACATACATGGAAGCCTGCAATCTCCTCTGAAGGCAGTGAATGTGGAGCTTACAAGGCCGCTGTGACATGGAAAAACATAATGGCACATGCCCCAGCAGTGCTATGAGGTGGCACCAGTGTCCACAATCACCCCACCAGCCCTAGACATGGGTCACGTTAAGCATACATGAGGCAAATGTGGGTCCAAAAGACTTGGTAAACAAGGACAGAAGCTAGGATCAGTTGACTGACAACTGGTGGGGGGGGGGGCACATTTGAATTGGTCCCACTCCAAGGCGATACATTGGCAAGCTTTAAATTCCCACTCAACCCAGTTAACTTGACTGAATATGCAGAAATATACACCACTGCACCATGTGTACAGCTACATAGATGCAGCTGTAGCCCATAGGAAAAAGTATGGGACAAACTCCAGAAACAAACCTACATCGTGGAAACATAAAAAAGGAAAACACTTCTGACAAAAGTAAAAAGGAATTCCCAGAATAACAGAGTCCTTGACACCAAAATAAACAAACTCAGGAGCTTACCCAAAATAAAGATAACCACAAAGCATTTTAGTTAGGCTCATGACCTCAAAAAGCACAATGCAGCAATGTGCTGAGCTGAATGTGAAATGTTACATACACTGAGGCTGAAGACAGGCGAACCTACTGGCTGATAAAATTAGCACTGACTTTACAACTCTCTCCCCTCAGTCTGTCCCTTAAGACTCGAAAAAGTCATAAAAGTGCAATCAAAAGCAAAAAGTATTGTATTAATGGGCTCCAACAATAATAGTGGACGATTCTTAAATGGTATGAAGAATAAGTTAGCCATACCCCTAAACACCATTCAGTCTAAGCCCCCATACAGATTTTATACTACCAAAAAGGAGAACAGCTACACTCATTCCTCTGTACAAAGGCAGCCTTCCACTGATCATGCAATTATAGACCCACAAGTCTGACCAGCCTCATATGCAAAGCCATGGCAAAAACGTATCATGGAACTAATCAATCAGGACATAAGGAACCTCTAAACACTAGAACTGCCCCAATTTGGATTCAAGTACAAGCCATGCTTACTCAGCATGGTGGATTTTTTGAAAAGATCACCAAAACAATGGATGAAGGTAAAATTGTAGTTGCTGATTACCTTAACCTGGCCAAAGCTTTTGACAAATCCCAACTCATGCAGTACCCTGGGGTTCTGTGCTGTGATCTCCCCTGTTTGGTATCTATTTTTATGAGGGAAAAGCCAGTACCAAAGGGCTCTGACTAAGTCTGCAGATAATTGCATTCATTGAATCCCCAAATGACTTAGCCATCCTGCAGGAAGGCTTGTCCCAAATAAATAACTGGTGCCAATATTATGGGCTAAAACTAAATGCCAACATATGCAACATTGTATCCTTTGGAAAATAATCTACCCCAGGGAACTACCCCATTAACAAAATTCTCTAAAATCTGACTCAGTTGCTCAGGCTTATTTATTTGCAGTTTGCTGCCCAGGATAGTCCATTGGGCTGAATGGAGCCCTTTTTCAATTGAGTCCTAGGGAAAAAAATCTCCAGAAAAAAATACAATACATAGGAAGTATAAAATCCAGTGTAGTACATAGTACAGCCAAGTACAAATACTTGTGTACACATCCATTTTTCAAAGTGTTACATAATGCAAAAAAGGAAAAAATATACATTCCAAAAAAAAAAAAGTTATTCAACAAGAAACAGTCAGTTGGAAATGCACTTTTATTTTGAGACTGTGTGGTAGAGAACTTGTGTTGATGGTGACCTAACTTTTGACCAACATATATCCATTCTTGTAAAAAAGTTGTTCTAAATTGCACAGCTTGTAATCAAAGATTTTGCCTGGATCTTGGGGTTGGGAGGGTGGCCTAATGGTTAAAGTGTTTGCCTTACAAACACAAGGTGCAGGGTTTGAGTCTCACAAGGGATAATTGGCTAGGCTTAAAATGGCTCGCAAGGGCAGTTAGCTTAGTACTAATCTATGAATCAAGGGATCAAGCCAATCATTTAATATAATGCCCCCCTTTGGCATTTAGCGGCCCATACATATTTAACAACTGGAATTGTCCAATGAGAGGTCCAGCTAAAAGGATACAGGACCAAAACGCATCCTACATGGACTGCCTTAAGGCCCCGTCACTATATCAAGTATCCTACAAACTCCTAAAGGGTGACTTGTGACTATCACACAAAGCGTCCTCCAGTTCAGTACTAATGGATTTACTGCACATCAGCAGCTCAAACATACTCAGTCTAGGTATTTACACCTCTTCTGCAACATCAGAATGGTTTGGAAGGACAGGTATATCTCGCAGAGGATGCTGCTGCTCTTGAAACCCCCCCCCCCAATCCACATAAATCAAAGTTCAGCCCTGTCCATATTCAACTACAACTTGGATCTATGTATGGAAAACAGAAAATGCATCCAGGTGTGGCCCCTGCAGCTCCTAACCACTTGATCCCATGCATGTGTCTCCACAAGTTATATGACATGACCCTAGTTATTCTCATTGGGGTAATATCTAATTATTGACCATGGGATGGACAAGACCACTCTCTAAATGGGGTAGGTTAGAGCACAACAAGGGTAACTGACTAGGTTTAAAACAGCCCAAAAGACAGCTTGACTAGTACTTACACATGAGCCTATGGTTATACTGGTTGAAAGGAGATATGGTGAGAAGGTAAAGTGAACTTTTACCCCCTCAAAATTTAGCATCACAATCCACTTTGATGCATTAATTCTAATGCATCATTTCACTGGATTACTGCATTTACTACACACCACTTCTGTTTTGTTTTTATTTTCCAGCCACAATTCTGTCACATGGTTATGCCCTTACTATTATCTTCATATGTAGTTTTGGTGCACTGCAGCATTCATCCACATTTTTCCAATGCATACTGACATCACTTACATGGCTAAATAGCAAACTAATTAAACAAAATAACTAAAGAAGGTACTTTATCTTTATGCAGACTGATGTATTTGAAAAAACATTAAACATTGCAGTAACATTAAAAACCAGGAACTATTTGTAGTACTGGCTTAATATTAATTTATCTTCATTTTGTTTTACATTTGAGGGGATTTTTATCTTTTGCACATGAAACTAACATTTTGTTAATGTATTTGCATAATTTAGATTTTGAAAGGACTATTTAGCTTGTAAACAATAAATTGCACTGACTATGTGTCACATTATATTCTTTAACATATAGCACTAGCTCTGAACTTCTAAACTCAAGTGAGATTTTCTTTTTGCATCTGCAGAAATACTTTTTATTTCAGGATGGATTACAATGCATTTCTGCAGCGTTCATCCACATAGGGCTCTTTGTTTCTACTTGAGTGGTTGCCTCCTTCCCCTGTAACTGCAGTAAATTGACTCTTACATTAGAGCTGTAATACTTACCTTATAGCTTTAGGACACCTTAGGAAACCTTGTAAACTGCAATAGCCCCGCTACGCTCGGGCTCTCTTCGCTCCCCTCCCTGCCCCTAATTCCCTCCCGCCCCAGTACCTCTAAATTTATAGTACTATAGCCACTCCCCCACTTTCTAGATCCTATCTGCTTTCATCTGGGATAATTCCACCCACCCCTATTCTACTACCTAAATTTAATAGCACCTATTAGCTTTCATCTGGCATTCTCCCATCCCCCCTTCCAGTACCTTTACCTCACCACTCTATCTTCTGGTGTTGCATCACCAGGTAAAAAACAGTTCCTTCACTCACTAGCTGAATCACATATAATGATATACTCCTCTTTACTAACCTTCTTGTTCACACCATACCTCCTTACCTTGTATGAAAACCAGTTTCTTACGGGATTTCAGGTCCCAAAAGGCCATACTATCACCCCAGCTGTAAATCCTTCCACCTTCAACCATACTTACAGTACCAGATCCTATCCAACATCTTGTTCAGTCTATCAACATCTCAACCCCAGGCACATTAGCTCTAGATCCAAACACTGCCACAAACTAATAAACAAATTCCTGAAGTTCATCACCAAGTATAGACTCAACCTAATACTTGGTGGTGATATTCACCCCAACCCTGGCCCACTCACTTCAGATACACATACCCCCTCTACTTGTAATCTAAGCTACAAACCTACAATTAATAGGCCAACTAACTCTCCTAGTCTGTCATCTCAATATTAGAAGCATTAATAACAAGGTACATGAATTGCATGCACTTCTGGATGTCCACACCCCTGAGATTCTCTGTTTATCTGAAACCTGGTTAAAACCTAACACTAAAGACAATGAAGTGTTACCACCTGGGTACAACATACACAGGCTGGATCGTGCTTCGAGGAAGGGGGGTGGGGTAGCTGTACTCTATAAATCTGAGTGGAATGTCACCATAGATGTAATACAACCTCCTCAGATTAATAACTCTGAGATTCTTGCCACCAAATTGCAACTTAATAAAAATAAATGCATTAATATCATCTGTATGTACATTCCCCAGGTAACAATATATCTACATTTGAAGATATCCTGCACTGGTTATCATGTCACTACCCCCAAGAAACCCTACTACTTGGAGACTTTAACATAGACTGGGGCACCTGTTCCTTAGAATCCCCAACCACCCATATTAACCTGCATGCATTTACACAAATCATATCCACCCCTACCAGGATAGGTAAACCCAACCAAAAAGAAAGTATACTTGACTGGGTACTCAAACAGTCACCCCAACTGTACACCTCTGGTACCCTCCTTAATGGCCTAAGCGATCACCTTCTCACATATGTAATTAAGCACAAAACCATTAATTCCCAACAACCCTTACTCAGAAAGGTTAGAAACAATAAAAACTTTGACCCTGCCAAATTCCAACAAGAACTAAACTCATGTAATTGGTCTATTCTAAAACATCTCCCCTTAGAGGAAGCAGTAGCATGCTTTAACAACAAATTCCTTGAGATCCTTGATTTGCATGCACCTGTTCATTCAAAGAGAACCAAAACAAAAACTGCACCATGGCTTTCTATAGAGTCTAAACTCGAAATTACCCTTAGAAACAAAGCATGGGCTTTATGGCGTTCTTCTAAAGACCCTCAAGATCACATTAAATACAGGCAATCCAGGAACGAAACCAAAAAATCAATTTTACAAGACAAAAAACAATACTACTGTAATTTACAGACAGTAAATCAAAATAACCCTCAGAAGTTTTGGGTAGGTTTAAATGATCTACTACATCCTGGACAAACTTCAACCCCAATCCCTGCTGCTGCTACTATTGATAAAACCCCTGAAGATGTTTCTGATAGTTTTAACCAATTCTTTACTGAGACAATTCAAGCCCTAGCTAGCCAACTACCTCCTAGCTCCTCTGGTCCTGAAAGTAGCACCCCAGAAACCTACTTGCGTTCAGCTTCCAACCAGTCACCACTTCACTTATCCGTACCTTGATCAAAAAATTAAAACCCACTACACTTTCTGCTGATCAACTCCCTGCCGAGTACCTACAAAAATCAGCTGATGCTATTGCTTACCCAGTCTCAATACTAATCAATCGAACCATAGTACAAGCTAAAATTCCCACCATCTGGAAAATATCCCATGTAATCCCACTTCACAAAGGAGGCAGCTCTACTGAATTCTCCAATTATAGGCCAATAGCTATACTCTCTCCACTTGCAAAGATTATGGAAAAATGTATTCATAGACAATTCATGCACCACCTAATCCAAAATCGCCTTATGGCAGACACTCAGCATGGCTTCTGTCCTCACCACAGCACTACTTCAGCCCTCCTAGCCTTTACTAACACCATAAATCATAATCATAACAATAATTATATATCCTCAGCCTTCTTTTTGGATCTTTCCAAGGCATTCGATATGGTTGATCACCAACTTTTAATCCACACCCTGCAAACATTCTGTCTAGATACTGGAGCCCTCCAATGGTTTCAATCCTACCTGAATGGTCGACAGCAGGCTGTCCTCTGGCAGAACAAACTCTCTAACCTTCTACCTAACACCCTCAGAGTACCACAAGGCTCTATTCTAGGGCCCTTGCTGTTCTCCATCTTCATTAACGACCTTTATACTGTCATCCCAAAAGTCAGCTGTATCCAATATGCTGATGACTCTACTCTGATTTGCTCAGCCACATCTCCAGTAGAGTTATGGTCAGCTACCCAGACCACCTTTAATACAATAGAAAACTGGCTTTCTGAACATCATCTGATCCCAAATCCCAAAAAAACTAAAATGCTGTTATTTTCACCAACACATAGGTCTACCGCTTTCACCTTTACCATAAAATCAAATGATGGCACAATAATCTCCCCTGACCCATCTACAAAACTATTAGGTGTCATCATAGACAATAATCTCAAATTTGACCTACATGTTAACCAAACTATCAAAACCATCAATAAAAAACTAGGGTCACTTTACAGAATAAAAGCCTTCCTAACCCCTCCAGCTAAAATTGCCATAGCTCGCTCTCACCTTCTTTCAACCCTTCTGTATGCATCCCCTCTACTCTCGAATGTGAACAAGACTGTCCTTAAACTCTCAATTTGCTACAACCACATTGCCAGGTTTGCCACTGGGCTGCCTTTTAGGACACATCATTGCATCAATCTAAATCAGCTTGGTTGGCTTGAACTACCTAGCCTAATCCAGTATAACCAACTGATTATGGCCTATAAAATCCTCTATAATCCGGACAATACTCCTGCACTTAAAAATATTATCACCCCCTATTAACAATCCTAGACCGCTTCAATCCTCTAACAAACTACTAATTCAGACTAGCAAAATTAATAACACAGCCGGTGATTCTCTCTTTGCAAACTCTGTAAGTAGATCCTGGAACTCTCTTCCAGCTGATATTACCTTACTTTCCACCTTAGGTCAATTTAAAACTAGACTCAAACAACATTTGTCACTTAACTGGCTATGTCAATGTATCAAGCCTGGCTAACTCGAATGTGTAAAAATCTGTTAACCAGTTTACTGTGTAATTTAAATTTAATCCTGACTTGTGCTCAGGACTAACTTTAACCTGTGGAACTTGTTTAACTTGCTTACTTATGTAATCTCTGTAAATAGTCTGTTTGTAATATGTAATGCTGGCATTATGTAATGCTGTATCTGCTTACCCTTGGAGCTTTTCTCCCTGGGCCTCCACTGAAAATGGACATGCATCCAGTCGGACTATCCCGGACAACAAATGTAAAATAAAAATAAAAATAAATTTCAAAACATTGGGACACAAATTACTATTCATCCTAAGATACATGAGCATGAGAACCAAGAAAAAAAAAAGTTATAGACCTCATTTCCTCCATTCCACGGGCAGGAGTAAGCTTAGTCTATTAAGACACTGAATTCAACACACAGCTTTACTAAAAATAGTGGAAAACAAAAATTGTCCATTTTATAAACACTGCTAGTGAACAATCACATGAATTATCTGAGATAAACGAACAACAATAAAACAAACAAGTGCAGATACACAGTTGATATGTTGCATAAACCACGTTCCACAGCCACTATTGCAGGTTCTGTAAATGAACTTTCAGTGACCAAGGAGAATTCTAGTCAATTGCAAAAAAGATAAGTGGTTACCTGCAACTACCAGAGCTGCACTTCTCTTAAATTTATTGAGTATTAAATTACCAATCTGAAGTGAATTTTATTGATTTACATCGACCATACAAGCTATTGGGAGGGTGGCCTAATGGTTAAGGTGTTTGCCTTACAAACACAAGGTGCAGGGTTGGAGTCTCACAAGGGATAATTGGCTAGGCTTAAAAATGGCTCGCAAGGGCAGTTAGCCTAGTACTAATCTATGAACCCATAATCTATGAACCCATAAAAGCTGGTCTAAAGACCCCTTTCATTATTTTTATTTTATATCCCATTCCATATCTTACCACTAACTGCTAATGATAAAACCTTAATTGTAGTCACTGTTCAGATTAGTGTTTGAATAGCAGGCATAGATAATTTCTGAACAATGCATCTGCAAGTTGGATTTTGTTGATATGTGGTAGGAGAAAAACTTTACAACTCAGTTTACAAAACTAATGAGAGCGCACTTATAAGATCTTGTTAATAATGCTTGTGTTCATGGTCCATTTTGAATAGCTCAGCTACTTCAGTTACTCATAGAATGCTTGTGTTGTGTACAGAAATAATTGCAATATATGGAATGGGATATAAAATGGTCCTTGCTAATATTAACGACGCCTTATTTTCCATAACTTTATTGCATGCATCTCTGTAATATACAATTTCTGAATGATTTGATGTTATTGCAGATATTTTGGATGTCTTTCTAATTTTGTAAGACTATGATTTGTGAGTACCTTCTTGATGAAGCTGTGAATGAAATGGGTCTTTGGACGAGCTTCTATGGTAGAGGTTAATAAAAAAAATTCAGTAGCATATGAATGAATGCTTACTTGGCATTACCTAGCCAAAACAGGCATTTCAAACATATTTTGTGCAATATTATACACAAAAGTTTCATCCTCTTCACTTCAGATTGGTAATGTCAACTGTGATTACTAACTTTTGCTATAACGTTGTATTAAGTCAAGAGAGAAATGCAACGGAGAGTTCTTGTTACAAAGTGGGAAGCAAAAGGAGAAAAAGGAACGGACAGAAAAAAAACGTTGTGGCTGTATTTAAGTTTCAGAACAGAATGACATTATTTTGCCAAAAAAGGTGTGCAACAGGTTTCATCAACTTAAAAACAAGTTTTTAGATGCTAGCTACTTCAGCTGCTTTACATCCATTCATTCATCCATCATTTATTAAGCAGGGAAGTGAGCTTGTCTGAACCTTTTTCAGTCAAAACCAGGCAAATGCAATGTATAAGCAGACAAATACATATAGTACATATGATTACAAAATAGTAATATATGCAGCTTTAGAGTGGCCTGATAGTGTCAAATACATATTAACTATAGCAGTAGAAAATACATATAATATAAGCAAGATGGACAGCAGTTCTTAATTTTATATGCAGCTGCAAGTATATAAAACGGAGCAAGATAAGGTACCAGTGGTTGTAACTACCACTGTACAAAATGTGTAAAGCTTCTATGATACACCTTTGTGCCAAGGAAAAAGGTGAAAAAAGTAAAATATTTCAGTCACAGTAGGTGTTATACGGCTTTATCCAATTACAATATTTTATTGCCATGCACTGGAACAAGATTAACTGTACTTAAAAGGACATTTATGAATGCTGACTGATGCAAGACTTTACACGGTTTTCTATAACGAAAATTCTTTACTACATCATACACAAATGTCTAAAATGGATATTGTGAAGTCCACAAGAACTCCACATCTTAAGGCATTCTCGTTATGCCCTGTGACTGGCATAAATGAAGGTCTACAGGACAAATAAGGCAAAGTTGTTCAATGTATGCCCATTAAGGATTTTTGTGAACTATGAAAAACTTTTCAATGCATTCTGTACCTTGCTGTGGGTTCAGGTTTAACTCATTCAGTGGAGCTCAGGAAGTTTGCACTGTAACCTCCAACTGGCAGAGCCTAAGCCTTTCACAGTGTAATCTCCTGGGATTTCTATCACTGCTAGTTATGGGAGAGAATAGAGAGTCACAAGTTGATAAAACAAATTCACACACAGGGGTAAGTCCATTAGTGAAGTATTTCGATGCACAGCTGAAATTAAATTGAAGTATCTATCAAGTTATTTACAAAACAGCAAAATTATTTTATTTTTTTTCATGTCTGCATCAATGTAAAATATTAAGTAGTTCTTTTATCAAAAGTGTGAGAATAATTTCTGCAGCTCTGAAAATTAAAGTGGAATTTCCCAAATTTAAAACAAAATGTTGACACTTAAAATTACCTTAAAGGTGTGGACAAGCTTGTGGCAAAATTTTCTCTATTCCATATTTTCACCATTCCATACTCCCAAGCACACCCATGGAATTTAGCGGTGAACTCCTGAGAAAACTATGAATTGTCACAATTTATATTTTTGGTATTTCCATTGATAGTGTTCCTGTTATGAGAATCGATATTATAGGCCTGAGAATATCACCAGATACCTACCATTTATAGATACAGCCTGAATATCTGTGCAGTATCAATATCTGTGCTGTGACGGAGACCTGGTTCAAGGCACTAGAAAGCACCACTGCACTACCAGGCTATAACTCATACCACACGTTTTGGCCATGTAACCTGGACCGGAACACCAAAGGCGGAGGTTTGTCCATATTCATTATGGATATCCACACCTCCAGGCTAGTTGCTCAACATAATGCATCAGAGGTTATCCAAGTGCAACTAACTCTGGGCAAAACTGCAATCCAACTTGTAGCTTGCTACAGATCCCCCACCATGCCCCAGGATTCCCACTCCTCTTTTCTTGACATACTTGAAAATATTAGGGTTCAACCAAACACCCTAATAATGGGTGATTTCAACTCTCGCACCATTAACTGGGAAAACTACTTATGTACCAACTCCTTCACACAATGTTTTCTGGAATTCATAAACTTCAATGCCCTGGATCAACTTATCCACATCCCCACCAGGGGCAACAATATCCTAGACCTAGTCATTACCAATACGAGTGACCGGTGTTCCACACCTGAAGTCAACTCCTCATTGGTCCGATCTGACCATAAGCTAATCACCCTTGATATCCACATCCCACCCCCCATTAAGGAAACCATGGTAAAAAATTTCTCCAAAGCCAACTTCATGCTTCTTAAGACAGAAGTGGTGAACTTCATGACACCCATGCAGATGGACAATACAGTTACGACTGCTGAATCCTACACAAATGCACTCTAAGCACTTACACGAGCGCATGGATCGTGCTATCCCAAACAGAACCAAGATGCTATCCTCAAAAAAAAGGAAGTCAATCTGGTAGTCCCCTGCCATAAATAAACTGTACAACGGAAGGAAGAAATTGTTGCAAAAGAGAGTAAAATCCCATGAGTGGAGGAGCTCTCTGGTCAGCCTCAGTAAGAAGCTGAGATCCCTTATAAGATCCTCCAAAGCTAACTATGAAAACAAAATTGACACTGATTCTAAGGACAACCACATAGCATTCTATAACTATGTCAAGAATCTCAATGGCAACACCCAGATCTGCTCTGAATTACAGCACAACTGCATGAAAATTACAGAACCAATTGATATTGCCAACATCCTGGCAGATAGGTTCAGTGCTAACTTTACCCCCCACCCCCTAAAGGGCCCATATCTATACAGGAAGAATGCAGAGTCCCTGTAATCACAACTATACAGGTAAAAGCTGCACTCTCTAAAGTCAAAAACACAGCATCCATGGGACCGGACAACATCCCAGGCTGCATTTTACAAGAACCTCTGAACGAACTGGCTCCCCACCTAAGCACCATGTTCAATCATAGCCTCACATCTGTCTTTGTGCCCACTGAATGGTGTACAGCAACAATTATCCCACTCCACAAAGGGGGAGCCACCACTGATCCTGGGAACTAGTGCCCTATTAGCCCAATGAGCCTGGTCTGCAAGGCAATGGAACGTATCATCATGGAACTCAGAGACATTGGTAACCTCCAAACTCTGGATCCCACCCAGTTTGAGTTTGTGAAAGGCAGATCATGCTTCCTGAACCTGATAGACTTCTTTGAGGCAGTCACCAAAGCCGTAGATGAGGGTAAGGTGGTTCACACAGCCGATCTTGACCTCGCCAAGGCTTTAGACACCATCCCCCATTCTGGAATTATAGCTAAACACACTAAACTAGGTATAAATCCCTACATCACAAGATGGGTTGCTAACTAGCTCACTGACAGAACCCACACTGTAAAAGTTGCACACTCCAAATCTGACCTCAAACCAGTGACAAGTGCAGTACCACAGGGTTCAGTTCTGGGACCTCTCCTGTTTGGTATCTACTCCTCTGAAGTACAGACCAACACAGAGGGCCCCTGGCTAACCAAGTTCGCAGATGACTGCAAACTTGGAGCCATAGTAGAGTCCCCAAATAATGTGGAAATTCTACAGAAAGGCCTCGCCGAGACAGATGCCTGGTGTCAGAGCAATGGCCTCAAGCTCAATGCCAAGAAGTGCATTGTCATCCCCTTTGGTAAAAACTCTGTACCCATGAACTACTACATAGACCGCAATCTACTTAACACCGAATGTGTGATAATAGACCTTGGGACCCAGGTGGACAGTGGTCTGTCCTTTGATAGTCACATCGCCACAGTAGTCAGGAAGTCCTTCTACGTGGCACACTATCATAAAAGGGTTCTCAAAGGAAAAAAGAGGTCATTGTTCCCCTCTACTCGACACTCATTAGACCCATTATAGAGTACAATGCCCCTTTTGGAATGTACCTCACAAGATATCTGCAGCAGCTGGAAAAGCCACAGAAGTACCTCACAGAGGATTACTGGCCTCAAACAGATGCCCTACACTGACCATCTCAAAAAACTCCAGCTTTATTCCGTAGCATTTCGCCTACTCAGAGGTGATCTTTGCCTAACATATTAAAGAAATCTCAATCCCTCCAAGCTACACATTCTAGAGACCTAAACCTTGTCACTACAATAAACAGGACATGCTGGAGGGATAGATTCCTGTTCCAGAGACTTCCCATACTCTGAAACAGACTACCCATCTATGTCAAGCAAAGTTCTTCATTAGCACTCAAGAAAAATCTTGATGATTGGATGGGAAATGGCAAATTCACCCCAGGATCACTTCTGTGTCTCTGCTTGACAGTGGCACAGGAAAATAACTTTATTTGGTGGCATAAGCCAAGGAACATTGTTGGCTAGGCTTACGCAGGCCCTCGGGCTAATAGCCTAGTACCTACCTATGAACCTATGAATTCTGTCATGTTCGACTGAGCTCAAAGATTTTAATGGTTTAGCAAGGTGTTGTACCTCATGGCTCTACTTCAAGTCATGTCAGAAATATGGGATATCAAATTCCTTAAATCAGACAAATTCTTAAGATCCATTCTAAAATGAATAGTAAAGGGTAAAAGAACTTTAGAATTGTTTACCACAAATCTTTCAGAGCAAATGCTCTAGTAATAAGTAACAAATAGACATGCATTGTTAAAGATCTCAAAACCGCTGTTTCCAGTCAATGATGACCATGATGATCAAGTTGCCACTTTGAACTCTCTCATATCTTTGTCATTTTCCACAAATGAACGCATTTTGCTGACAAAAACAATGACATTCCTCAGTAGCTGCAGTTCTCTGAAGCAAGTTTTCTGTGACTACAAATATTTTTTATGCATAGATGTTGCTTGCACAAGTGCCTCTTTACTCAACATCAAGAAATTTAACTTCAGCTACAAAAGACTTAAATGTTTTACCTTTTACTTTCAGACAACTGTGTGTATAAAGCTGGCATCTTGCACCAAGTGAAAATTAAGAGTTTTTAATGCTTTCTTAGACCAGATGCTTTAAAAAAAAAGAGGCTTTATTTGCACGAATAGCAAACAGTCATTTTTCCGTACTTGGCTTTTCAGTTTTTGTAGACACAAGCATATTTGCATGTTCATTGTGACAGATTAAATGTAAATTGTTAAGCAGTTGAACAGCATGTTCTACAAACAGACTTAATGAGGTCAAGGCTGTAGGTGTTGGGGGTCTTGCTGAGCCGATTTAAAATAAATCTATATGACAGTCTAAATTTCTGATCCCACAGCTTATTGCCAAGTCTTTCTGTTTTAAGTGTGTTGCAGATTAGAGTGCATTAAACATTATGTTTGCTGACTTTTTTTCTTTCCTCACTCCTGTTTTGACCAAAATGCTACTTCTTGATCACTTTTTAGCTCTGAAATCACCAGACAGCAGTGTTTAACATACAAATGCTCTAGTAGTAAGCAACAAAAAATAGACCTGCATTGTAAAAGATCTTTAAAACCTTGGTTTCCATTCAAAGAATTTTAATTTTAAAACTAAATTAATAGAAGTGGTTTCGTTTAACCCAGGGTAATTAATAGCATGTAGCCAGAGTTGCTGTTTTAAATCACATTTCTCCAAATGCTCCTTGAAAATAAAACTACAGGAATCACTCTTGACCTGTTCACACTGTTTTGGTTTCTGGGTTATTTTATTAAAAACATGAATATGTTTTAAACATTTTACTATCAAAAACACGAAAATCACTTACATGAACCGTGATTTCAGCGACAAATAACATGGACTCATACATATTAATTAGGTTGTATGGTCGCAGCAACTGTAAACAATTTCTGTTGATCTTACTGTGTAAATCGTCCATTTACAACCATGTTGCAAGTTCCTGCCCTGTGTACGTCCTTCTAAACGGAAGCAGACTGTTGCTCCTATCATGTTCGAGGAGGAGGCTGTCGTGCATGTCAATGTCTATCTTTGGACTGTAAACCGTTTTAAACAGAGCATTTGTTAATCTCCCATTCTTAATATCCAACATGTGTTCATAAATACAGTCTTAATTTCCTAGAAGTCTTTCCAATATAGAACACTGGACAAAACAGGCACTTCGCTAAATAAACAACCTGCTTAGAATCACAGGAACAATAACTATTAACTTCGAACGCTTCACCTCTAATTCAAAAACTACCACATTTTATAATGTTAAGGCTTTGGGAGCAGCACCCACAATTAAACATCCCTGGTTACTGCTTCATTTTTTCCAAAATCTACACCTCTATTGTGTTCCAGATAAGATTTAAATGCTTTATCCTTTTTGTATACAATATAGAATTCATCACTTAGTCTCCCCATGATAGATCTGTCAGACATGAAAAAGCCCCATTTCTTGCTTATACAACTGACTGTAGCACTACTATCGAGAGTATAAGTAGTGAGCAACAGTTTATTACCCTCAACGTCTACTTTCCTATCCGGGAATCCTAAAGGGCCCCTCATGTCATCTCTAGTTGTACCTAATATTGGCAAATATGCCATTGAATCTCTTAAGGAAAACCCAGTCTCTAATTTCTGGCAAGAAACTCATGGGGTACACTGTGTTATAGAACATATTCACCAAAAACATGATATTCCCTATAGAAAACCACAGTATCCAAATTCGTTCTGGCCAGTCGGACCAGTTGACCTTTAACTGCTGCCTTCTGTTTAGAACGGCAACTTTTAAGGTGTAAATGAGTTTGAGAAAGTGAGTTTTCTATAAATGTTGGAACTAAATCTGACTCGTGACATCTTTCCTTAACTCAGTAAGTTCACTTGTCTCATGTTCAAAAAATTCAACTGTATCATTAATATACAAAATAAATTCTTTAGGATTACTTAGGGAATCGACCCATAAAATGCATACATCATTGAAAAACTTCATATATAGCACTCAGGACTTACCAAATTTACTGTTAAAAATATATTGATTCCCAGTGTGCCATAAAATAATTAGCAAAAATCGGGGAGCATTTTGATCCCATAGCAACCCCAGTTTTTTTGTGTAAAAAATTGGTTCATGAAATAAATTAAAAAACTCCTTAAATTCACTTTGAGTATTGTGATACAATTAATTTTGTCTAGATGTAACTCAGCATGTCTAAACGATTGTTCCTCAAACCACTATATACCTGTATCATGTAGATTTTGCACATCAATGCTAACAAAGATGCCATTTGCTGAAAACTGTTCCTCATTCACCATACTTAAAGTGCCAAGTGTCTTTACAAATGTGCTTAATATTAACAATATCTTTCTTTATAACGTTATCCAACAATTTGACGCTGAGGAAAGATACAAGTCAACAGAAGGATATATATATATATATATATATATATATATATATATATATATATATATATTACACACACATGAATATTAACCTCAATTCTTATTAAATCATAACCACAAAATTACTATCCCATTCTTCACAGCTAATCTTGAATTACTTCAAATCAAAAATATTCATTAAGCCCAGCTCTATAAAACAGGACCTAGGTTAATAATCCACATTCTCTCTCTCTTATCCAAAAGTTTTTGGATTCTGAGGGTAAATCACCCCCTGCAACACTATCAATGCCAACAAAAATGTGCAATAATGTATTAGTTGTTTTTTGGTGAAGCTGTTTAACTGTGGACCAGTTGTGGGACTTTTGCACCAATTTGTTTTGTGTTGGGGATGATTTGAGTACTGGCCCTTTTATTCTGGTTTGGTGTAAAAGCCGTTATTTAAGTGTGGCAATAGCAGCATGGCAGAAATGCAAGATCTGCATACATTTTTAGATAATTTATCAGATGGTAAAGACATCACGTTTTTCTGGCAGTAACCTGTTTTCAGCTATGAGAGGTGAGACACGTTTGGAGATAAATCTCTCAATGTTCACACTAAATCCATCAAATACAAAAAAAATTAATGGAGACTGTATGGCATATTAAGCTTCCTAAAGCGTATGTAAATGCTGGTATAACTCCTCATGGGCTTCATTTGTTTGTGGAGCCAGGAGTTAGGAGAGCAAGAGTTCCCTTGATAAATGCCACACTATACAGTTAACTGCTTCTTGGATGTTTTAGAGCTACTTATTGAATATTAGGATGATAGGATCAGCAGTTGGTACCTACTGGTAAATCTTTGGATAAACCCACTGAAGTTTTGCAACTGTTTAATGAACACAAACTATGAGGTTATGCACTTGAGTTCCTAAAGGAAATTAGAGACTGAGTGAATTGAAGAGTCATAAATAGAATAGCGAGCTAAAAGATCAAAATAATGTATACATGGGCAAACTATAAAACAGTGCATTTTGCTCAGGGTGACTGTAAAAAAAAATGTTAGGCCTAAATGCAAACGGAGTCATTTTATTTTGAAATATTCTTCGGATCAGTGCCACAGAGTTGAGCGTTTCATATTTTTCTTCTAATGCTTCCAGTATGGACAAAGAGAGACTTGGGTAATACTAACTCACCAAGTACTAAAAGATCAATAGTTTTGAAGAGCCCTTTAGGTGAGCAGGCAGTAAACATTTAACAAATTGAGTTGTTCAGGACAATATTACCGATAATGATTTGATAGTTAATCTTCATGTTATCAATACATCAATTTCATTAATAGGTCAAAAATTTGGGTTATGCTCATTTTTTTGATCCACAATGTTTGACTGTTACGGATATTAAATCTTAAATATCTTTACAGTCAGACAAAATGAGGTGTATGCATCTGATGTTTCAGTCCACAAATTATCCGACAGTAAAACTGTTTGAACAATACATGCTTGGTGAAGTTCATATTAATCAGGCCACCTTACTTAGAAACTATGGCCATAATTTAAGTAAACAAAATGTAGCACTTGATTGGTTACAAATGAGCATACATTAGTGGTTAAAACAGACAAAGCTAGGGCTGTTTCGGATTCTGTTCATTATGAAGAGGTGGTCACGGGACAGCTAAATAATAATAGTTCTTCCTGTAAGTTGTCTTTTGACCCTACTGTGGACATTAAGCAATTTATTGATGGGTTTCTGCTTGATGTTAGAGGTGGGCGTTCGAAAGACATGCGTAAATGGGCGTGCTTCGTTGAAGGTTGGATGTCGAGCTGGCACCTCGGCGTTCATAAAAATCTACTGCCAATTATTAGCGGACAGGAGATCCACTGTGGCGACCCCTAACCGGGAAAAGCCAAAAAAGACAAACAACAACAGTTAGAGCATGCTCACTATCCCATCCACCAAGCGCCTTACTGGTTGTAGTGTGCTCCCCATCTGTGTCCCCCTCAAAAGACAACCACACCAGCAACTTATCTGGCCAGTTTTATTCAGCTGATCTCCAACCAATGTTAAAGTGGGTCCAGTGCATGTAATCCCATACCACCACCACAATATTGCTAAGTATGTGTTTAAAGCAATTGGTCAAGCCATCTTGTTAGCTTGCATTGTAAAACCTGTAGTGAGCACACTACCAGAGACGGCCTACAGAATATCCCTCTGTTCCTTACTTTCTCAGTCTTTCCCCCTTAACTCTCACTCAGTTTAGTTTAATAGCCCAATCCTACGCAGCCCCTATCATCTATTCCACACTTCATAACATCCCCACCAACCTCTTTTTGGTAGCATAAATTGTAAAATCACTGGTAAAGTTTTAAAGTTGCAGGCTTAAAATGTAAAACCACTGATAAAATGTTTTCCACAGTAATTGGACAGAAACAAATCAACACTAGGTTTCAGCACTATGTGCTACAACAGTAGTAGCAACCTCCTCTTAATTCTACTTATTCTTGTACTTTACAAATTTACCTTAGCGGTAGTGGTAAAAACTCCAACCAGCTCAAGGCGGATGATTGTTTCTGTTTTGCATGCTATCTAGCTGGGGTTGTACTATATACATTTTCCCCTGACCTGCGCCGGTACATCTCCCTCCCCCCAGCACCTAAAATCCGGTGTAAACTTATATTAGTTACCTGTAGCTGCGGGCACCATTTTACTCTATCCATGCACTGAGTGCCCAACTGGTGAAATGTGCTCCCCATACAAGGATGCTGCATAGATATTAGTGGATGTTAAATGCATGATAATACAGTTGGCTACTAGCTTCCAATAATTACTGCTGCTACTTTTTTTTTTTTTTTTTTTTTTTTTAACTAGTTGGTAATTGTGCTTCTGTGTGTTCAAGCGTTACTTTGTTCATAGGTAATCAGTCAGGCTGAGCTGTGCTTTAATCATATGCAGTCAGTCAGGACTTTTACTGAAATCTAGTAATGACAAATGTAT
>NC_056749.1:170966821-171176821 GCF_019279795.1 Protopterus annectens
TAAAAGACGAGAGCAGACATACCAAACTGGCCAGTCAGACACTTTGAATATAAACAGAAATAAACTGTCCAAAAAGATGTGCAAAAATGACGAAAAGTTTTGGTTGTGAAACTGGCAACAGAGACAAACAGCAGCTGTAACTGAAAATTCCAGGACATTATACGATGTTACCAAAGATGTTATGGACTTGAGCAGAGGCCACCTATTAGGTTAGCAAATGGAAAAACTGCAAACACACAAGACTAATTAAAGAGATTGCAAAGGCATTTTGAATCTGTGCTAAACTGCCCCACACCAGATCTGCATGACTTCGGCAATGATAATTAAGTGTCAACAATGATTCTGGATGTGAACTTGGCCGACTTTAGTGAGACTGAAGTAAAGGAAGCCATAGCCAAACTAAAGAATGGAAAAGCTCCTGGAACAGACCAAATACAATTAGAGTTGCTGAAGTATGCTACATCTTCAGTGGGATATTTTACATGTGTCTTGAACATATGGACTGTAGAAAAGGTACCCAGTGATTGGAAAAATGGCATCATCCTCCCTTTACCAAAAAAAGGATTTCTTAGAGACTGCACAAATTGGCATGGAACCACATTGTCAGCATACCTCTCATCCAAGCAGAATTCCTCAGAATTTAATGGTTTTGAGGGCAATTTCCGAGTAGCCCATTCAGTTCCAGATTTCTTTATTTTATTTACAAATTTTAAAGGGACACTGTTGCTGCTAAAACTATTTCTGCCTCTGACTGAAGCAGAAACACCACCACACACTTAAATCCCCTCCCTGTTTGTGACATGATGATGTCAACACTACCACCCACAACAATAAGCAAACCTGTATTCCATTCCTGTGGGTTCCCTGCTTCATATCCTCCATATTTATTTCTTCATTTGGTCAGGTAAATACTACGTTAGGCAGCATCTTCAAATGTGCAAAAGTTTACATGGTTGGTACAGGCATGATTACATTTTAGAACTGCCTCCTTCAAGACAATTGCAGAGGCTATTTTGTTCTTTTTAATGGAAGTCTGCGACTTTGAATAAATGAAAGTTTATGTAGAAATTATAAAGCTGTTTTTCAGAAGCTAAAAGTAGCTGAAGATCTCTTTTTTTAAAATCTCTATCATTGATTTCACAGTTATAGGAGCATTTAAGTATTTCCTAGTAGCCAAATGTGGTTACCATAGGAACAGCAGTCACAAAAACAGCATTTTACGATCCTTGTTGTAGGTCTATTTTTAAAGTATCTAATTTTTACATGTTGCATGCAAGACAATCGCACTCGGTCCCCAACTGCCTGCATCATTGTACAGTTTGAGTCACTGCATGCTAAGCATGAGCTGTACAGGATTTATAGTTTCTCTTATACTGATGGATACAAAGTTTCTGCTAGTGGAGGGCTGGATTTGAAAGAGGGAGGTACTGTTGACATAGATGAGAGGTTGGACAGATCATCAGCTTTTTGGTGATAAAAAAACTGGACAGTGAAACAAGAGGTGGAAGGCAAGTCAATTTACCTATAAAGTTGTTGGGTGAAGTGCTTCCTCTTGAGAGGTTTGTACGAGGACTTTCAAGTTTTTTTAAACGCTTATAAAATGCAACACACACACTGCACAAGTGGGCCATTAAGGCAAGGAAAGCCAAAAAAAGTACATGTAGTAAATGGAAAACTGCAGAGGGAGCCTTTTCAGCATGACTCCTGCACTCATGAAAGGGTTTAACAGTCTGACAATGTACCTTTCTGGATGGTAGCCAGCTGTTGGCATCTTTGACAACTGAAAAGGGACTCAGGGTCACCTAAATTAAAGTTCTGGGAAGCCTTCAAAATTGTGCAGAAAAAGCAAAATATACATTAAGTTGTCTAATATGCAGTTTTGCAACCTATTTGCTGCTAATGCTTTTATGTTGCAATGGAATAATTTAAACACTTTCATATAAGCAAAGAGGAATATACCTAAAGGCCAACGTTCCTTATTGTACTCTGGAAGGGGTCTCATTCTAAAGAGCTTTTGCAGGGCAGCCCTTGTGCTATGCATTTGCTGAAACAGGATATGGTGGTGGGTCCCCAGTCCATGTTTTATTGGAGTGTTCACTGCACCTCAGCTTTTGGAGCAAGAGCTCTTTCTTCATGGTAGTTGGACTTGTTCTCAAAGAGCATGTGTGGGGAATATTACGACCATGCTAGAGATCTGCAAAATAAACCATCTCTTTCCCTCCTTGATTTTTATGCAGGAGGTACATGGAGTGGACAGCGTCAGAGGCCATCTCAGTTTCACATTCTGCAGCCAATACTACTGGAGTATTACTGTACACCACTCCATGTTACGAGTGATCAAGGCCTGTCAGCCTCCAGGGTAACACCATACAGAGCACATTCCTGCAGTAGTACAAGATTTCTGTGAATTGAGGCATCTAGTCTTGCAACCTCCAGCCAGAAAAAAGGCACTAGATAATAGTGTAGAAGCAACCACTCTACAAGTCACGGATTGGCACCCATTCTTAATCATGGTCACACAGTAATATCCACACAATCTCTAGTGGCACACCTACCACTTTGCTGGATGATGATGTCTTTTACAGGAATATCCTTTGACAAAAGAACTCTCTTCTCCAGTTCATGTGACATGACCACCACCCCAAGTTGTTATCCTAGGTCACGGTCTCTTTGCTTACATACAAGTTATGATGACGGATATACTGCACCGTCCTTCCGTAGTGCATGTGAAAATGTACAGTGCACAATGTGACTTGGATATTGCACAGTATAATAATCTGACACTTAAAAGCATCATGCTCGCTATTTGGGACATTGCACTGCCACTGTGCAGTAGTCAAAGCTCATACAGAATGGCAATATACTGCCGCTTCACCTGTACTGCTGATTTATGTGCCTAATTTATTTCTGGAAATTTTGGGGCATAGCACTCATTGTCACTACTGAATGATGTTATTCTGCTGGCTTTCTCAGGTTTTGCTCTAGTATGGCCAGAGTTTACCAGAATGGCTGACTGCACAGCATGCTTGCTTGTAATTATTTTATGCATCATCCAGCACACTACAAATAGCATGCAAGCTACAACAGAAACATGCCACAATACCCTACATTGTCTTATGTATGCAATCATGTAAATGGTGCTTTCAGAAGGGTAAGCGTGCACTCTATGATGCTCGACATTTGTGTGTTGACTGTGTAGTACTGCATTTTGCAATACTGTAAAGACTTCTTACAAGTATCATCAACCAGGGATCCAATGAGTATCCTGTATCACCTGAAACCGTTTTAGAGCATATGGGGGTAGTAAGATGTGTACTCACTTTCTTTGGCTACATATTGGTCAGACCTCCACAGTATCTGCAACAACCAAGTAGGTTTCCCTATTGAATGTCCCTATGCACGAAGTGGCATAGGTGACTCGTATGCCAAGTGAGTAAATTATTGGCACACTCAAGTGACTCATATGCCAGGTGAGTAAATGATGGATGTTGTCAGATAGTTGTACAGTCACATTGTCAATTAACATCAGGGCTCTGTACATTCTCTGCCAGTTGATGAAATAGATTTCCTTCCTAGTGGCACAGCACTATCCATGTACACCAGGTTGGGCATTTGTTTCAACCCTTGCACCATTTATAACAGCTAATACTTTGAAAAGTTGAATATCACAGAAGTAACATGTTGGTGGCTCTCTGTCTTAGTATGTCAAATGGATATACTCATCTGCTTACACAAGTTGTCTACTAAAGAAAGTACTTTGTATTTTAAGGCCGACTCCTGTGTTATAGTCATGGTTTCCCTGGTTAATCTCTGGGGCATCCATGTAGTTCATATACTGGACAGTAACATGCCACAGCATCCACTGCTGCAGGAAGTATATGCAATCTTTCCAGTCTCCTACTTATAGGTGTTACATCAGCCAAACATGCGTAGTATCTCAGTCTAACTGGAAGTAGTCAGCTAATGAAACATCAGTGGGATGTTAAGCATTGCTAGAATCTATTTTCAAGATGTCTGCTGATGCATTGTTCAGATAAAAGGCTGCTACTGCTGATTCTAGCATTTTTGCCAAATTAAGTTGCGTAATTTTCTTAGCGTTGCTGCTGTTATACTGACACTAACTGCATTCCATCATGCTCTTCATGTCTACCAATTGCGACCCACTTTCAGTGCCACATATTTGCATCTCATAATGCCATTCCTTAAACTAAGCACCTTCATTTGCATGTGATATACACATTTAAATGCATCTATTTCCACACTGCTTTTCTCATTGTTCTATAGTTTTAGTAATTACTGTGAACCACAACTTGCTTAAGTGCAGCTGTGCACTTTGTACTACACAACTTTTCTATAAATCCTGTCCAGCATTTGCGTCATTAATAAGCTGCATAAAATGGAAACGTGTTGCACTATGGAACAGTCATATCAGTATTCGGAGATTCATGAACAGAGATAAAGAAAGGCAGATACAGTTGATATGCTACATAAACCATGTTCCACAGCATTGTTGCAATTTCTATAAATGGACCTTCACTAGTGAAGGAGAATAAGGCTTTTTAATGTGGAGGTTGCAGTCTTGTTTGAGTGATTATGAGAATGGACTCCTTTTGCAGTTGGTGCAGTGAAAATAGTTTAAATGGAGGAGCATAGATTGAATTGCAGTCAGTCACATGGTTGCTGTATCTTTATCTTTTTGGAATTAGTGAATAATATGCAATAAACATTGCTAGTGGTTAACAGGTGTAGGAAACTAAGTTTATTAGCATTGAAGTAGCAAAGAGTTTTCTGAGTGAATTGGTAAAAGATTCTATGACACTGCATAAGCTGGGCTGGACTTTTTTTTTATGAAGATGCCATTTTATGGGCAAATTAAAGCACTTAACTACACCCCACAGGTAGTAGTACTAATCACATTGACTTATAGCAGTTCTCTTTTGGTTGGTTAACTTTAGTGGAGTTGTCTTGATCATCGTCAGTGAAACACTGACATTTAGTTTTATTTGGGTGACTGTTAGCAAATGGGGTACATGACAATACCATAATGGCAGTGTAGATGGTAGGCAAGTCATGCATTCATACCATAGGATTCTATGAATATGCAGAAAATATTAGTGTGTACTCACCTGCAGCAATCCTATTTTCAGTAGGTGAATTGTGAACCTGTCAAATGTTCCATAATGCTATACAACCACTATGAAGAACTGTGTATTCATTACTTTCCACAACATTTTGCATGCCTGTGATGCATGTAACTGTCAAAGTAGACAATTTAAAATGTGTGCTGTAGGATGCATATCGGTTAGAGTGCCCAAAAATGCAAACTGACAAATGCATTGCAGCAACAACTTTTCAGCAGTCTGCACTATAGGTTTCAAACAGCTTTACTGCTTAAATGGAAAAAATCTTTGGCAGTTGATTGAATTGTTATGATGGAGCATACCAGCACCAACAGAATAGGAGAGAAGTCTAACAAAGATAATTAAGTCATTTGTACTCAGGCATCCACCAGTACCCTATTACAAGATATTTATGGGGTGCATTTAACAGGTGCTTCTCCTGCATTACCATTTTGTGGAAAGCAGTGTCAATTTCAGTGGAATGTTTCAGGTCATATTCCTTTTGCTTACCTTGTAGAGTTCTAAAGTGATGCATGCCAAGTAATTTAGGGCATGGTGCAGTTGTTTGCAAGCTAAAGATGACCAAATATCTTACCACTCCAACAAGTTCAGTAAGAAGGTACATATGTGACTAGTGACAGGTAGCAGGAAGAGTGTAGAATGAGCTGTAACACAAGAGAGCAACAGTATCCTAGGCCAGAGAACAAGAAACTATTATACAGATAAAATTCTCTGAGTGGCATTATTCACAGATTAAAATGGCCTTTGATTTACGATAGGCTAGTTTTAAGCGGCAACAGCAGCAGAGTTCTGCAAAATTACAGACAGTTAAAATGGATTGTGGGCTGTGTCCATGTTGAGGTAGGCTTCAGGACAAAGTTGTGAACAACACTAGATTAAAATCGGGGAGAATTTTTTTAGTAGTACTTGGACTCCCTTAAAAAGTTAGTAGAGCAACAGGTCTATTATCACTTTGCACTAATTTATCATAGTATTTGCGATGTCTGACATTACTGACTGCCTGCCTGTAAGGATATGCGATTTGCAATGGCAGGGACAAATAAAAAGTTTAAGAGGATACATCAGGGACATTTAGGTTACATGGGGACAGGTAAGAAGTATGTCAGAGTGGGTATTTGAGATTGTGCATGTGTGGGAGAGTCAATGAAGCAGGTTCCTTCTGTCATTGCAATGCATTGGCTGCCATTCTTAACTAATGCTGAAACGTGCTTATATGCACTAGTAATAGTTAAGGGTGATTCAGAGACATGCAAATTAGCTAACATAGTTAACATAGCTAACATAGATAACATTAGTTAACTCATTGCAGCTAACATGTCTCTGAATCACAAAACATATTTTTGTCCGCAACTCATACTTCGAGGTGGGGTTCTTTCTGAATCCCCCAGGTTCATCTCACAAATTTCAGTGACTAAACTACTTTTAAATGCAAGGTCTCCTGCTACAAGATTTATTAGTGTAAAATATTAGTTTTTCACATTAGTCTTTGTTTTAGACATGCAGTATACATGCACATATTTCATTTTAAATGCTCTAACAGCTGTGGACATCAGACAGTTAAACTTGGAATAGTTGCGCACTGGCCATCTCAAAAGTACATCAATGCCACAGTTCTGATACTGTCAGTGCACAGAGGGGCAGAATTAACTGGAAATAGTTTGTACAGAGAATTAAAAAATACTAACATTTGGCATGCAAGAAAGAGAAGGCACAGAAAAAGACTACTTTAAAAATTTTAAATTATGAAGAAAGACTGAGCTACTTTTTTCTTTCGAGTTCAAAAGCTCAATTTACAGTGAATTACCTAACCTTAATTACATTAAGTATTGCTCACCAGATATACATCCCCTTAGATCCCCCCGAAAGAGTATGATTAAAAGATATTTTTGAATGTTATCTGTCAAGTTGCACCCCAATTAAAACATTCTCTCATCTTTTAGATTTGCTGATTAAGTTGGTTTTCTTGAACCAGCTCTTCTCGCTCATTTAATCTCCATTGAATGTAATATATTTACTTTAGCGTACCTCAGTTTTCAAAATATTCTCACAGCCCATCCCATCAGTTTAACTATTCTGATGACCAGTGCTGCTCATAATTAACTACTGCATCCAAATTTTAAAGCATTGCCCTAATCCTGAACTTACAGAATAAAAAGGAATTTAAGTATTATATGTGAACCAACTACCAAAAGACATCTGCCCAGGAAATGCCATGAGTGAAAGCAAAACAGTCATCCATCAGCTTATTTTCTGCTTTAAGACCAAGGAGGGGGCTAGAATAAGACCTACACAGCAAATGTATGAACAATTTTAACACTGCATGATCACAATGATACAGTGAGTTTAAACAAGTACATTTAAATTAAAGCACACCAATTCATTACAGCCAAATATGCCTCCACGCATTTCTAGTTACCTCCTACTGTGCCTCTAGGCATCAGATATTGCTTGTTCATATTTGCATTAATTCCAAAACCATGCTACATACAATGTATCAGAATATTTTATCTTGAAAAACACATGATGGCAAGCACAACTGTATTGATATTTGACCTCAGTCAATGAGTATTTGTTAGAACTGCAAGGTGATGACTTCATTTTTTAAAGGCTCAAGCCACACCCACTGGGAGTTACAGGGACATGCTCAAGAGAGCTATACTGGAGGGAATGAGTCCATTCAATGGCAATTTCTAGATAAACTGCACCTTAACATTCTGTCTTGAAAGGTGGTAGGAGTATAGCTTTGCAGATTAAGCAAAGAGTTCAACAAATAATGGCAGCGTTATGAAAACAAGAATCTTTTTAAGTGGTATTAGCAATTAAAATGAAAATGCATGAACTTACTTTTTGGGAACAAAGATGTTACTCACATTTTTACCAATTAGTAATGTTCGTACTTTAACTATACCAGTGTTACATCCTAAAAGCAGTCTCTCTAAACGGACAACCAATCAAAAAATTACAACACAGACTATGAACGTAATCAAAGCAAAGAATATAGAAAGGAATTCCAAGCAACTACAGTCTCTGCCCCACTTCATTTTTTACATTATCTCATTACCCTCAACTGTGCTCTGAACCAAGTATAATTTTAGTAAAGTCGCATTTACTTTTACGTATGCTTGTGCATTTGAGTCCTGCAGAAATAAATGGCAAATAAAACAAAATTTCCTCAAAGACTACATTCCCAGGAAAGAAGGGGTGTCTGTGCGGGTGTCTGTGCTTGGTAATTACTGCCACTGTGCTTGGTAATTACGGCCACTGTAATGAAACACCTCAACGTTTGTGTAATGGCCCTTACAGGCACAACCTCATGGAGTCATTTTATTACTGTCTGCAACATTATGTACATTAAGAATGGCATGTGTGCGCACTGGCATTTTTTCTGAAAGATATGAAGTCTTTAACTGGGGTCATTTAGTGCTGTCTGCAATACTACAAAGTTTATTTAATCTTAGGTCGATGGTGTTTTATTGCATTCATTGGTGGTTAGATTGCATCTGGTCTACACTAGGAAAAAATGTGCTCATTTAGTGCAATTACATTAACTACCGGGCACATTTAATGGCACCGGTTTCTGCTCATTGAGCAAAGGGGAAAGAAGCTTCTTGTAGAAGCATCAGAACATGGTGTGGCATGACGTAATGTAATGTCCACAGCAGGCTGCTCTAGGAGGGTTGCAAGGCAAAGACGACCCTTATGGGGTGGCCTGCTCAAAAAGAAAAGGTAGAAAATGTTAAAGAGGGCAAGCTAGACGTTTCAAGCAATCTACAATTATCTTGCATTTTATTTAACATTTGTTTATTGAGAAAGTCTGACTGGCTGGGACAGAGCCCGTTTTCAGAGGAGGCCCAGGGAAAAATGCTCCAGACACATCTTTGGAATGTGAGATTAAACCGGAGTACCCGGAGGAAACCCACACGAATACAGGGAGGACATACATACTCCACACAACGAATCAACTGGAGAGCTTCTTGCTGTAAGGTGACAATGCTAACCACTGCACTATTGTTAAAAGGATTACAGCCGTTTCAGAGGCTAAACCAGTCTGTTTCTTTTTTGGATATTTAAAAAGAAAAAAAACATATATATGTATATTGAGCAAGCCTTGTTCAGATAGAATTCAAGCGAGTGACAGAACAGTTTTGCAATCTGTTGGCATAACATGGCCAGTTGCAGGTTTTATATTTGTGCACATGGGCGGGTTTACTTTTTTTTTTTTTTTCCAGGATGGCCAAGCAGTTCCTTATCGAGAGTTGGTAGTTGCTGTTCTGGATGTCGGTCTTCTGGTTTGATGGTGTATTCATCTCGGCAAAGTGAAAGTCAGGGATATGGGTGTTAAGTGAAGTAGATCTGTTCACACAATATGGATAGATATAGATTATATAGATACACAAAATACATTAAATTCAGTAAGTAGGCAATGAGATTAGGCTTGGGCAATTGGCGGAAAAGGGTTTTTTTGGACAATACAGGTTTTTTGTGTGTGTGTGTGTTTGCGTGTGTGCAATACCACCAGAACAGAACTGGCCCTAACTATTCCCCCTACCACTGCAAACAACAACCAAGACAAAACTATGACCCTATCACCTACCAAACCTACCAACTCACTCTCAATAGCACATCTGAACATACGTAGTATTTGCAATAAAATTGCTCAAGTTCACGCCCTCCTACAGGCTCACCCATTTGATATCCTATGTTTATCAGAAACATGGCTAAAACCTACCATTAAAGACAATGAAATCACCCCACCTGGTTACAATATCATTAGACTAGACCGTACTTCCAAAAAGGGAGGGGGAGTAGCAATCCTCTATAAAACAGAGCTACAAGTCAGCATTTTAAATCTTAACTTACCTATAGACACTAGTGCAGAAATTATTATCTCCAAACTTCAGGTAAACACATGTAAAGCCATAAACATTATCTGTGTTTATCTTCCCCCAGGAAATAACAGTAATACACTAGAGTATATCCTTAACTGGCTTTCTATTAATCTCCCACAAGAAACCATGGTCCTTGGGGACTTTAATATAGATTGGAATTCCTGTACTAATACTAACCCCACTACCCATATTAACCTTTTTTGCTTCTCACAACTTATAAACTGCCCTACCAGAACCAACAGACTCAATAACAAAGAAAGTACCTTGGATTGGATACTTACTAATACTCCTCAGCAAACCTACACAACAGGAACCCTTCCAGATGACCTAAGTGACCATTCACTAACATTTATTATCAGACATAAAAACAACACAATATTCCCTAACACTTTCAGAACAATACACTCTAAAAAGCAATTTAACCCAGAACTTTTCCAAACAGAACCGAAACAATGTAATTGGACACCATTAAAAACTCTCCCTCTAAATGAAGCAGTGGAATACTTTAATTCCACATTCTTAGCCACCCTGGATCACCACGCTCCAACTCACTCTATTAGAATCAAAGATAAACCAGCCCCTTGGCTCACTAACAATACTAAACAAAAAATCCTACTTAGAAATAAATCCTGGGCAAATGGCATACTACTAAAAATCTGACAGACTGCCAAACCTTTAGAGAACATAGAAACAGTACAAAAAAAGCCATCCTGCTAGATAAAAAGAATTATCTCCAATTACAACAAACCTCTCTCAAAGAGCCCAAAAAATTTTGGACTAGTATTAATCTTCTTTACCCAGGCCAATTGATCACACCCAACCCACTAGGCTCAAACCCTGAGAATCCCACACAAACAGCAAATGCCTTTAACTCTTTCTTCACAGATACCATCCAAACTCTAGCTAGCCACCTATCATATGATATATCCAACCTGCCCACTTCTACAAATCCACCCCCTCTATTTCACCTACAACCAGTGTCTACTTCCTACATTTTCTCCCTTCTCCAAAAGTTAAAACCGACCACCCCCTCAGCTGACAAACTCCCAGTAGAATTCTTGCAAAAAGGAGCTAAAGCCATAGCCTACCCTATTTCTATTCTGATAAATAGAACAATAAGTGAAGGAAATGTCCCATCAATCTGGAAAATTTCACATATCATCCCACTACATAAAGGAGGGAACTCTAATGACTTTTCCAACTTTCGTCCCATAGCTTTACTATCCCCTATTGCAAAAATTATGGAAAAATGCATCCATGAACAACTACTCATCCACCTTCTCCAGAACAACCTACTTGTTAACTGTCAACATGGCTTCAGACCTTTCCATAGTACCACCACTGCCCTGCTATCATTCACAAACTGCATCAACAATAATCGCAACAATAGTCTTTCATCTGCAGTCTTCATTGACCTATCCAAAGCTTTTGACATGGTTAACCACCAACTACTCCTTCATACACTAAATTCTCTTTCACTTGATCCTCTATCTTTGAACTGGTTTACATCTTGCCTTGATAATCGTCAGCAGGCTGTACTCTGGCAAAATAAACTATCTAATCACCTTCCTATCTCCCTCGGTGTCCCACAAGGCTCCATATTAGGCCCACTCTTATTTTCCATCTTCATTAATTACCTGCAAACAGCTATTCAATACTCCACCTGCATTCAATACCCAGATGACTCTACCATAATCTGCTCAGCCACTTCTCAAACTGAACTTCAGTCTCTTACCCAAAAAGTGTTCAACACTGTAGAACTTGGGTTTTCTCACCGCTGCCTCCTTCTAAATCCCCAAAAAAACTAAATTGCTACTCTTCACACCAACCCGAAAGTCCACCTCTTTACATTTCAATCTCACTTCTAACAACGGTACTCTTATCTCTCCTGACCCTACCACTAAACTGTTAGGAATAACAATAGACAACAAACTTTGATACTCACATAAACGCTACAATAAAGTTAGTTAACAAAAAACTGGGATCCCTTTACAGAATTAAACCCTATCTTACACCAGGAGCTCAGTCCGCTATAGCCAGAACTCACCTAATATCCACTCTGCTTTACGCCTCTCCCATTTATACCAATCTCTCTAAAAACAACCTCAAGAAACTAACAACTTTCTATAATAATATTGCTAGATTTGCTACAGGCTCTCCTTTCAAAACCAATCACTGTATAAATCTTAAACAATTAAACTGGCTTCAATTTCTTAACCAGCTTCAATTTCACTAGCTTACAATAGCCCATAAGACCCTGTATCAATCTAGCAATACTCCAATACTCTCTAACCTCATTACACCATATAATAATCTCAAAAAACTACACTCCTCAAACAAACTGCTGATTAATACTACTAAACCCAACAACTCAGCAAGTGACTCCTTGTTCTCTAACTCTGTAGGAAAACTATGGAATAAACTCCCCTCTGAAATCACATCTCAGACTTCTCTCTCACTTTTTACAAGGAATCAAACTATATCTCAATAATCACTGGCTATGCACCTGTACTAACCCTGACTAAAACTTCTCCTATTCACTTATCTCACCCCATCCTATAGTAACTACCTTTTATGTATCAATAAACTACTTTATTGCATACAACATATATGTATACTATATCTCTGTACCTTACAAAATTACCATGGTAATTCTAATTTGTTCTATTTGTATATATATATATTAAAAAAAAAAAAAAAAAAAAAAAAACATTTTTTGTGATAATTCTGTTCTTTCAATATCTGTATAACTTCTTTTTAACTTTGTATAAACTCTGTACGATTTCTTGGAGGTTTTCTCCCCGGGCCTCTACTGAAAATGGACATGTGTTCAGCTAGACTAGCCCGGTCAACAAATGCAAAATAAATAAAATAAATAAAGAGAAACAAGGGGTGGCATAGTGGTTTAGTGGTGAACACATCTGCATTCCAGGACCTCTGAGGCCCAGAGTTTAATTCTGATAACTTTTTGTCCTGATGATGGTGCTGTTCCCAAAAAAACAAAATATAAAGGAAGGTAAAACAGTGGTTAATATTTACAAGGCTGCAGATGAATTGCTTGGGTTGTACCAGTGTCTTTGAAGTGAGCTACACTTCAAAACTGTTGCTGTCGTTTGCCTACGGTTCTTGTGGGTTGATAAAGGTATTGCAGGTATGAGGATGAGCCCATAGGCTAGTGGACTGGGGAGGTTGTTATAGAGTTAGGGTCTGGCTCCCCCAGGAAGTTAATAGCTGTAAGTAATAATGAGTTGTGCATCGATTATTGCACTGTTGTGTTGGACTTAGTGAGGAAGTGGCAAGACTTGGTATCACAGAAAAAATATTTTGAAGTGTGCGGGCAAAGGAACATGCACTGCAGGAGGCTGTCTAGGTTGAAGCAAGCAGAGGTGGACAGAAGCGGTGAGGTTGTGTGGAGCAGAAGATTTGAAGGCTTCCATACTCTACATCCAAACATATCAGAAAAAAAATCAAAGGGATGCAGCAGTGGCACATCTTGAATAGCTACAGGAGCTGGTAAGAAGTAGGCACAGGAGCTGGGCTGAGATGCCCTCAATATTTCAACAGTAACTGACAGGTACTGATATTCTGTTTGCAGGGTGAGGGTAATTAGTAAAATTCTTGTCTGATGCTGAGTAAAGTATATGGCTGCATGATTTGAAGTCGGGGGATAGGTATAGATTGCACAGTTTGTTTGTGGGGGGCATTCATGGCAATTGGTTGAGGGGCTGAGACACTGCAGAGAGATCCAAAACACTGAACAATGAAAGACCAACTAGTAAAAAACCAAGCGTTAGGAACACAATAAGAGCCGGCAAAAATAAAAACACAATTTATTTGTAAGCGCTTTCGGTGTGGACAGTGCCTCACCTTCCTCAGACAAAAAGTTAATCAATTAACATCCTTTTTATATACAAATTAAAACCAAATCACTCAATTAGTGTTCCTTACATTATGTATTAAAGGGCAAGTGACTATACATGTCAAAAAACACCACTTTTTCAAGTATTCAAACATTCCGCTCTAAAAACATATTCCACTAATTATTAAGTTTGATTTAAACCATGGTATTATTACTTTAAAAATACAACAACCTAAACATTGCAGAGAGATGCAAGGTTTAACAAGGGAGCAGAATGTTTCTGGACGTCAGTGGGATTTTCCAATCTTGCCAGGTACTGGGGGGTTAGACCCAGGAAATGATGTAGCAGACCCTAATTTATTAGTGGAATTTCAATCTATTCCAGAAGGTGGAGCAGTTAGCAAGCCAGTCCGAGAACAGCAACCATCTTGCAGGTTGTAAAGGAGATGATGCGATAGGAAGACTATGTTGAGGTTTTCATACCCATAAATGTGGATGGTGTACAACAGATGGTGGAGGCAGAGTCACCCAGGTTCAAGAATCTTACAGCAGTCTTGGTCACTTTGGGGGAAGGCAGTTGCAGGAAAATATAGGTGGAGTATTTAGATCAGTTGGGTTTGGGGGCTTGTATACTTCATGGCTGTTATACTCAAAATCCAGAGAAGGTATTACCATTATTTTACCTGTTTAAAAAGTAAGTACAGAAGCTTATGGGCGGAAATGTCTGACTATGGTACACTCAATGTTTTCATAAACTAAAGGCTTTGGATATGACCTTGGTTTAGGGCTATAGGCATCCCGATTTGTGGATGACGACTATGCTGGATAGATCAGGCAGTGCAGGAAAGGAGCTGTCAGAGGGAATAGTGAGACTATGAAAACATGTTGGGCTTTTAATGCAGTTATGTGCTCATGGCTCAAGTGTTTTCTGTACCTGTCCTCTCCTTGTTCAGGTCAGCACTCAGTGATCAAATACTGAAGGATGCGTCAAGTGGGATAAGAGCGGATGCTTATGGGACAGGACAAGTTTGTGGTAGAGGGGGGGGCAGAGGGTCACTAGATGAGAGAACCCTTTTGATTTGGTAGTGTTCAGGGGAATAATGCATTCATCTTTTGAATGAAGTCAGTTAGGACAGCTACTTTAAGGGTATCCCAAATAAGATGGCGGCTCTGGAACTGGTGAGGGGGTTTCAGTGTGGGTTTGTGCTGAAGTCTGAGTTGGATGGGTCACTTCATAGCTATAAGAATTTGAAGTCAGTTTTAGGGAAGGAGGAAGTACCCCAGACGTTGTTTGATAAGGAGATGGATGTGGTTACGGTGCTGGGTCCCTTTGATTTTCCTCCATTTAATTATTGCATACCTTCTTTGGATTTGGTGTCCAAGAAATCACCAGGGGGAAAACAGAAATCCAAATCTAAACCAACTATACTAGAAGTAGGGAATATAGTAACAGATGAACACTGGAATTGAGATCCTTAGAAAAAAAGTGTAGGAACAAACTACATTGGAAAGAATGGGAATTGTGGGAACAATACATACAAGGGAGGAATGAGTTCTAAAATGTGGCAGAACTTAAATGAGCCATGTAATCTTTGAGTGAGAAAGATTGGGTAGATAAGTGATGTGTAATGGTTGCAACTGGGAGTGTGTCAGTATGGACTGCGATGTAAAATGCTTATCACTAGGACTGCGATGGTGTAGTTTGCTTTCATTTATATAAAAGTATAATTGCCTGTGTAGTAAGTGATGGTTTATAAAAAAAGAAGTGGCAGGAATTGAAGAATTTATGTAATACAGCTTTGGTTATTTGATATATAGCAATATACAGTATGTGAAGTATAATGTTTATATTAATATAGTTTGATTACTTTTATATGAATGTAAATTTGCCTAGGTCTTATTCTTTCAGTTGATCCTGTTGGGGGTCGCCACAATGTCACAAGTGATAATTCAATAAAAGTGCTGGGGGAGGAGAATTTAGGTTAATACATCATTTACCTTTCCTGGATGGGGATTCAGTCAAAACTCAAATCAAGGTCTGATGTTAAGGTTAAACTATTCCTCTCTGGGTGAGGCAGTAAAAGGGATAAGAACATTCAAAGATCCTTGATTGGGTAAGCTGGATACGGAGTCAGATTTTAAGTTACCAATGAAGAAGCAGGATAGACCCATCTTAGGTATGCATCTCAATAGGAAGTTCTGCTTTGAAAAAAGTCCATGCCCATGAACTGTGCAGTTGCATGTACCACTTTTGAAAAGTTCAGCACAGCATTGCAATGGGTGTGGTGGCAGAGGGTAGTTGACATGAGGGCAGTGCATTATTTGGATAATTTTTGCTTATTAAAGAATGTAAGGAATTGGTGGTCAGGGGAATGAGGATGTTTGAAGTAATACACACAGACCTTTAGGTGCGGTTAGTGAAGGACAAAGCCCAGGGTCCAGCTAAAATAACCTTTTTAGGTCTTGACCTGCATGCAAATTTGGTAATGTTCAAACTGGCACATGACAAGGTAGAGAAAGGGAGAGGTAAGCGTGGGATTCACTTGTGGTTAGAGAAGACGAGGAAGTGATTGGAGGTATTAGGTTAACTGAATTTTGCATGTAGAGTGGTAGGGCCAGAGTGTACATTTGAGAGAGCTGTGGCTAATTTGCTACAGGGTGCAAAGCTGGAGCATCACTAGATGAGAGTAAGCAGGCATGTCAATGAGGACTTGTCTATATGGCTGGAATTTCTCCTGCACTTTAACAGTGTGTCTTATTGGCAAGATGAGTGGGTTACTTTGCCAGACAATTTGTTTATGGATGTGGCAGGGGGTTAGGTATGGGGGGAATATTTTGGTGGCAGGTAGTTCACGGAATCATGACTAATGGGGTGGGATGACGAGCATCAAAGATTTTTATAATTGATGCTGATTTGGGTATAATTGGTAGTTTGTGTAGAATTTTTGTGGAATAGAAGGGTGATATTTCAATAGACAACTAAGCAGCAATGTAAGATTTGACTAAGATGGCCACATTTACAAGAATGCAGGTGTTACTCAGGAGGATTGTTTTGTTTAACCATTTACCCATCTTTTTCAGCTCAGTGTATTCCTAATCATTGCAATGTTTTGGCTGTTAACCTGCCCCAATTTCAGTTTTGCAGATGTTGTCAGATGGCACCCAAAGCTCAGGTAAGCCTCACTACTCTTCCTGGAAAGTTGTGGGAGAATGGTTGAGCATGGCAAGTTGGCAGTTTTGGAAATTTTTGTCCAAGACCACTAGGAAAGCATACCATAAGTCTTTAGTAGCTTGTAAGCCATTTGTTAGCAGATTGCTATTAGATAGGAAGTACTGGTAAGTTGAGAAAACAATGAGATTTTGGTCAGTAGGTTGGAGGGTTAGTGAAGTTGTTCGCATGGCTAGGGGTTCACCTTGCACTGCTGAGTTCTGTGGAAAAATTGTTGAACTTATGGGAAGTGACTGGAAGTTGGGGAGATTGAAGGCTTAGGTGAAAGGTCATCCAAGGAATGGAGACACAAGGCTGCCTTTGAGAAAGTATATGGTGCCAGTACGGTTGTCAGGATTGCACAAAGTGGTATGTTCTCAGTTTTGAATGTGTGTCGTGGGCTACTTTTTGCAGTTTTAATGTACCATTGAGCATTTAGGGTTAGGGAATTGTTGGATCATCTGAAGCTGGAAGATCTCAGAACTACTTTACTTCATCAGGGGATATTGATCTGGCCATTTCCATTAAAAATAGATCAGTTTGGAGTGGATAAGCAGGTGGTGTTGCCAAGGAGTGGACTGCATTTCTTCTATCCAATGATTTGGACTAGTCAATGGTGGGGTGCCATGTACTAAGTGGCAAGAAGGTTCAGTTTTTCAGGATGTGAAGTGGAAGAGGGTGAACACTAGGCCATTTTTATAGTGGGTGCAGATGGAATTGAAACTACATGGGTTCTCGGCAGAGATTATGCCACACATTCTTTTAGAAATGGAAGGGCATCTGATTTGACTGAAGGTAGATCTGTGGAGGTGATTAAGAGAGCAGAAAGATGGTAATCTAGGGCATTTTTGAATTACATTTGTTAGTACATTAAAAAAATAAAATGACTGAGGTATTTGGATGTTGTGTTTTTTTCTTTAGCATGCAGAAAGCTGTCAGCCATAGTAGACCACTCATTTACTGGGTGGACAGAAGAGTGGAGCAAATTTGAGCCTGGATCCTTCACACTGGCATGTTAAGGTAAATGGTTGTTGAGGTATTCAGTCATGTCAATTGTTGCCAGCATTGGAAGAGGTAAGACAGCAATTTGGTAATTCAGCTGGGATAATTATACATTTAGGAGATAATGACATTAGGTGTATATCTAAAAGGAAGATGCATACCGGATCTGTTAAAGGATTTCTCACTTGTGCAGATGTTCTCCAAGGCTATGGTGACCAGGACAAATGGTGTGTCAAGCTTTTCTATAATATAGTACTAGGATTTTGCAGACAGGGATCTAGCCTGGATACATGGTGAAGGGATGCATCTCAGCAATATTGATTTAGACGTGTTTAATGTGCATGTCATTTCTGCAGGATTTATTTGTGAAGTAGTCATTGAGTTTGGGGGGGGGAGCTATGAGGAGGAGGGTCCATCAGTTGACGCACTCATAGGTTCTGTTGAGCAGTGGTACACTGCCTTGTAAAGTTAAATTTTGGTTAATGAGCAGGGAGATGCTGTTAGGTTTGTGATAAGCCAACATGCTGCCTAGTTATTGTAAGGAGGAGCTGTTGACATTATAAAAGTGTTGGAGGAGGAGGTGAGTAAGTCTATCATGTTGCTCAGTTGTTTAATAGTGTAGTAATATTGGTTTCAAAGGTTGTCATAACCAGGGATGGTAGTGGGATAAGCTTCACTGGTCTATTAAATGTTCCCGTGATATGCATCTCTAATAGCCTCTGACAAGATGAAGGGGTGAAAGCTGGTGACTGGTGCCTTAAAACCAGTTGCTTTGGGCAGGGATGACAGCCCACCTTGGAGAAGGTAAAGTCTCATTTAAAATCCCCACTGTCTTGTGGCAATACCTAGTCATGGTGAAGGCTTCAGAAGTAATCCCAAAGGAAAAATCTGGAGATGGAACCTCTAAGGCAGTTTGAGGTTGTCCTCAACTTCACTATGGCAACTCCTGTGATGACACTGATGCTAAGTTGTACTAGCCTTGCCTTTCCACTTTGATTACATCAGTGGTGTGGAGAGGGGGATCCTGCTGCTGGACATCAGCTGTTTCCTCAAAACTCACTTGCCCAGGCCTGCACCCTGGAGAGGACACTCCAGCATTACTTTGCGAGTGGTGACACAGAGGAAGCAGCAGTCACCAGTAATAAGCTAATGCACTCAACTGACAGAGTGAGGCACCAGGGGCTGCCTCCAATGGTGGAACAGACCCTTTGATCTCACTAGGCAGCTACTGCTTAAGTTGGGCAGCTGCTAACCAAATAGGTGCTGCCTCACCACAGTCCACCTGCTCCACTGGGTGTGTGTGGTTTAGGGACTACCCCCCCCCAATAGGTGGATTATTAACCATACACCTGGAAAAGCAAACGATCAACAAATGAAACCAGCCTTTAAGCTTGGCAGATGGAAAGCATGGACAATGACTCCAGGCCTTCTGGAAGATCTGCATATCAGTGATGCTCGGAAGACCGCAGTCAAACAAGTTGAGGAGATTGAAGATGGACATTGTGGCTCTCCAGGAAACAAGACAGTCATCCATTGGATGTCAGAGGGAGAAAGACAACTCTTTCCTGGCATGGGAAGCTTCCAGAAGAGACCAGGGAACATGGCGTTTGTTTCAAAATCAGAAAACCTTGTTGGGTGCATCATATGACCAAATACAAGAAATGAGAGACTGCTGAAAAAATTCAGCTACTAAACACCAGTGGCCATTGTCAACATCAGCAGTGTCTATGCTCCTACTTTAAACTTCAATCCTTGAAGTCAAGGACCAATTCTATGATGAGAATAGTGCTGCCATCAGTGAGGTCCCCTTCACATGAACCATTATTCATTCTTGATGATTTCAATGCCAGAGATGGCAGTGACCATCACAGCTGGCCATCCTGTCTGGGACATTTCGGAACATTAAAGATAAATGAGAACAGACAGCATCTCAAACTTTGTACTAGGGCTTGATACTGAGAGGTGGTCATATTGGGAACAAAGTTTCATGGTGGCATCCAGGATCGAAACATTGACATCAACTTGACCTTGCCCTCACCAAATGTAGCAATTTAGATAGCGTCACGGTAACACACAGTTACCACAGCACAGACTGGGATACCAAACACTTGCGGACATGTAGTAAGGTGAACTTTCAGATGCAACAATTCTTTCACTTTACAAAGGGAGGGCGGCCACAGATCACCACAGGAAAGACTCCTGACCCTTCAAAAGTATTAAAGTTTGTTCAATTACTTGGAGACTTTGCGCTATCTGGATGAGACAAACACCAACAAGAGATGAGGAAAACTACAGGAAGTTATCTGTAATACTGTAATATTCATCTTTGGGAAGAAGACAGTCAAGTGTGCTGATTGTTGCTGACACTGAAGTGCTGACTCCCCTGATTGCGAACAAGAGACCGGCACTGGCTGCATACACGTTATTGCCCAATGAGGAGAACTTGCAGGCACTCCGGTGTACTGAGAATCAAATACAGCAGGTAGCTTGACGAAGTCCAAATGATGACTGGCTCCAAATTTGCTTCTAGATTCAGCAGGCTGTGGACATTCGTAACATTTGAGGAGTATACAATGGGATTAAGCAAGCCATCGGCCCATCAGAAAGGAAGATCACCCCATTTAAGTTGGCCACAGGCAAGGTCTTGAAGGACAGAACCAAGCAGACAGAACACTGGGAGAAACACTACTTGCAGCGGAATGCTAGCTAGACCATAGTTATGAAGGAGAGTCCTGAATGCCACCAAGCCCCTGCCAAATATGATTGAACTCTATGCAAACCCCACCTTGGAGGAACTCTATGCTCTAAAAGCACTCTTCAGGACCCCCTCCCTCCAAAAAAGATGGTATTCCCTCAGAAATCCTTAAAGGTGGTACCATAATCTCAGACCTGCTTGCAATACTTTGCCAATGCTGGAGAGAAGGTAGTGTACTGCAAGATATGAAGAATGTTAACATAGTTACAAAAATAAGGGTGACAAGTGATTGTGGCATCTCCCTTCTCTGAACCATAGGGAAGCAGTTTTCATGTGTTGCCCGAAGAGGCTTTAAGTTGTTGCAGAGAGAGTTTACTCAGAATCTTGGTGTGGGTTCAGAGCTGGACAGACTACTGTAGACATGGTTTTCTCTGAAAGGCAACTAAAAGAAAAGTACAGGGAGCAGAACAAACGTCTGTAAATTGCCTTCATTGACCTTACCAAGGCATTTGACTTCAGCAGTAAGAAAGGTCAGTTTACAATTCGGGCAAAGACTGGCTGCCTTCCAATACTGCTTATAATTATTACGGCCCTCCATGAAGGCAAGAAGGGGACAGTCATATACAATGCAACCACATCTGAACCTTTCGAAATTCTCAGTGGAGCAAAGCAGGGGTGTGTACTGGCTCCAACATTGTTTAGAATCTGCTTGTCACTGTTGAAATTTGCTTTTGGAACTACTACAGAGGATATCTTTCTCCGAACCAGAATGGACAGCAACCTGTTAACACTGTTGAGAATTCAAAGACCAGAGTGCTTATGAAGCATCTAAGGGAGTTCCTGTTTGCTGATGCTGCAGCTATTGTGGATCACACTCAGCAAGAACTTAAGTCATGTATGACTCACTATGTATACGCATGTACGGAATTTGGCCTCATGATCAGCTCCAAAAAGATACAGGTGATGCGCCAAAATATGGGCAGTGAGCCATTAACCATGGAGAGGGACTATGAGCTGGGAGGTTGTCCACAAGTTCATGTACCTAGGCTCTACACTAACAACTTGACAGTGAGCTCAACAAGCATATTGAAAAAGCCACCACAGTGTTTTCCAAGCTGACAGAATATGGGCTAAGAATAAGCTCACTGTGCACACCAAGGTGCACGTTTAAACAGCCTGTGAAACGTGGATTCTGTGCTCAAAACAGGAGTGGCGGCACAATGTATACCATATGCACTACCTTAGGCGCATACTTGGTATCTCATGACAGACAATACCCATGATAGCACAGTGCTCGAGAAGGTGGGCACGCCCTCCATGTTTACCCTCCTGGAACAGACACGTATGCATTGGGTGGGTCATGTCACTCGCATGATGGGATAGCCAGATACCAAAAAAGACCTCAGTTTTTGGAGAGCTGAAGCCTGGAAAGAGAATAAAAGGGTGACCTAAATTGCACTATAAGGACATATGCAAGCATGACCTCTGTGCTCTCACACTCTCTCTCCCAATGTGAATTGGTATTCTGTCACCTCAGACAAGACCGTCTGGAAACAGGAAGTGAAAGTGAGCTATCACCATATACGAAACCACCAGGAGAGTTTAGGATAAGACAGCCCTCATGAAGCTCCATGCCCATGATACTAGACTGACATCTGTCTACTGCTGCTGGATTGTGGAAAGGACTGTACTCTCAGATTTGAGCAGCATCTTCTGTGGCTGTGCAATACATTCAGTGCAAGAGGGGCAAACCCATGATTCTTTGGGATCGAAAGGATACTTACTACTACTAATATTGATGCATTTTCTTTGTTGTTAATAAACCTGGTTGTTATTGGTGTTATATACTGCAATAAAGAATTGCAAAGCCATGAGAATTGTCAAGTGTGTCATTGTGTGGTGGGGACAGCCCCAGACAAACCTCATTCTAATGAGTTATTTAATCTTGTACTCCATGTTATTACTGTCTTGATTCCACAATGTTAGATGCCCATTATAGGATCATAAGGTGAACCATCCAAAGGGCTTTAAGTCAAATCGGTAACCGTTCGGTAAATTCTTACTCTCAGTTTTAGTTAAGTACAGAATGAAGTATGTTCAATGACTAATGGAGAACATAAAATGTTTATGCAAGGATACCACTGTCTTGGCACCATTAAGAACAAACACACTTCAACTTTTTTCTTTAACGTTTGTTGCTTTAAACAAAATGTTTTTTTCTTAAAGGGCACTTGTTTATTTGAAGTGCTCATCAACATCACGGAGATATCTCTACCACCAGGTTGCGAGCTTTATTCATAATTCATTGCGCTGAGGCTGCAACTATCTGCAGCCTCAGCAAGATTCTTAAAAGCCATTTGCGCTTATATATGCTGGTCTTCAATGAATGCATGCAAATGAATGAATAATGAAATTACAATGAGAAATGGTGCCGACCCTCTGCTAATTAGCCCTCTTCTCACCTGTTGGCAATTCATTATTTTTTTGACTCATTTCCTCTCCATGTGAATAGATTTTATAAACGGTGCAATTGCAAATCTTCTATGTGCTTTGCATTTGGAGAAGATGCTTGTTGCTGCCACCACCAACCTAGCTATTTTCTCAGTTTGGTGAGCTTCTCTTGGCAGAATGGGAGCTGCAAAATGTGTTTTCAGACCTTAACAGATTCAGGGATTCCATTCTTTTTTATGGCTGTTATGTTGATCTGTTTCTTATCTGGGGGGGGGGGGGGGGGACAATCCAGAAACCCTTGACCAGTTAGTGTTATATCGTAACAGCATTAGCTTTCTCCATTTTACCCATGAACAGTCAGTAGAGTGCATATCCTTTTTGGATGTAATGATATACAAGGCCCTGGGAGGGCTTTGCACAAGACAGTTTGTAAAACCAATAATACAGTACACACTCGCAGTATGCACCTCAAGCATGTCAAAAAGAATGTCCTTAAGGGACAGTTCTTTAGAACGGCCTGGTTGAGCACGAAAAATATAGTGACATATATGACTCATTTGAGACTCTCATACCCTCTACTCAAGAAGTTGGAGGTGATAGTTCAGAAGTGGCAAGTGTACAGAATGATGCGGTTATATTGAGGGATACCCGCACTAGACCATACTTTAATGAACAGACCGAACAGTCTACCCCTTTGGCCATGAAGCCAAGACAGCTAACATGAATGAGTCTTTCATATTCTGAGGACTCAGGTTCCATTTGTGGGATTAGAAAACACTGGAGGGTTCTAGTCTCAGATAAGTGTAAAGGTGTACTGGGAGACTCTCCCTCTTTTTGTTTTAAGAATCGCCCCTCATTAAGAAAGATGTTGTGTTACAAGCCTTTAACCAGTAGAAAAAGCAATGGAGTGACAGAATAGGTACATATCCTTGCCACCATTGCAATACATGCATGCTTATAGAAACGGATGACCAGTTTCTACATCCAGACATGGGACATGCTTATGACAGACTCCATGCTGACTGTAGCAGTCAGAATGTTGTATATTGTGCATCCTGTGTGGACTGAAAGTTTCTATATTGGGAAGACGAACTGGAGTCTAAGGGATCGAATAAGAGAACATGTCGATAGCATAACAAAGGGTGATGACAGAAATGCATTATGAAAACATGTTAAGACAGCAGGGTCAAGTCATTGGTTTAAATTTATGGTATTGGAATTCTACACACAACTATAGAGGAGGTGATGTTGGGACTAAAACTGAATGTGTGGAGATAAAGTGGATGCATTTGTTCAGAGCCAATGAAGGCAAGGGGTTAAATGAAGTTATCCCAATTAAGCCAATTTTGAAGTAACGTGATCTCAAGCATTAAGCTATAAATTCAATCTGGTGTGGTGTTTGGTATTGGATCTGATGAAGTATCTTTGTGTATGAAAGCGCTCATCCTGTTTTAACAGTCTTTTGTTTTTATATTTTATTAAAAGTGTTTGTACTACTCTGCCTAGCCAGCTTTTTCTTTTATTTTAATACTTTTGCTGGTTGCTCTCTTAGTTTTCATGAGATGCTGCCTTCTACAAAAAAGGAAGATTGGATAACATTTCTGTTGATATGTTCTAAGTTTTCTATACTTTTTTTCCTGATAACAAATAGCTTTCTATACTACAGTCAGGTACTACGCATCACAAATTAATTGTGTCATATGCACCAGACCTTTTACCATAATTAGTGAATCTTATTCATGCAGTAGTGGGGGTAAAGTGGCAACAGTGTTCCTGTTTATGGTATGATTAGTGTCACTCGTATCAATTTTTTCCATTGAGTTGGGCTCAAATGTGTCCCATGTGGCAGGGGGACTGCTCCCCTGCCCCTCCACTTTTTTTTTTAATCTTTTTTAAATTCTTACCTCTAACTGAAAACAATGGCATTATTCAATTTGAATTCTGTTACTGAAAGCCTTAACATTACTCAAGTTAATTACATGCTACTGGTCTACACTTCCTTCTGCAGACTTCCTTCCATGCCTTCATCCGGCATTTTTTTTACACATTTCCTTTTACTTAAACCAGAGACATTAGTCTACCGAAATTCATGGTGGTGAAGTGTTGCAGTGATGCCACCGGATTGATCTCTGTGGTGTGTGCGAGGCTCTGCTACAGGTAGAGAAATGCTGAAGATGCTTGTTTGACTTCTTTTGCATTATGTTCCCTATCTCCACTTTTCCAGAAGATTCCATAGAATCATGTGATGTATAATGTAGTCCACCTCCACATCTGGACAGTATGCCATGCACATCCCCGTCCACTACTATTTCCTTCATGAATGGGGTAGGTCCTGACTAGTGTACTCAGAGGCAGATATGGATGCTGTTTGTGCCACCACTTTGTGCACGATTGTGGCCATGCAATTATTGCTACTCTTTTCTATTTCCATGTGGTGGAAGAAATCCTCACATACCCCCTGCAGTACTCCGACCATCTCTAGCTGGATCTCTGTGGCAGTGGACTCTACCTGAGAATTTCCCAATCACATCATCTGCAGAACTGCCAAAGACTGTGCTCCTGGAGATAGCCGACACCTGTCTGCAAAGGCTACCCTAATCTCACAAGTGTTAACATGGCAGTGCTACCTCTGAGATTGTGCCTTCCTCCACAAGGTGTTTCTGTTGAAGTACTTTGGTTATCCCCTGATAAAGTCTGCATTATGTTTCCATCTACTAGACTGTGATTTTTTTCTCACCTCCTGCAGTTAACATACCTGCTGTGGGCTGTTGTGATTCTGCCATTTCACTTGCTACTGCCCCTAGTCCGTCTCAAATAGAATTGGGTTATCAAAAGGGCATTCTGCTGTAGACATCTGCCAGCTGTGCTGGTATAGTAGAACTGCTCATTTCTACTACTGACCCCTTGATGGATTACCTGATAACATTACTGAGACTTCTGGGGTAGTAGTGAAGTTTATTCTGTATGATGAGCTATAGATAACAGTTAACTTGCACACACAGCTCATTTTCCATTATAGACAGACAGAGGGATCACCTCTTCATAGGAATGGTCATGTGTTGCATGTAAGCAGTTAACTTCTGTAGTAATGCTCATTTTGTGAACTTATAAAGGATGCATTAACCTTCCTAATTCTATTTCTGCAGTTGCTGCTGAGATAGGCAATTTTCAGTGTCCACACTACCTCCAATTCTTCCTGTCTCTTCCTTCTAGTATCACAGTCTTCTCATATAGGGAGGGGAGATTTCTCATCAGGTGTTAAAGGTATAAGTGTAGGATGTCCTCCACCAGCACTGTTGTGGCCAACTACAATTTGCCTTGCCTTTGCTCTGGCAAATCCCATCAAATTGTTGACCCTTTTCATGTAGTCTGTCTAGGTGCAGTTCCTTTCCCCCAACAGAGTATATATCCATAACAACTTGGTTCCACACCTTTGTGCTCTTAGCTTATTTGTCCCCAGTTTCCAAAAAGGCACTTGCAATAATTGAAATTTAACTAGGACATCTTCACCAAGTTAATATTTAGGTTGGAGTGTACTAAAGGCTAATCCATAGTCATCCAGCCCAATATGCAACCCCCCCCCCATTACTTCCTGTCAAATCAGTTACGGTGACTTAAGCTATGTAATACCAACTACATTTATTTAATGCTTTTCACTTACAAAATAGTAATTATGGAAGGAGTACCTCAAACACTTCTTTGAAGCTCATGGTGCCATAGCTTATTATGCATGATCCTACTGAAAATTGTAGAATTAGGGCCAAATAATTACTCTGCTTAAGCAAATACACATAAGCACATGTGAAATTAATGGATCAATAACAGATTTCTCTTCCTATACCCAAATAATTTGTATGTGTGCATTAAAAAATAGATTTCTATGTGACAGGCTTCATGCAGTTAGTAAACCAAACGTGACACTACTATCATTTACATGGGTAATACTCCTATATGGTTGCATATGTTGGGTATGATGCTGTCATGCCTCAAAGGCGTGTGGTTGCCATCTTCTGAACCTCTGCCCTGCACAACAATCAAAACCTTGGTCTAGCTATTCTTATGATGGAAAGAACTGAGAAGGTTATGGGTTGAGCTTCTAGCTGGTCAGACATGGAGACTAATATCATGGCTAACGTCTTGCAAGAGTCATACTTGCACAAACTTGACAATGCAGTTGTCAGAGTTAAAGGAAATAGACATCTGGCACAAGTTGGGTGACTACCAATCATCCATGACAAGGATCACCCACCCTGGATCTCAGTGAAAGCACAGGTATAACTACCTGCTTAAGTGAAGGCCGAACCAGCTGGTTAAGTAGGTTTTACAGGTTCTGGCAAGAAGGCCAAAATTCTACAGCAAGTAGTTTTACATTTTCCCTTTTACTCAATTTACATAGGTATTTAAATAATGGTAAGGTAACAATGTAAAGGTATTTACATAACTGTAGGTATCTGCAATGAGAAAGATGTGAAGGAAAAATGCAAACACACAAGCCAATACACCTGCAGTGTTTCAGCTGCATCCAAGCTAAGAATACCTTCTTGGTTTACTGCTTTTGAGCATTTGTAAACCATTTATTTAATATGGAGGCAAAAAATAGTCATTTCTCTGTCTGTTGCCTTTTCTATTACTGTGTGCCTCGAACCCTACTTCCACAAAGGCAAATTAGCCAGGGACATTGATAGTAGTTTGAGGTTTATCAGCACTTTAGAGCCACTTTTGCTGTGCTTTTACATTAAAAAATTCCAGGATCCTTCATCTTGTGGCAGAAGGCGTTTCCCTTGTCTCAGAGTTGGAAAGCACTGCAGGAGAATAAAAGAATGTTTATTGGTAAGATGCCATAGAAGTCAAGAGTACCATCTTTTTTCTCTACTATAAAATTAGAGAAGTTTGCTACTATGCAGTACCCTGTATAGTAGCAAACACTAGATACCAAAATTTCCCTATGAAGCTGGGAAAAGATCTGAAACCTGTTAAACAAAGGGGCATTGTGTATAAATAAGCTTAGAGCTGCTAGCTGGTGCACAGAATAGCATTACCATTCTTTTTTCGGCTTTCACCCGTTTAGGGGTCGCCACAGCGGATCAATTGTCCACTTATGATTGGCAGTGTAGTTTTACGGCGTCGAGTTGCCAGCCCAGCGCCCAACCTCCCACAGAAGGCACACACATGCATACACTCACGCCTAGGGCCAATTTAGAATGTCCAATCCACCTACAGCATGTCTTTATATATTAATAATTTAACGTCATTCCCTTAAACCCAGAAACTACCCAAGGAGACCCTTATTAAAATCCAATCCTTAATCCTAAACAGCCAACCCTATTACAAGACACGACAGCATGGATTTACAATTTCCAAATGGTGCTGTGGCCAAAATGGTAGATTTGGGCATTATAAAGCAACGTTACAATTATCTCATTCTTAGACAACCAGCAATCATGCAACTTCCAACAAAAATCTTAAACACAAAGTTTGTTGAGAAATACCCACACACACGTCACCAGACACACACGTCACCAGACACACACACACACGTCACCACACACACGTCACCACACACACGTCACCACACACACACCACACACACACACACCACACACACACACGTCACCACACACACACACGTCACCACACACACACACGTCACCACACACACACACACGTCACCACACACACACACACACGTCACACACACACACACACACGTCACACACACACACACACACACACACACACGTCACCACACACACACACACACGTCACCACACACACACACGTCACCACACACACACGTCACCACACACACACGTCACCACACACACACGTCACCACACACACACGTCACCACACACACGTCACCACACACACACACACACACGTCACCACACACACACACACACGTCACCATACACACACGTCACCATACACACACGTCACCATACACACACGTCACCATACACACACACCAGTCACCACACAGTCTTATGCTGAGGCAACTAAAATAAATAATCCCAAATTACAAAAACCTCCAAAGCCACATAATGACAACACTGGTCTTAAGCAATCACTAAAGCACACACCAAAAGCAGTACCAAAGATCTCAATAAGCCTACATCCAATGCCCCCCCCCCCAAGAACAAAGGCAGTAAGGCAAGCATATACTATACCTAATATTCTTGTCATTGTGGACTTTAATGTGCAACACATGGATGCCTCACTCATTAGGTTCTAGAAGGAGAGGACAATAGTTAATTACCTACCTAGAGCTAGGATCCATATCACACAGGCACTCAAGTCACTACACAGCAAGTACTAATACGATTCTTCCATAGTCCATGCATGTGTGAGAGAGACTTACCTCAATGATCTATAAGAAGAAACAATGATATTTCAGAACGAGTCACAGATAGGCAAGAGCTATGCATTGAAGCATTTTACCTTTAACAAAAATGATGCCACACTACGAGCATAAAAGGATCGATTCAAGGGTTAGTACTAGACTAGCTGCCCTTGCAGCTCAGTTAAAGCCTAGCCAGCTTTTTCAAAAGTGAGAATGAGAATCAGAACCCCTACCTTGTGTCTGAAGAAGATACCTTAGCCATTATGCCAACCTCCAAGCCCTGAATGTTCTGCATAGTTTTGATTACGACAGGTTTGTAAGTGAATACTAGATTAACTGCCCTGAACTGTTATTTTAAGGCTAGTCAGTATCTTGGGATCAGAATCAAGCTATGTACCTTGTACCTGTGAGGTGAAGACGTTAACCATTACGCCAAACTCACACAACTTAATTGTCTTAGTTTCTGGTGTCACTTAAAGGGGGATCAAATATATGTCTGACAGTGAGGACATGGTTAGCAAAGCATGCTTCTTTACCAAGGATGGGCTGCACCTGCCCCCCCCCAGACTTTCAGGTATTGGCCAAAACTTTATCCAACCCTTAGAGCCTTTTTTAGGCAATGCAAAAAAAGACAAACCTACCAATATAGTAAAAACAGTCTACAAGCAACCTTAAGGTGTTACTGCTTAATGCTCAGAGGCTAAAAAAAACTCCACATCCTTCAAGACCTCCTCAATCTTAAGAATGTACACATCTGTACCATAACAGACACTTGGTTTAAAGCTATTTAAAGTACTCCAGAAGTCAAGGCTCCAGTGTGATCCATTCATTATACAAGTGGTAGCACAGACTGGGTGCACAGGTGGTGTCATCTCAATCTATGTTAACAGCAAACATACCTTCTACTTAAACAAGATATCATGGAGTCCATCCACATGCAAGTCACAGTAGATTATGGCTATCTACAGGTCATCATCTACATCACTAGAGTCTCACAAGCCTCAACTAAAACTACAAGTGCTCACCATCATAAAACCTCCTGTTCATGGTTGGCTAACTACCCTGTCTATAAACTGAGAAATGTACACTACCTCAAACTCACAGGCACAACACTTCCTGGATTTTATTAACAAAAACACCCAGGAACAGATAGTCCATGCTTCAACCAAATAAACATACTAGATCCGGTGCTTAACATGGTAGAGAATTGCACCCCTCGAGTCACGTCCTCAGTAAAGTGCAATCACAAAGTGGCCTCATTTGATGTTATGAAACCAGGAAATGTAGTTAAACCAGTAACAGGAACTATTCAAAGGCCAACTACATGCCAACAGTGATGGTGAACCTATGACATGCACGTCAAAGGTGACTCGCACCACAATGTTTTGGGTGACACACCAGCGATCACTAACATGCAAGTTACCAAAGACACTACTTTTGCATTCACTGCTCATGTGAAGTGCACTGAATTATTTTGTGCCAGGAGCTTCTTACACATGAAACCCAAAAGGTCACCATCACTGTTCTCTCAAAAACTTCAAAGCTGATGCCTCTTAGATCACAGCAAACTATGCAAATTTATTCAGAGTTCCTATACAAACACATGAATGGGTGTACTGAGTCTGCCATATCTATCAGAAATAAACCCTACTGGTGGATTCCTCACCTAAACAGAGTATACAAGTCCAAAAAGCAGACTATGAGATCAGGATAACCTTGCATGCTAAGCACAAATCAGAAGTTCTTTTTCAGCTATGTCCTGAACCCTAAAATGTAGCACACAGTAGTGTGCTGAGCTTGTGGTGAAAGGTGCCAGCATCGCCAGTCATGGTGACATAACAAATTATAAATTCAGCTCAAACTTCACCCCCCCCACCCCCACCAGTGCCACCAGGTGAAATCTCCAACATACTTCCAGAAGCTATCAAGAAGGGACCAGGTGTTGGCAGCACTCGCTGAAGCCAAGAACACTGCCTTCAAGGGTCACATCATCCGCAGCTGCCTCCAGAACAGTCTGAAACATAGCCTATCAAGACTACTTGATGAAATGTTCAACTACAGCCTTGAAACAGGCTACATTCCAAGTGAATAGAGGGCCACAGCAGTCAAGACTATTAACCAACCCGATGAACTACAGATGCATCAGTCTAATGAGCCTAATTTGCAAAGCCATGGAACAAATGATCATGGAAATGAAATACTGTCAACTTACAGAAACTGTACCCATCACAATTTGGCTTTCTTAAAGGGAAAGTCATATCTACTTATGCTGGTAGACTCATCTGAAAAGGTCACCAAAGCAGTGGACAAGGGTAAAATAGTGCATGCCGTTTATCTGGATGCGGCTAAGGTGCTCAGTAAAGAACCCCTCTCAGATACTGTTAACAAGCTCTCTGAGCAAGGCATAAATCCTTGTATAACTTTATAGATTGCTGGCTAGCTGTCAGACAGGACCCAAGAATTCAGGATAGGTAAGAGTCACCAGCAGGGAAACCCAAGGCGACATTCTGAGCTTACTTCTGTTTGGCCTCTACTTCTTGGAAGTCAAGGCAAAGTTGAAGGCCTCTGGTCTGGCTCACCAGGATCACAGATAACTGTGAATTGGGAACCATTACTATTGATTCCCCTCCAAGATGCCAACATCTTGCAAGTAGGTTTAACATAGAGGACTAGTGGGAAAGCCATGGCTTACAACTCAATGTCAATAAATGCATGATGATGCCCTTTGGGAAACTGTTGACTCAAGTTAATTACTCTATTGATAAAGTTGCCCCTAACAGTCAACCCAGTAGTAAGGGATCTGGGAACATACATAAACAGTAATCCGGCCTTTGACCAAAATGTAGCCTAGTTAAGAAAATCATTCTAGGTCACCCAACTTATAGGTGAGGGTATGGCATCCAGGTTGAAGAAAGTTACAGTACCTCCATATGTGGCCGTCAACAGATGCAGCATCTAAACAGATACTTGCATCAGTTAAAATGTCTAAAGGTTTTTCACCAGAAGAATTCAGGGCATGAACACCCTGTTCTACACTGAATACAGAGACAGAGCCTTTAGATGATCAGTCACGTAGAAGCTGCTAAGATGGTATCTTTGCCTGGCTTACAGGGCTTCCATAGACCCAGCACCAGAAACATTAGATCCAAGATGTGAACTTCACTTGCGACCAAAGATGTACTGGAGAGACCGTTGTTCCCCCAAAGGATCCTGCACTGTGGAATAGGTTCCCCATCCATGTAAAATGGAGTTCTTCCCTGACCCTATTCAAACAAAAATGTTGATAATTGGATGTGAAATTGTAAATTTACCCATGGTCTAGCCCTCATAGCCCTTTTGGACAGAGGCAGTCAGTAAGAAAAGTATCATCTTGCTTAATACCATCTTACAAATCCTTAGTTAACTCCTACTAGCATACCCACCATATAAACACTAACAATACTCAGGATCCAAATGGTTTGGGGTGTTTGTCTAGGCTTGTAAGGGTGGCAGTTAGCCTAGAAATTACTTTAAAACCACACCAGTATATATACCTTTTTACATATCTATATACACACACCTAATCTATACATTATATATATATATATATATATATATATATATATATATATATATATATATATATATATATATATATATATATAAAGATATAGATCATATATATTTTGTTATACAAAAAGATACAAGTAAACTTATAGATATATTTACAAACATGTATGTGCACACATACACCTCTCTCTGGAGAGTATATACTTTGTTTTACACATACATACACACATTTTAAGCATTTACACTCGCATACATAAACATTTATGATTTAAGTATACAGTAATTGTTAGTGGAAGAGTTATTTCTAGGACCCATGTAAAGCTTTTAAGAAATACATTTAGTTTAGGCCACAATTCAGTTCTTAATGTGCAAATTTTAAGACAAGTCATTATCGCCAAAATAATACTTCATGCACATACAAGATGACTGAGCACAGTTAGCCACCGAACCTTGGAGTGGGGAGTTGGGGGGGTGGCAAACTGGAAACTAAATGAACTACATACAACTTAATGTAGGATGCAGTTGTCAGTTCATTTGCACAAATTAACAAGTGCCCCTCTTAAAGCTACTTTGGTTGATATTCAGGAAACAAACGTAACCATACAAGCAGGCACAAAGTAAAATGTATATTAATGTAAAAGTTGTAACATACACCCCACCCTCAACCAAAGTGGAGCCAGAACAAATGCATCAAAGTGGAAGTCGCAATATCCTTCTGTTTTTATTTATAGTAATCACAGTTAGTAAAAATAGTAATACAATATAAAATAAATAAAAATCACAGAATAAACAAAAAACATTCCTCCTCATCAGAAATTTGCATCTAGTTTGTTAAGGCATACCATGCTGTCTACTAAATATAGCACATCTGACAGATATGCATAGACATAGGATAGGTTCCACAAACAAATTTTTTTCTGTAGCCAAGGAAGATACCAGTTATAAATACAAGTCAGTCCCAAAGATGTCTGGAAATGCTAGCAATGGGTACTCCTGAGTATGCAAATATTAATCATGTTTATGAAATCAATATGTTCTGCCCTAATTCAATACTCTGACAATTTAACTCGCATCTCCACTCCAAGCAATATCTCTGACCTTTGCACTCTTACTCAAGATACCTTTCTATCCACTGAAAAGTGGCTCTCTGATAATTTACTCATCCTAAACTCCCCCAAAAAAAACAAACTCCTGCTATTCCCCTCTCACCTTAAATCTACCTTTGTCATCACATCCTCCAATAACACCATCATACAACCTGACTCCCACACAAAGCTCCTAGGTGCCATCATTGAGGCAAACTTAAATATAACTTGCATATCCTCCAAAATATATAAAAAAAAAAAAAAAAAAAAAAAAAAAAAACTCAACCAAAACTGGGTTTTCTTCATCTCAACAGAAAATTCTTAACCTCTAATGCTAGACTCTCATTGGCACAGGCTCTTCTTTTCCCCTCCCTTCTTTATGCCACCCCAGTCCTAACATTCAGTCCACTACCCTGGCCAAACTCCAAGAAACATACCACAAAATAGCAAGATTTGCACAAACTCCCCCTATAACGCACTGCCTTGCACGCAACTCTCCACAATGCCTTGAAATTCCACAACTTGTTTTATCACAATTTCATATCACACACTCCATACTATACAAACCATCCTCCTGCCCTGCTTTCTCCTCCTTAGTAGCCACCTATACTTCCACACTCCACACCACAAACCAGCAATCCTAGACATTTATCAATATAAGAAAACTGTCTGCAAACCACTATACAAATCCTCAAAAACAAACACTACATTACCAAAAGTGGTCTCAACAAGTAGAGAAATGCAGGAAAACAAGACAAGATGTACCGCCAAGGCCGTTGTGAGACAAACGTGTCACATTAAAAGCCAAATTCTATATTACAAACAGATAAAAATCCAACTAGCATAAAACAAGGTTCAGGGTGGATAAACGCTTTCAGTGAAAAACCTTCTTCAGATCCTCACCCATTAACCAGTGATTTACTTTAAAAGAAACAGATGGCTAATCAGCAAAAACCAGGAACAAGCTGAACCAATAGGCTTATTATATAAACCAACCATTTAGCATATCAAAATAACCAATAGGGGGCTATCAAACGATTTTGTCCAATTGGAGATATGCCAGTCTCAAAGCCAGTCATACTATCAGTTTCTAGTCACAGAAAAAGAAGGACCAATCGGCAGGAATCCAGAAACACGCTAGAGCAATGAGCTAATCATACTGAAACAACTATTTAGCATATCAAAAAAAAAAAAAATAGATTATCAAAAACTATTTGTTCCAATCAGAAATGTGCCAGTGATTAAATCCTTCATAGTAGCATTTTCACAACACAGAAAGAAAAAACTATCATCTTGTATCAAGAAGCTTATTCACCAAAAGGGGTCAAGTCATAACTATTCATGATCATAAGAGAGAAAGAAACAATGAACTCTAGTCAAAAAGCTAGTCTGCCAATGGAAAATAAACAATGAATCTGTATAGGTCATAAGAGGAAAGTAGCCAACTTCAAGCACTCTGAATGGAAAAAATGGTTGCAGATAGCCCCCTATTGGCCATTTTGTTATGCTAAAATGATCGCTTTATAGGATAAGCTCATTGGTCTAGCTTGTTCCTGGATTTTTGATTGGTCCTTTTTGTGTGACTAGAAACTGCTATTATGAATGGCTTTGAGACAGGCATGCCTCTGATTGAAAGAAATTGTTTACGATAGCCCCCTATTGGTTATTTTGATATGCTAAATGGTTGGTTTATATGACAAGGCCATTGGTTCAGCTTGCTCCTGGATTTGCTGATTGGCTGTTTCTTTTAAGTGAACCACTGGTTAATGGGCGAGGATCTGAAGAAGTTTTTTTTACCGAAAGTGCTTATCCACCTAGAACCTTCTTTTATGCTACTTGGATTTTTATCGGTTTGTATTAAAGAATTTGGCTTTTAATGTAATATGTTTGTCTCACAACAGCCTTAGTGGTACATTTCACCTTTTCCTTCTATGCAAATCCTCTGTATCCCAAGCTTGGAATAAACTTCCAACACACATACACCCCATTACCCAACCTATACACTTTAAACTCCACTAGACTCCTTTATCCTAATCTTTTCCAATTTTTCCCCTCATATTGCCTTAGCATCTTAATCTATGTCCTACTACCCTTTTCACCTTATACAGGTATTTTCATATCTCACACCTCACACTTGTACTATTCCTAAAATACTACTTCTCACACACACACACACACATCTCCTCCACTTCAAAATTCTTATGGATTGCTCAGACAGCTGTACTGCTGAACATGTACCACAAAAAAAAAAAAAAAAAAGTTGAGTAAGCATCTCCTGCTCTGATGTACCTTACTAATTTTTGTCTCTCACACTGAACTTCTATGTATTGTAAACTGAAATTGTATGCATTGTAAACTGAACTTTTATGCATTTTAAACCATCTGCAACTGTAGCTTTTCTCCTTTGGTCTCTGGCCCAGCTGGACAAACCTGGTTAACAAATGTAAGTAAATAAATAATAAATAAAATAATGTATGATTAATCAAAGCATTCTGTTGAATATGAATCAAATTAGTCTATTTCTTTAATTCATCATGAAGTAATAAGCAGATCATGATTGCAGAAATAATTTTACTAGGAATACCCTTTCAACCACAATCCATTTCAGTACCATATTGCAGAATATATTTACAGTGTAAAATTTCATCACCATATTGTATCTTCTATCCGTTTATTTGAAATTTAATCAGTACTATTTTCTAGAATATTTCCTCTAGTAGTGCCATTTTTTTTTATCTTAAACTCCTTACTAGACACTAAAGTAAGTACTGTCAAAAGTATATACTGACCAATGTAACACCTATTTATGACCACATTTGTCTCCATTGTGTGTGCGCCTCTGTACCCCAATTTTTTTTAATTATGCATTACTTTGCAATTTTTAAATTTCTCTTTTATGTTCATTTTTCCAAAGGACTAATGATCCGAGGAGCAGGCAAACTATTTTCTTCTCAGGCAGAGAACATTTCCTCCTTGGCCAGCACAGGGATATCATCACAGGGTTGGGTCAGAGACTCTGGTTCTGTAAACACCCTGATGTAGCACAGCCCAGTTAGCTCATGAAATGCATGAGCTTTGGGACCTGGTAGAAGCTGTGGTGGAGTGGACAGTGGTGACGCACATTTGGCCTATGCAGGACATCTTCAGTTGGTCTAATACCACACTAAGACACTTCAGTCCTGTGCCTCATCATCAGCTTCTTCCATTGCACAATAATCAGACATTTGAAACATCTGGGGCACTGTGGAATGATGGAGGCCTGGCTTCAGCTTCTTCCCAGCTCATTTCTACACTAATCCTCTCCCCTATACCCTCTACTTTCCTTCTATCAAAAACATCCCCCTCATACTAGAGCATTTTGAAAAAAAGAGGGTCTATCCCCCACAAAAAATATAGAACCTCTGCTCTTCACCTCCTCAAACATAATCCTCTTGATTTGCCCCTGCTGTGCGACCCTTGTTAGGTCTCCATATCTTCCATTTTTATATATTCCCCTTTCACACCTCTGAAATAACTCAGAGGATCCACATCAGGATAGTCCTACAGGCAATATGGGAAACCTCTCTATTTTTAAATCAATTCTGAATAGCTTGCTCAAAGGCATACTCTTCCACAACTTCTGAAGAAATCTTAAGTCAAATGGAGACTTTTACAAATTAACAGATTAATCCCCATATAACTATACCATTGATTTTTCCATTTTTAGCAGCTTTAGAAAGTGGGTATTTCCTCACACAGACTTTTACATTGCTGTAGTTATCACAAATAACCTGCTCTCAGTATATTTGCATATAGGCATAACTGCACCCTTTGCAGGTAACTTTTGCACAGCTGTAAACACTGTGACTGAGAACCACCTTATCATTCTAGAATGTCACCCAAAGAGCAAGGTTTCTGAACAAATGGTAGCATTCTGCAACAATGACATGCTTAGCTAAATGGAGTAGCAGTAAAATGTTTTACTGTTTCCATAAACTATACATTCACTAACTATTGAAGTCCACAAGGCTAGTCTTCTCAGTACCTTACAGCTGCATTTCTGCAATTACATGATTACTATGTCCACAGCTGATGTGCCTTTGTGGTCATTCTAAAAAAGGAGTGGGGACTGTTGTCAATCTGTGTATTGCTTCCATTTTGTTCATTGGTAAGAATGTCACAAAAATCTATGAATGAATAATTAGTACATTTCCAATGAGATGCTATCCATGAGAATCAATTTTTCAATATGTATTGTTGACATATTGAGGAACTACTGTAACTTTTGAGATTATGGCCAAGTAGCTTATCCCTACAATAGCCGATGACCCACTGTCTATGTACTGTGCACTGGGTCACTAATGAGAGAATATACCACTGTTAATAATGTAACTGTCCATACATCACACTGGGGAGTGGGCTACACCTCAGACTGATGTCACCATAATGTCAGTCTGCTAGTGTGGACAGCAGACGGGTGGTGGCACTAAGATACTGTGCAGCTTAATGCAGTACATGAGACTACACTATTACACTGAAAAACCAAATGCGTTAGCATGTGACTGGACCTTAAAAACATTTAGAGGTCTGCTTAATTGTTACACATAGCCAAGATGAGTTTAGCTCTAAAAGTATACAACACCAGCAGACCTGAAACAGCTTGGTTTCAACTCCTGTTTCTGCCTTCTGGAGTGCGCACGCTATTTTGAATTCAACTGCTTCCCTTAAACAGAGGATATATGCTAGGATGTCAACCACTTCCTCACTACTTTACCAGCTTTCAAAGCCAATGCAACACATCATGTTTATTTTTATCTTAATTTTGTCCATCTAGTAGCACATGGAGCAAATGCATCTCATTGCACTACAAAGAATTATGACCATCTCCAATCATAATAAAGTAGGTTTTCAACATGGATTCCAAAAATTCACCTCAAGCTTTACTCTCAGTGAATGTCAACAGCATGTCAGGAACATAACGCATATGACTGAAGTTAAGGGTGGTGGGGGGCACCCCCTACTTAGAATACATATCGTCTTCTGGAGTTAGTGACTGGTGTTGTAACTATGCAGGTCTATTGTTTAAAATGTATTGTTTTCAAGTTTTTGGTAAAATACAACATAAAACTAACAAGGTGGGGGCTGTCCCCCCCCCCCCAAACTATATATACTAACTCCAGGATTGCACTACAGTGGGGAAAAGAGAATATACCTTTTACTTGCCTTAAAATACTCTACACAATGCCATATATACTAACTGCAATTCAGTGAAATGAGTTTTCAGTGAAGTGGTCAGGGTTAAATGAGATTCAACAAAACAAAGTAGACTCATTTATACATTATGTGGAGCTTTTCTCCCCAGGCCTCCACTGAATATGGGCTCTTGGCCCAGTCTGACTTTCCTGGTAAACAAATGTAAAATAAAATGTCAAGCTATTTTTGCAAGAGACAGGTTAAAAGAGCTTTGACTAGTAATATAAAAGAATAGGTAATGGAAAGAGATCCTAAGAAAGCGGATGTGCCAATCACTTCAGTATTACATCTACTAGTTAATGAAACAATGTTTAAAAATGAATTTTCTACTATCAAGATCAAAACTACAACACACTGTAAATGCTATTATATCTGCTCTTAATATAATTGATTATATTATCCACTGGATTGCAAACTACTACCCAGATCACAGCTAGTGAGTTACTAGTCCTCCCTCTAAATGCAAAACCCTAACGATGCAAAAAAAAAAGAGAAAGAAAGACCTTAATTCTTCAACTATCTTGACCGATTAGCACAGCTTTCTATAAACACCACAGCCCACAAGCTGCTCTGAGGCAAATGTCTCACTTTTCAAGTCAGGAAAGACTGATTTCATTTGACAATGCGTTTCTTCCTAAAACCATTGGCCATACTAACGCTCAAAATAGTTACCTAAATTTAGCCAGAAAAGAAACAAGACTTACTGGAGGGATAAGTTCCAAGTGCTACATTTTCCCAGTCTATGGAACATGTTACCAATACATATCAAGCAAAGTACACATTTGCACACCTATAATGCTAATCGATGACTGGATGGGTATGGAAAATACTGGAGGAAGATGAACCTATAGGCATAAAATAGCAAGTCGATATACTCCATGTAAAAGTGGGTGGTGGAGCAAAGCAGTGATGCTCAGAGATCTAAAACCAAAACCGGAAGAAGGGAGTCAGTGCAACATTTACAAATAAAGCCACACTGTTTAGTTGTTTTAAAGCAGTGAAAGGGAAACCTGCCTACTATCAGAAGCGTACCAAATAAAGCAATAGAAACCCCAAACTATGAGAAATGTTAACTTAGAAGCTAAAGATAAATTAATTGGGCAATCGGAATAAAGCTCAGCAAGAGACAAACTAGAAGCATACCAATTGAGAGAGCACTAGAAATAAAACAGAGATCAGTTTAAGAACTGAAGATTAAAAGGACAATCTGGATAAAAATCAGAACAAGACAGAAGTCAGAAAAAAGACCAACACAAAGAACATAAATTGAGACAGATGGAGCAAAAAAGTATGCGATTAAGAACACCACACATGCAAAATTTGCTAAACAGGATAATGCATAGTTCTGAGAAAATTTGACTTTAATTTCTCCAAATCTTTTTATTTTCTAATACCATGATGGGAATGGACTCCATTCCCAAGTCAAAAGTGTAATTAAAGTTCATGAATTTACTATTGCTTCAATCTTTGATGTCAGACAGGAGTGCTCTTCGCAGCACCCACAATGTGCCCAGTAATGAATCCTCCTGCAATTCATACAGAATTACATGTACTGGTAACATATCTAAATACAATTGTAGATTCTTTTTTATATGACCCATTGCTCCTACTACTATTGGGACTGTCTAGGCAGCTTTCTTCCACATTGCTCATTTCTGCCTGCAAATCCTGATATTTTATGACACTGTCTCTGCGTATGCAAGACATTGTAGTCACTGGATGTGGTGATTTCAGTGATCAATGCTACTTTCGTCTTCTTTTCATGGACCATTATATCCGTTTTCTAGCTTCTATCTTTTGAACTATTGGTAACGGATGATCTCATGTGATTTAAACTTCATAATTTTCTATGATGCTTTGTGGCTAGTTTCCAGTGTTTTTCAGCCACTTCAACAACATAATATTTGCACAATCCCCAGTGCAGTAATCTTGACACATTATTATGCTTTTCAATATACAGTCCTTCTGCCATCAGTATGTCACAACCAGCAATGAGGTGTGCAACTGTTTCCAATTCGGTTTTACAAAACCTACATTTGTCTTTCTCCCACTTGTTCAGTGGACTTTGTAAACCAATGTGTACACAGCTCACCATCTTGGGCCCGCAATATTAACCTTTCATCTCTTGGTTTGAATTTGCCTCTTCTTAACCATTCCTGTGTTCATTCCTGATCAACAGGACGTTCTTCAAGAAGTTTATACCAGCAAGTGTATTTATCAATTTTACACATTTCTTGCCATCTCATCTGATCCTTCACCTTATATCCTTTTGTTTTTTGGCACTTCAGTTGCTGCCCAATTTTTATCTACTTCTGGTTTGATTTCTATTCCTGCTTGATGGAAATCTGCTTCTGCTACATTAAGCAGAGACATTATCTTAGATTTAGCAGTCTCATGTTTTCAAAACTTTCACTACGTTTGGATTTTGTGAGGTCAGCAGGTGTGTGGGTGGAGTTCCATGATCACAGATCTATACATATAATCAATTTCAAGGAAGCCCATCCCTCCTTCGGAATGGGGAATATATCATCTTGGTATGCACTGATTTTTATAAATCATGTGGTGAGCATGAAGCATCCTTCTTGTTTTCCAATCTAATCTAGCCAACTCATCTTTGGTCCAATCACTCCAAAACTAAGTTAGAACAGGAAGAGCAAACGGTTTATAGCTTGGATTTTGTTCCTAGATGACAAAGCTGTTTTCAGGATTAATTTAAGTCGTCGAAAGTATTACTTAGTTTTATTCATATTTTGTTTGTTCTTCATCAAGTCTCAAATATTTATATACTCCCTCTTGCTCAAATTCTTGTCCCAGACTGATTTTTTCCTGGTGTTGTAGCTTTCCTGCTTTAAAGGTTGATTTTGCACATTTAAATCAAGACCAAATGGCATTCTTATACCATCTGAAAATGTTTTGATGACTTGCAGTTGTGCTTTCAGTTCCTCATCTGATGAGCTATACAATTTTAAATTAAACAGAAGAGAAGTCTTTGCACTTTGTTGTTTTGTAGGAGCCAAATTGTAGCCATGGCCTAAGCTGTTAAGTAGACAACATAATCAGTTAAGGGCAAGGCAGAATAGCAGCGGTGACAGAGTCTCACCCTGGAATATCTCCCATTGCATTTTTATCCCTAGAATAATAATTTGTCCTTTATCATGGCTTAATTGCAAAGTGGTCTGCCACTATTTCATAGTCACTGTAATGTAGATGATCAGTGTAGGGTGTATCTTATACATTTTAAGCACAGTTTTCCATGACTGTGGAATACTATCAAATGCTTTTTGTAGATAATCCATGCCATACTTAAATAAAATAAAAAAGGGGAAGAATCTATTTTACATTTCTTGACTGGGAGTGTCCGGCTGAGGTATTGCCCTTTTTCAGCAGAAGCCTGGGAAGAAAAGCTCCAAAGATATGCAATGCAATAAAAATAGCAATACAGATGCATTTCAATAAAAATAGCAATAGAGAATTTAAATTATGCAAGTTACACACATGTATATTGTCCAATCCCTAGTAAATCAACTAACCCCCTCTAACTTAAACCACATGCCCAATCTACCCAATAAATCACCCGGAATTTAGCTTCCAACCAATATCCACTCATTTTATCAAAACGCTTCTAAAAAAAACTAAAACCTACCACCCTCGCTGCTGACCTCCTCACTGCAGAGTACCTACAAATAGCTGCAGATGCCATTGCATATCTCGTATCTATCCTCATCAACAGAACCTTATCCAAAAATGCTATCCCCTCCCTCTGGAAAATATCTCACGTCATCCCACTCCATAAAGGTGGTAGCTCCTCAGACATATCCAACTATAGACCCATTGCCATTGTTTCCCCACTAGCCAAAATAATAGAGAAATGTGTACACAAGCAACTAATGCAATACCTTTTACAGAATAACTTACTATCTGACTCCCAGCATGGTTTCAGGCCATACCACAGCACCACCTCAGCCCTCCTTTCCTTTACTACTGCCATAAACCAAAACAGGAATGACAATAGGCTAACCTCTGCCCTCTTTCTTGACCTATCAAAAGCCTTTGACATGGTCAACCATGAACTTCTCATTCTTTCACTAAAATCTATTTCCCTCAACAAGCCTGCTATCCAGTGGTTCCAGTCCTACCTGACTAGTAGACAGCAGGCGGTACTATGACAGGGCAAACTTTCCAGCCAGTTACCTCTCCAAGTTGGTGTCCCTCAAGGGTCCATACTAGGTCCACAACTCTTTTTTTTTTTTTATCAACAACCTCCATACTGCTATCCCTAAAGCCACCTGCATTCAATACACAGATGATTCCACTCATCTGCTCAGCCACCTCCCCATCAGAATAAATTTAACACTATCGAGAACAGGCTCACCAACCAACGCCTACTTCTGAACCCCAATAAAACTACACTTCTACTCTTCTCTCCCACTAGTAGATCCACCACACTTTCATTCTCTGTCACATCTAACAATGGTAACACTATTTCCCCAGATAATCACACCAAACCGCTAGGGGTTATCATAGACCATCTCAAATTTGACCTACAGGTCAACAAAACCATATAGACCATCAATAAGAAGCTTGGATCAGTGTATAGAAACAAGACATTTTTAACCCCACTGGCTAGATCTGCAATCGCCCAATCATACCTACTCACTACTCTTTTATATGCCTCGCCTGTACTCTCAAACCTCAACAAATCTTAACTAGGTAAGCTGCCCCATAGCTACAATCATATTGCCAGATTCACCACTGGCTCCACCTATAGAACCCATCACTGCCAGAACCTTAAACAACTAGAGTGGCTAGAACTGCCCAGCTTAATTCAATCAACTCTTTATAGCGCACAGAATTTTGTACCACCCTGAGGATACCCCCTCACTTACAAATATTAAGCCATATAGCAACCCAAGATCCTTACGGTCAGCCGATAAATTACTGGCCCAAACCCACAAAGCTAATAACTCATCTGGTGAATCCCTGTTTGCCAACTTCATTGGCAAAACCTGGAATTTGTTGCCAAACTATATAACCCTACAATCCTCCAAAAGTCTCTTCAAAAAAAAAAAAAAAAAAAAAAAAACCCCCCTCAAACAGTATTTAAAAGTAAATTGGCTATGCCCATGTACCAACCCTGATCAAGTTATAAAATAAAAGCATATTCTGCAATTATCATAACTTGTAACTACATCACCAAGCTCTGCTTCTAATCTGATGTCTCTTACTTTTGTCTGTCCATGAGAATTGCGAGTCCTTCCTAGGGAACACTGCTAACCCATTGTATATAACCACTTTGTTTTTATAACTGTTTGCTAACTTCTGTGTAAGCTATATAAAAGTTAGTCTATGTGGAGCTTTTCTCCCCGGGCCTCCGCTGAAAATGGACATGTATCCAGTCAGACTATCCCGGTAAACAAATGTAAAATAAATAAAAATAAATAAAATTGTTGACAGATAAAACAGTACTATAAACAAAAAGGAGAACGTTAAAGTAGAATAAGTTGTGTGTTTTGGTTTAAAGAGAGACTTGAGTAAATATAAGGTTTTGTATTCAGAGTAGCAGAAACTTAAAAGGTTACATAAGAATTTCAGGGAGCAGAGTATAGAAGAAGCTTTGGAGGTTGCATAGGAAGAATAGGATTAAGTACTTAATGGTAAGTTTTAGTAAGTTAGACTGTACTATAAAGGTCGGTAATGATCAGGGAGGGCGAGTACAATGGCCGGACCAGTGTTTTTTTAAAGTGGTCTTCGGTTGCTAGCTTAAAATTGTTTGGGGTGAGTCAGGGTCCTTATTTCTAGTGGGAGTTTGTTCCATGCAACAGAGGGATGGTAGCTCTACAGGTTGCACCCTGTGTTGGAATTGGGTTTATGGATTTTAATAGGTCTTGGGTGAGCTTCGGAGAAGTCTGGTAGGGGATTAGTGAGAGATGAGAGAAGATTGACCTGAGCAGAAATCAAGCTGATATAGTATGAAGTGTATGATTTGGAGTTGAGATTGTAGGAACAGGTGAGGTAGGTCAGGCCAGTTTAGGTATTTTAGGGAGAGAGTGGTGAGATTTATATATTTGTTGAGCTGCAAATCTAGCTATTTTGTGGTAGGTTGATTCTAATTCAAGTAGGAAGGAGTTAAGATTTGTGAGTATTTGGGAACAATAGGTTAAGCATGGTAGAAGGTAGGCATGGGCAAGAGAAATCCTAGCTTCAGTAGTTAGGAATTTGTTTCTGTACAGTAGTCCTAGCTTTTGGTGGGTTTCTGTGATGCAATTGTAAATGTGAAGATTGAATTTTAGTTGGTCGTCAATGGTAATGTGAAGGAGTTTTGTGCTAGTTTCGACTTCTATAGTAATATTGTTTAGGGAATCTTATGGAGAAGGAAAGTTTAATGTGGTTTGCAGATTTAGGTAGAAAGTAATAAGTTTGTTTTCTTAGGGAGAAGGATGAGACAATTATTAGTGAGCCATGTCTCAAAGGAGTTTAAAGATGCCTGGGCATTTGTTAGGAGTTCTAATGGGGAATTAGAAATAGTTATGACTGTGGAGTCATCTGCATATTGGGTGATGTTAGATTCAGGACAAGAGGAGTGGAGTGAGTTGGTGAAGATATTGAAGAGTAGAGGTCCAAGAAAGGAATCTTGGGGAACACCAGGTCTTACTGAGAGAGGGGTAGATGGTGCTGAGTCCCATCGTACTGACTGCAGCCTATCAAAGAGACAGCTAAAGAACCATGCAACTGTCTCGGGGGAGAAATTTAGGTCTGCAAGTTCACCAAGTAGCAAAGTGTGTGACAGTGTCAAAAGCCTTAGAAAGGTCAAGGAATAGAGAGGATAGGAGTTTGTGATCATCTTTAGCAAGGGCTAAGGTGTTGAGAAACACTAGAGCTGTGGTTATACTGTGCTTGGGACAGAAGCCATACTGTGTTGGTGAAATTTTTCTTGTAAGATAATGCATAACTTGTGTATACATTTTTCAAGGATTTTGGAGAGGGAAAGGATACAGATAGGTCTGAAATTAGATGTTTCTGTGGAGTTACCTCCTTTATGAATAGAAAGCATGTAAAACTGGTTCCAGAATAGAAAGCATGTAAAACTGGTTCCAGATAGAAGGAACTTTAGACTCACAGATGGGGCGATTGATTAGTATAATAGTACAGATTAGATAGATTGGTACAGGCACAGCAAGGGAGTGTGCAGCAATCTGGATAAAGTATGAAGGAATATTGTCTGCGGATAGAGAATGGTTTGAGCTTTGAGAGTAGACTTCTGATATAGTCAGTGGAGACAGGTTTGAGAGAAGTTTACTGACATAGTGGTTGAGGGGTGTATAAGGAGGTTTTAAGTGTTAGAGTTTGAGAGGTTAAGGTTAAATAGTTTGGAAATGGATTTGATAAACTAAGTGTTGAAGGTACTGGCAGTTTCTTCAGGTGACTTGTCAGGACGAGGGTTAGTGAAGTTGGGTTACCTGGATGTAGCATTTGGTTTATAGCATTCCAGAATTTTTTTTTTTTATCAGATTTTAATGTTTTTGGGCGATTATAATAAGTCTTTTTGTCCAAGTTTTTTTGTCAGATTTCTGGAAGTTTGGTTTGTACCATGTTTTCAATGCCTTGTCTCTGGATTTCATAAGGCTCCAGGTAGTTTTAGTTAGCCAGGGTAAAATGTTTGCCTTTAATTGAACTTCTCAGTGTGGGTAGAGAATTTAAAATATTTAGGAAAGTTGAGTTGAAGGCATTTACTGCTTAACTGAATTCTCCACTATGACCATTAGCAAATGATCTTTTGTTCCATTTGACTTTCTTTTATTGCCCTTTTGTTCTACTACCATAATGGAGTTGGAGTTTTCTTCTAAATGACTATAAAAACTCTGTCGGCATCTTTTCCCCATGTATAGTTTATACGTAATCGGAAGGCAAGTTACTGCTCTATAAATTTTTAGGGTAGCTTGCAGGTTCACTCAAGTAGGAACATAGTCTTTCCTGTTAGCCAGGTTGTTGCCTATTCAGGGGTATGCATGCAAGTAGTTCTTACTCATGGCTAAATTTTCATGCAAAGATGCTAGTATTTTTAACCAAAAGTTAGGTACTGCATCTGGGCTTGAGGTTTTCCAGTTAGAGGCTTTTCTTCACCTTTATTTCAATCTGTTTGGCTGTTTCATCCCATTTCAAATCCTGTACCATTACATTTCTTATTCTTTTACTTGTTCTTTCCATTTCACATTTTTGTTATATTCCACGGGTTTTTGGAGATCTTTCACTTCTTTTTACCCAGTTTTCCAATTCTCTATAAAACTTTTTGGGGTCATCAATAAATTGCTTATTTTGCACTTTTCCTTTATAAATTTATCTGTGCATCTTCTAAGCTTTTCTGCCTGTACTGATATTTTCAGTTTATTTCCTATTGTGTTCCAATACTGTGCATTGCTTTTATCATAGGTAGGTACTAGGCTACCTGCCCGAAGGCATTTATAAGCCTAGCCAGAATGTGTTGGCTTTCACCACCCCCTTAGTTTAGTTCCCTGTGCATCTGTCCAGCAGAACCACTTAAGTGATCCCCAGGGTAAACTTGGTTTCCCATCCACTCGTCAAGGTTTCTCTTGGAAGAGTTAGCGAGGAGCTCTGCCTAATGTAGACTGGAATCTTGTTCCAAAGCATGGGAAGTCTCTGGGAAAGGAATCTATCCCTCCAGCATGTCCTATTTATTGTTGTGGTGAGGTTTAGATCCCTAAAGAGCATGTGGCTTCGGGGGGATAAGGTTTTCTTTAGGTGGAGCATGTCCATCAATTCTGTGTTGGACATGGCCTTGTATGTCAGGCAGAGATCACCTCTGAGTAGGCAGTATGCAACAGAGTACAGCTGGAGTTTCTTCAGTCAAGCTGTATAGGGTACTGTTTGAGGCCAGTGATCCTCTTTGTGAGGTAATTCTGTGGTCTTTCCAGCTGTTGCAAGTGTCTTGTAAGGTACATCCCAAATTGGGTGTTGTACTCTATGATGGGTCTGATGAGTGATGAGTAGAGGGGCACAATGACCTCTTTTGATCTGGATGCGAACCCTTTTGTGATTAGGTGGGCCATGTAGAAGGATTTTCTAACCACTTTGGCAATGTGATTGTCAATGGAGAGATTACTACCTACTTGCGTCTCCAGATCCCTTATTATGTTTTCCGTATTTAGGAGACTACCACCTATGTGGTAGTTTGTGGGTACTTTGTTTTTCCCAAAGGGGATGACTATGTACTTTTTGGCATTTAGCTTGAGGCCATGATTTTGACACCAGGTATCCGTCTAAGTGAGATCCTTTTGGAGGATATCGGTGTCAGCCAGAGAGTCAATTATAGCCCCCAGTTTGCAGTCGCCTGCGAACCTGGTCAGTCATAGCGCCCCTGTGCTTGTCTGTACCCCTGAGAAGCATATGCCCAAACAGGAGAGGTCCTAGGACTGAGCCCTGGGGAACGACACTTGTAAATCGGAGTCGGACCTAGCTCCCGCAACTCTCACCACGTGGGTTCTGTCCATGAGCCAGTTGGCAACCCATCTTGTGATGTAGGGGTTTATGTTCAGGCTGGTGAGCTAGTCTATAATACCAGAATGGGGAATAGTGTCGAAGGCCTTTGCGAGGTCTAGGCAGGCTGTGTGTACCACCTTTCCCTTGTCTATAACCTTGGTAACTGTCTCAAAGAAGTCCACCAGGTTTAGGAGGCATGATCTGCCCTTAAAGCTGAACTGGGTAGGGCTCAGTGTTTGGAGGTTCCCAATGTCTCAGTTAAGGAGTTCCATGATTATGCACTCCATAGCTTTACAGACCAAGCTAGTCAGGCTTATAGGGCAATAGTTCCCGGGGTCTGTTGTGGCTCCACCTTTGTGGAGCAGAATAACCATTGCTGTGCGCCACTCTAAGGGTACGTAGCTGGTGGAGAGGCTACGTTTGAACAGTGTGTTTAGGTGAAGGGTTAGTCAGTCTTTGAGCTCGTGTAGGACACAGCCTGGGACATCGTCTGGTCCCATTGATGCTGTGTTTTTGGCTTGGGAGAGGGCTGTTTTAACCAGACTGATTTCAGGGGCTCTACATTCTTCTGGTATGGTTATGAGCCCTTTTGGGGGTGAGAGGGGGGTGAAGTTTGCACTGAACCCGTCTGCCAGGATGTTGGTGATATCGGTTGGCTCAGTGTATTTTTTGCCATGCTGCATTGCCACTTAGATTCTTGACATAGCTAAAGAATGCCTTGTGGTTATCTTTGGAGTCCTTGGCAATTTTTCTTTAGAAGCTCGCCTTGGATGATTTTATGAGGGGTCGTAGCTTCTTGAGGATACTGATCAGGGATGTCTTCCCTTCTTGGGATTTTACTCTTTTCTGTACTAGTTTCCTCCTCCTATTGTATAGCTTGTTTATGGTAGAGGTCCACCAGACTGGTTTCCTTTTCTTGGAGGAGTGAGTCTTGGTTTTACTTAGGATAGCACGATCCATGCATTCTTGTAGTTGCCCATAGAATGCATTAGTAAAGGATTTTGCAGCTTGGACAGCGTTATCCTTTAGCATGGGGGCTTTGAAACTTTCCACCTCGGTCTTAAGTAACATGGTTTGCTTTTGAAAAGTTTTTCACAGTTTTTCACAGTGGTTTCCTTGTCTGGGTGTCGGAGCAGTGTTAATATCCAAAGTGATTTATGGTCAGATGTAATCAGCAAGGGGTTAACCTCTGGTGTGGAACACCAGCTGCCCATGTTGGTGATGACCAGGTCCAATATATTGTCACCTCTGGTGGGAGTGTTGACCAGTTGATCCAGAGCATGAGAGTTTATAAATTCTAAGAAATGTTGGGCAACTGAGTTAGTACTTGTAGTTTTCCCAGTTAAATGTTTGGGTAATTGAAATCACCCAATATTAGGGTGTTTGGAAGGACCTTTCCCAGTGTTTCCAGAAACATGGAATGGAGGTCCTGGGACATGGCGGGTGATCTGTAGCAAGCTAAATTATCACATCTTTTAGTATTTTTGTTGATCTGTTCAGTCTTCTATATGTTTCTAATAGTGACACTTGCTGTCCTAATTGCTTTATAGTTTTCTCTAGTCTATACTTCCAGGATGGTATTCGATTTTTTCCCCTTCCTTTCCCTCACTTCCCTGTGTTCTTGTGGTAGAACATTAACTGTTATTAATTTAGCTGCACAGTAATATACCCCATTTACTTCTGTTATATTGTATGGATCTCTAGGTATAGTCCTAATTACTGTGCTCATTTGTTTTATTAAACTTGTGACTTTTTGGGTTTTACTAACCATCTGCAGTCTATTTCTTTCATTGATCTTAATATGCCTGTCTATAACATTGAGCAACTCTTCTAATTTTCTTCAAAATTGAGGGCGCATTTTTTGTTTTCCTATTTCATGCAGGCATTCTATAGAAAGTTTGAAAGCATCTTCCAGTGGCACATTCTCTTAAATTTCATCCTGTGACATCTGTTGCTCGGTCATATGGAAACTCACTGGTCTATCACTCCTTAACATTGACTGCAGAGTTTCCTTTTCCTTCCCTTGCTGTCTAGCTTCAAGTGAACATTTATTCTGGTTTCCTGTGGAAGGCCCCAAAATATTTTGATATGGCACCTGACCAATTGCTTCCTGCTCCACTGGTTAACCCTCGGTTTGGATATAAATTGCTCTATCCTGTTCTGGTGCTTTCTGAATTAGACAGAAGTCAGAAAAGAGAGTTACATGAAGTAGAACATAAACTGAGACAGACAGAGCAATATGTATGTGATTAAGAAGACCACACATGCAGATGAGATAAGCAGGATAATGCAGAGCTCCGAGAAAATTCCTGACAGAGCGAATCAAGGAATGTATATGAAGGTGCACTCCAAGCAGCAGCAAATCTGTAAATGAAGAAAAGATGCAACTGAAGATAAATTTTATTGAGAAACATTTTGCTGGGAAAAGCAAAATAAATGAAGCAAAAAAGCAAGAATATGAAACGGGGTTACCCCCTCAGACTGAAGTAGTGGTAGAGTGACAAACAAAAAAAAAAAGTAAACTCAATAGGTCTGTGCAGATAGGAGGTGGAAAAATGTAGAATACTGAATAAGGTAATTGTGTGTGTTACAAATAAGCCACACAAATGTTAATGTATCTTACAATTCTGCATTTTTATAGTACAGTAAGAGAATAAAGACCGAGGAAAGATAGTTTGAGATGTTTCCAATACTTCTACCCATAGTTTGTTTTAAAAGATTGCCTTTAATCTCTGAAGAGAAGTACAGGTTTTGCATTAGATACTAGTCTCAAAATTATAAAGCACACTAGTAATGAAGCTAGCATTGTCAGTATTTAAGGCATTACATTGGCAGAGATAAAAATAAGGCAAGGTTGCTGTCAAGGTCTTACTGAATTGATATAATAAAACAAAATACAGATATTGTTCAAAATGTTAAAAAGGTGCTCCAGTGTTGGCTATAAAATTTCTTTGAGCCTAATATCTACTATGGATGCATATAAATCACTTATGGACACTCTGGGGTCATTATTTAATTCTGTAGGTATGTATCAGCACCTGCTCGACAAAGATCTGTGTTTTCAAATTTCCAGAATCAGTACCATTACTCAAAGCTAATATTAATGCTACTGCTAGATAACTAGTATTGTTATACTTTAGACCGAGTATCCCAAACAGGGTACCTACTGACCAAGATATTCGCTTTGTACAAAGAGTAGTGCGTCACTGTGCCAGTGCTTCGAAGTCTGACTGTCAAAAAAGACAGCAGTTTACCATCCACAGGCTAATGTTTTACGAGGAACAAATGGCAGTTACCCTTTTTACAATCACAGTGGTGTCTTGTGCTTCAAATGGGTCTACAACATTTGAAGTTCTCCACAACAGGCAGCAGAAATGACTGCTTACCATTGCCAATAAAAATTTTAAGAGAAAAGACACCATTTTAAAAGTAGGACGGACTACTTTGGCAGTTTACAGGATACCTCATAACACCAGTAGCAATGAAATACAAACTAAGACCTCAGACTGTAACAACATGCTGCATGTCTAAGAGTTTACCCAATAGCACAGCTGCTAGTGCTACAACCAAAGAAAAATATTTCTGGCCCAAAAGGGCTCAGTTGAAGTTATGTATTTTAAAATGCAGTTAAATACAAGAATGAACAGCAAGGAAAAGGAAAAAAAAATGATATATATATATTAATATTTTAATGCTCATGAACAGGAATCCTTGCCAAAACTGCAAAAACAGAAAGTGACACGGGTTGTATTAAGAAAAAGTGTTTTCAGAAATGCCATGGAGGATTACATTAAGAGAACATAATATAGTGACAACATGGGGAATGAAGGTCCATCTATGCCCTTAAACAGTACCATAGTAAATAAATAGAAAAAAAGTTTCAAAAAGAGCTGAAACTATTAGAATTACAACTCTAGCTCCCAAGTTTATAGGAGTATAAAGTACAGTTTTGTACCTACCATAAATGTAGATGTTCGAAGATCCACATTGCTGCAGTCCTAACACTTGGGGGTAGGCTGTCCCAGTCGGCCGAATACCAAGTATAAATAAGGGGCGCAGTCATCTGCATTTGTCTGACATCAGGACGTCAGGGTACAAAAAATGACGATATGACCATCAGCCAGCCTCCTTCTTGACCCAGACCCTAGAGAAGGAAGAAGACTAAAGAAAAAGGTCAAAACCCACAGGCAACCAAACAAAAAATCAACCTAACACCAAGAATATATACAATAATATAATATATATATAATAAAACACACCTCAGAACCCACCTCAGACACCAGACCCAGGACCAAATCAAACTACAGAAACTGCAGGACTGCAGCAATGTGGGATCTAGTGTACTACATTCTATGGTAGGTCTTCAACATGGCTATGCTCTTTCTATCACATTTGCTGCAGTCCTAACAGTTGTAAGGAGGATGGCTAAACTATAAGCAAGCAGGGCTAAATAAATGTGGCAACAACCGCCAAAAAAACCCCTGCAACATTTAGAATAATAGAGAGGAAGGGTAAAAGAGAGGAGAAGGTGCACACTGAGAGAAAGTAGAAGCTAAAAAATGTCCTCCTTAGCCCCTCCCCCTTAGAAATTAGTTGCCCTGGCAAATGCTGTTGAAGAATGAGGCCTAAGTGGAAGTGGAATCCTAATGCCATGGAGCTGGAATCTCAATGTAATGCAAAAACCTAATCATGCAAGATATAAAAATTTGACACCTAGATATAGTTTTGAACTCAAAGCAAAGAACCAACTACTCAAAGCAAAAAAAAACAAAACCTGCTTCAACTGCCCTAAAACTGCCTAGTCCTGCTTAAATATAAACGAACTGCCTGTGTACATCTAAAGTGATGTAAATCTCTCCTAAATCAATTTTGGGAAAGGCATAAAAGTAAACCACCTACATACATAGGTAGAAAGCTACTACTAGAAACCACCTATTGATGCGAAATAAAGGAATTAGATAATGATACCCTATCCTATGGAAAATCAAAAAAAAAAGCCACCCATAGGGCTGCTAATTAGAAAACTCCTTACCCTTCTTGCAGGCCAACAAAAAGCAGTCTTCATCAGTCAAGTAAAAAAATTTCAGTCTAGCCGCGCTCAACAAAAGGTTGTAGAGTAAGTTTCTCCAACACAAAAATTGAGGAGGTCCAGGATCCAAGGCTCATCTGAAAATTATTGCAGGTCTGCCCTCTAAGAAATTGCTTTTAAATAATAATAAAGAATGGTGAAATTGCAAGTACAAAATAATGAGAAAATGAAAAGTTTGCATGATAAAATGGAGGAGGAGGACAAACAAACCAGTAAATCCAATAACTCAGTAAGATAATGCACAACTGAAACTCAAAATGAACATCCAAACTCAAAAATAAAATGCAAAATAAAATCTCTTCCATTTTTCTTTTTACATAGGCCTTCTGGCTTCCTTCTGGCTCTTCAAAACTTGTTGAGGAAGCTGAGACCTGCTGTGGTTCAAAAGTCAATGTCAGAGACTGCACCATGGTTAGGATGAAGAGGAGTGAGTGAGACAGAGACTGTTAGATAAAGAGACAAACAAGATGGAAAGGTTAAGGCAAAAGGCCAAGGGGCAGGACTGGACTCAGATCAGTATGGAATGGGTACCAGTAAGGTTTAGATCAATGGGTACTATCAAAATCCTTAGCTTGTCTTCTCTGACCTTTAGGAAGGACCTTTGGGAGGAGGAGAGGCAGAGGTGGAAACTGACAGCATGAAGCATTTCCCAACTGAGCGAGAAAGAGCATCCACTTTCCCTGCTGAACGTGTGTGATGAAACCTTTTAAAACTTTTGCAGCTGCTGGGTTTAGTGGAGAAGTTTGCAGCTGGTGGTTTTGAGTTCCCCCCTCCAGACTGTGTGTCTAAGAATATCATGATCCACAGTAGTCACTAAGGTGAGTGAATATCATTTTTCTGCTCATCTGCTCTGGTAAGCTGCTGATGTGGCCTAGTTCCTGCCTGAAATTAGAAGCTAGCTGGCAGCAATCTTGCCCACAGTTTTGCCTGCATAGAGGATAAGAAGTAAGACCCCCTTGCCTGTTGTTATGATATATGACAGTTCAGTTTGTTTGTTGTTTGAATCAATACCTGCCCTGAACTCCTTGAAAGCCATCAATGCAAACTGGACTCAACACAGCCCTTCATCTGATTCATGCTGAGATGTAGATGGTGTAGTCACTCTCTTTGTGTCCTCTTGTAGAGATGATAGCTTCCCAAGCTATGTCTCTGGCATCTGGAGGCCATTCCTTTGAGAATTTCTCTGGCGCCTTCTGCTGTCGTCTTGTTTGAGTGACTTGTTTAGGTTGGCATCCAGAATCCACTTTTCTGTTTCCTTTTGGTTTTTACAGATTTGATCAGGCTCTTTGAGTGCTGGCTCGCAGCATTCCATACATTTTGAGATACCATTACCCATACATTATTCCTTAAGTGGCATTTTAGTACATTAAAATACAAGATCTATGCCCCCCATGCTTGAAGGACTGTCTTGCAGTCCTAGCTACTGATGAGATAGTTGATGGAAAGAAAGAGATAGTCTCTTTTTTAGAAAGAGGGTGTAAAAAGGGGGTCTGGGACTGCATCTCCAGTCACACACCCAGAAAGCACATGTCTTGGCACATGTCTTCAGTCTCACATGTATATTCACAGTTTCATTCAGGGAATATATTAGATTAGGCATCTCATCACTAGATATTCCAGACAGAAGCTCTTTCTTCTTCCAAGCCAAGATGCTGAAGCAGTCAGTCAGCCCAAGATAAGGATAGATTTGCCAGAACAAAGAAGTAAAAGCTGGAGCAGTAATTGAGTGAAGTGAAGCGCAGAAGGGCGAGCCAAGCTGCAACCAGAATGCAAACGCAGATGAATTTCCAGCTCGAGACCATGCAAAAAACTGAGGATATATATGGGGTCATCGATTTTTGTACCCCTGACCTGGTGATGTGTCAGACAAATGCTTTTGACCCGTCAGCTACATACTTATATTATGGGGCGACTGGGACGGACTACCTACAAAGTATAGGACTGCAACATTATGTAATGAATTTAGGAAACTGCTCAACACTTCATTGTCTGATGGCTCTTACATGCCCATTATTGAGTTGGTAGGGAGTTTATGGAAGGTGAAACTTGGCCACATTAGACTTTACTAAATAGTACTTGGCAGATGCAACTTAATCCATCTGCCAAAGAGGAAGACTGCTTGTCTATTGTCCGATTGTCTACTTCAGTATACATTATGCCTATAGTGTGCCCAGCCCCCCTTTCAGATGCTGATTAAACATGAAAGCCCTGCTCATAATACACAGTAGAGTACTTGGACGACATGGCTGTTCAGAGGGCTACAAATCTTACTAATCAAAGTCCAAGCTGTGTTAGAATCCATAAGATGGACAATCTTGACTGTAAATGCCAAGAAAAGTAAATGGGGTAGGGGGAAAGCCAAGCATCTTAGATATCATCCAGGAAAAGGGGTATTAAGATTTCACCTGAAAACTATGGGGAAATAATTACTACAGAAAGAGTCCGACTGTTCAACTATTGTCTGCTCTTTGACAAGTCTGACAAAGGTTCTGCAAATCACATTGGTCTCTAGAGGCAGACAGTGAATTTAAGGAAGTTAAAGGGATCCTCTGTTCAGTTCCTGTGCTAAGTCATGACTTTACAAAACAATTACCTCATGCACAGACTCATCAGAAATTAGTTGCGGCAGTTACATCCTAAGACATTTAAGGTGAGGTCCATCTCATGTGATAAAGCAGCAGGAAGCTAAACAATACAGAAAGAAGACTTGGCTACTGAAAGAAATTCCATAGGTGTAAAAAAGAGCTTTCTGTGCCTTCAAGTATTTGCTAGTAGGTACTCCAATCTGGAAATTGATAATGCCCCTCAGACTTGGTTATAAAGGTAACAAGTGGCAGTACCCAACTATGGTGAGACTATATCCCTGCAATCCTTTAAAAACACATTGCTTCACAGACCCTGCCACGACAAAATCTGCTGAAGTGTTGCAGACCCACAATGCACTGTTCCGATTCCAGTGCTCTTGGTTTTGTGCTGGAAGATGGTTTGTTTTAACGGGCCAATTACAAAAAATGTCTATGTGCCTTTAATGCATAACCTAGATTATTTTGCAGCATGGCATCTGGGAATATTCTCACAGCAATTGCTTGATTTAGGAGATCTAATGGATGCATGGAGTGAAAATCTCTTTGGAGCTAAACAGTAGAGAGCAACCTGTGGATTATATCTTATGAAAGGATTTTTTTTTCCTTCATATTAAAAGATTGCGTCTTGAAAGGGCTGTGTGGGCTAAACTGTCATGCAGGTACTGTTTGCCTCATATTAATACCACAAAGTCAACTGGATTAATATATTAGTCTGTGGATTTCTGAATAAATGTGTTTCTCTATATATTTTTTGTAGTTCTTGCTTCAAGTATATTTTTTGCATTTGCTTATGCATGTATATTGCAACATACAAGTGGCCAGTAAATTTAGCATGGTCAGAGCTTTGGGAGGTTTCTGAAGTATACTAGAATCAAGTAAGGTACAAGGACAGCTGCATACCGGGATATTTAAAGCTCAATGTCTTGATGCAGAAGTGATTCACAGCCTCTGGGTCTGCACTGTGCAGAGAACATGGCAGGACTGCAGATGAAATTACGTACTACAAAGGGAAGATGTATAGATGGCATCCCTTTGAAAAGAGGGAGTTCAAGCCATTGACCGCAATCATAGCTGGCTTTACCATTCCCTGTAGTGAATAAAATGCTATTTTGGATTATGTGTTTTGATGAAATGGTAAACAAAAGTTCATCTGCTGCTTAGGTTTCTGCTAGTACTGTTTATTTTATTTCACCAGTAACTGTGCCATAGTCCTGTCTATAATCAACTACTGCAATGTAGAAGGAATGCATTTCTTTTGACCTAGTGTAAAGAAAAAAAATAGATGTGAATTTAAAAAAAGCTTAACTTAAATTAACTGATTGACTACAACAGGGATATTTAAATGGAATTGCTAGGCCTTTCTGTAAATACATCTGAGGAAGCAGTGGGACACACTGTGAAAGCGCTTACGTTTTTCATGCATTTTATTCAGTATTTTTTCGAATAAAAGGACTTCTTATTCAAGCAGTTTTTGCAGTGCCGTTGTTTTGCCACACACCTTTCTGCTGGATTTAAGATGTGAATTTACGTTGACTATAGATGTAACTGGCATAAACTAAATTTATTTTCTAAGCTTCATTATTTATCAGTAAATGTAAGTTTTAAAGTGTAGTGTGTACTTCAGTTGCTAATGTTTCAAATCAATGCCCTTAACAGATGATTTCATTAGAAAAAAGTGCAATTTATACTACCCACTACAGGCATTCTGTAGAGCTTTGAATTATAAACAAAACCTGTGCTGTATGACAAAACTCGTTACTCTGGGTGTAGCCATTTCTATATGCAAGAATAATTCTTCTGCACACTGTGTTCTGTTAGAAATGGACTGAGGCCCTATGTAACTAATAAAACATTAGTTACAGCTATTCCTACATTTCAGTAGTGATGTATGGCAGCCATTCAGTGAACTGAACAAGTTATTGTCTTTCTTCATGAAATATGTTCTGCAACTGGATTTGACAACTAGCCTCTATTTGAGAGGTCTGCAGCCTTTGACCAACTGACCAACACGACCAACCTGCAAGAGATGTGGTGTTATAGGTAAACACCTGTACAGCCTCCAGCAGGAGATTTTTTCCCTGCTTAACAAGCCACCCACATCAGGGGAATTCCACTTGTTCAGTACAACCCCATCAAAGCCTGGTGCATGCAGGGGATGTACAGACATACGTATGTGGTTCTGAAATATATGCAGTATGGGAAAACTTGGCCAGAATTGCGCTATCCCATCTGACTGAGGAAACACTGAAAATGTACATAGAGTTGGAAGATTCTACTGTGCATTATCACCAAAAAAAATTAAACAAAATGAGATTTTAGCATTGAGTAAGGGATCAGCTAAAGGGCAGTCCCTACATTCCATAATAATTGAACGGAACAGTAAGATTGGAAACAGTAAGATTGGAAACAAACTTTTTTTTAATTTTGGCTGTAAATAATTTTAAGTATTCCTTAGTAAACTTAATGTGGTTCAACCCTGGGTGACATCCAAGTCTTCTAACCTGTGTGTTGCTGCAGCAGAACTACTACCAGGTCAGGCTTGTATGCACAAAGGAAAATTAAACTTTCATGGAAGTATGATTGGTTATCGATAGTGAATGAAAGGTCACAATTTGAAACAATTTGAAACAATTTGTTCTAAATGCGCCAACAAGTAGCCAGATAATGTACAATGAATGAATGAATTACAATTAAATCAAGCAGTGGAAATTTCAAAGTTTCTCTTGAGCACTGGGCACCCGCAGGCATTTGCCCTGCAACTAAAGAGACTAAACACTAATGTAGGTGCTTAACTTCCAAGTGTCTAGACAATAAAATACCTTACCTGCATTAACTTAAACAAATGTTAGTGAGTATATTAGTACATTTCTGCTGTATAGTTCCTTAATCAAACCTCTGTACTGATGAGTACATCACCAGGAATAAACAGCTGTATATTGCTCACCAGATAGTGCCCCCCCCCCAAAACTAAATTTTCTTTTGAGAAATACTCAAATCTATAAAATAGCATTTCATTTCCTCTCCCGTTTCATCTGTAACTAATCCCAGCTTTAATTCTATATCCTTTTAAAGACAGTCAGAAAATTATACTCTGTGCCCATAACGTAGTCTATAACTTAGTGCAAACATACAGTTTAAATTAGTTAATTTTCAGTTTAACATATAACCATTTAAGCTAACACTGCATACTTACCAAAGCCTAAGTAAACACTTGGAGTCCGTGTTAGCTCTCTGCACTCAGGCTTGCTCCGCTCTCTTCCCTGCCCCCTATTCCCACCCACCCCCACTTCTACTTGTATTTTAACCTTATTTTAACCTTTAATCACCTGACCTGTAGTCCAACCCCCAATTCCCTAACTAGCCCAACCCACTCATCCTACCTCCCCCACCTCCAATCCAATTACATCCCACACTGATCCCACTCAAACAACACATTCCCAGACAACACACCTACCCTCACACACAACCAACCAGGAATCCTAGTTGTACTACTCACTTTTAGTAGCATCATGTTACCCACACTCGCATCCCTATCACTAGCTCTACTATCGCTAACCTTCCTAACTTCCTTACAAACAGACCTACCACTGCACAACTACTCCTATCACACTACCCGCACTAGCCCACCCTCTCAAACCCACTCACACGTCTACATCTGCCCTACAATCATAAATCTTACAACTACATATTACTCACTAACAAAAATGACACCATCTCACCACACTAAGAAAAACTCATAGACCAAGCTCACAAACAATTAATATTAAAAAACACATACTGACACTACTACAAACTCTGCTAACCTCTGGTGACATTCACCCAAATCCAGGTCCCCTCTCAGCCAAACATCTGACCTGCTAATCCTAAATTTCAACATAAGAAGCATTACCAACAAAACTAAACAGACCTACATGCATTCATAGCCCACTATAACCCTGATATACTCACAATTAAAGAGACCTGGCTTAAACCCAGTATCCAAGATGAAGACCTTCTTCCCCCAGGGTATAATACACTTAGACCTGATAGAACAGGAAAGGAGGAGGAGTAGCCGCTCTCTTTAAAAACACCCTTAACCTCCAGCTCCTGTACACACTACACCACCCACTTTTCAAAATGCTGAAGTCCTATTTTCTGTCCTATCCATAAGAAACACCAAGATCATCAATATGATATGCTGTTATATACCTCCAGGCAACAACTCACTCATAATAGAGGACATCCTACACTGGACAAAGGACAATCTACCTCAGGAAACAATCCTACTAGGAGACCTTAAGACTGACTGGGCAGCCTGCAACTCCAGCAGCCCCTCAACACATATCTATATGGGTTCTCTCAACTAATTGAAGAACCAACTAGAATAGATGAGAAAACAAAGAATCCATACTGGACTGGACACTAACCAACTATCCCAAACAAAACTATACAGTAGGCTGTCTCCCAGATGACCTAAGTGATCATCTCCCCACCTTCCTACTCCACAAACACTCCAATCACCCCAAACCAGTAGTCTACAAATTCGTACGAGATTACCATAACCTTACCCCACAATACCTAAATACTGTCCTAAGCCACTGCAACTGGGAACCACTACGGACACTTTGGTTAGACCAGGCAGTAGGCCACTTCAATACTACCTTCTCCAACATCCCTAACAATCTATCTCCCAGCAGAAAGATCAGAGTTAAAGCCAACTATGCACCCTTGCTTAATAGGAACACCACAGCCTTACTAAAAGCTAGAGATAAAGCCTGGAAAATATGGAAAACTGACAAAACCCCTAACTCCAGGCAATACTATCAACATCTTAGAAACAAGGCCAAGGCTGAATCCAAAGTAAATAAACAAAACTATTTTTTTTAGCACCCAAAGGAAATATTCAAATAATCCACAAAAATTCTGGCATGCCATTAACTCCCTTCTAAATCCAGGCAAAACCACAACTCCAGCACCCAGATCTACTAACAATACCCTAGACATAGCTTCTCAATTTAATAACCATTTTACTAAATCCATCTTATCCCTGTCCAGTCAAATAACCAAAAACAGTCTACCTCAATCACAACCTAACCTACCCATACCAAACCCTCTTTTAGCCCATCACCAGTGCCCACCTCATCTATCAAAAAACTCCTCCTAAAACTAAAGCCAACAACACTGGCAGCTGATAACATACCTGCTGCATACCTAAAAATGTCTAGTGGCTCCCTATCATATCCTGTCTCCATCCTCATCAACTGCTCCATACTAGAATCCTACATACCCAAACTCTGGAAAGTATCTCACATCATTCCTCTCCATAAAGGAAGTAATTCTTACGAATTTTCCAACTACCAACCTATTGCCATCCTTTGCCCCTTATCCAAAATTCTTGAGAAACGCATCCATTTACCCCTTATCCAAAATTCTTGAGAAATGCATCCACTTGCAAGTGATGACATTTCTTAACACACACAACACTGTTTCCGTCCACATCACAGCACTACCACAGCCCTTCTATCCTTCACAAATTATATAAACCTTCACAGAAATGATAAATATGTATCAGCCATTTTCCTAGACCTCTCAAAAGCATTTGATATAGTCTCCCCCTCCATTCTACTAGACTCACTAACATCATTATCCTTTACCTCCTCTACTATAGCCTGGTTTAGAAGCTACCTATCTGACAGGCAATAATCAGTTAATTGGAAAGGATCTCTGTCTACACAACTTCCAACAACCATAGGAGTCCCACAGGGCTCTATACTGGGCCCGCTATTGTTCTCTATTTTCAAAAATAACCTCAATAGCTCTATACAACATGCCACACTCATACAATATGTGGATGATTCAACCCTGATCTGCTCCACCTCATCTCTCACCACCCTACATACACTCACTCAAGATACCTTTAACTCAGTAGAAAAATGGATATCGGGTATCCAACTAAATTCTAAATCCCAGAGAGACAAAACTGCTACTATTTACCCCTAATAGATAAAAAAAACCTCTCCTTTACCACAACATCTAAGGATGGCACCACCATCTCCCCTTCTAACCAGACCAAACTTCTGGGCTTTGAAATAGATAATCTCCACTTTGATGTTCACATCTCTCATACCATAAAACTAGTACACAAAAACTAGGCTCCCTATATAGGTATAAGTCCCTTCTCTCACAAAAAGCAAGAGTCACTCTTGCACAAAGCCACCACCTCTCAACTCTATTATACGCAGCACCAATCTTTACCCAAATCAGACAATGTGACCTAGACAAACTAGAATCATGCTACAATAAAATAGCCATGTTTGTTACTAACAACCTATAGAACCCATCATTGTGCTGCAATAAAAGAACTAAAATGGCTTGAGCTACCACAGCTACTTAACTATCACCAGCTGGGCACAGCCTACAATATTCTTAAATATCCTGAATGCTTCATTATCCAACCTACTTACTGTCTATACTGCAAACCGGTACCCAAGATCCAGTGAAAAATCTGTCCTCTCCATCACAAAGGCTAACAATAATGCAGGGAAAGCGCTGTACTCCCACACCGTTGCCAGAAATTGGAACTCTTCCCCTATCCGTGTCCACTGCCTCCTCCACATCCATATTCAAAAACGCCCTCAAATCACACCTTGTTAGTACTTGGTTAAGCCCTTGTATCACATAACCCTACCCATACTACTATTAACTCCCCAAACTCCTCTCTCATCACATGCTGGATCTCTGATCCCCTGTAGGCTTGGTCATCTGAAAGAGTACTTTTAACTATAGAATCTTACTTGATAAAATTTTCTTCTCTTACCAATGTATAACTGACATTTACCTGGAGTGTTTTATTAATTTCTTGTTATATTACTATGCTCAGCATATATGATAAAACCTATTTGTGTATTATGCTGGATGTACCGTAACTGACATTGTCTTTTACCTATATTCTATATCTTCTTTTACCTGGAGTGTTTTTAATTTATTGTTATATTACTATGCTCAGCATACATTATGTAACCCATTTTGTGTATTATGCTGGATGTACTGTATTTGTAAAACTTGATGCTGGAACTTTTCTCCCCAGGCCTCCGCTGAAAATGGACCTGGTCCAGTCGGAATTTCCCAGTTAACAAATGTAAAATAAATAAATAAATAATGAAAGTAACACTGTCTGCAAAACCTGTAAGCACTAATGAGCAGCCTATTCAACAAAATATACCGGAGAGTCTACCAACTGAGTGCGATAATGTTCAATGAATAAAGCATCTGCCTTTTATTACTGTGTTAGCACACTTATAAAGTACACTACTGTGGTAAGCGGAAAAGAATTACTATGACTGCTGGAGTCAGGAAACACAATTGCATTGATGAAAGCAAACTCTCTCTAAAGACAGAGCAACTATTAAGTAGAAATCTTATGCACATGACGACAAAATGGAATATCCTGTGATACAAATAGAGCAAATACAAATAGACTTCTTTGAATATAAAATGTTATGTCCTGTAGTACTAATGCTCAATGTGGCTCAATTCAGTTGCTGACCAAGTCTACCCCCAATTGAATGAACAATAATCGTTATGGAGTTCTAGGAAGGTTCAACCAGATACACTATTAGAAATACATAGCCCGAGAAAAGACAAACACGAAAAACTAGAAAGTAAGATAAACCCATTAGAGTCTTAACAATTCATCTGTTAAAATTCTAAAGGAAGCAAGTATAGGGAAAGAACTTTTACCAAAAGTCCCTTCTAATTAAAATTATTAAAGATATCAGTGCCAAATCTAACAGAGACCCATAGTTAGGAATACACTCATGGAAAGAGAAAGAAAATAAAAAAAGGGACAGATGGACTTCATCCTGAAAGAAAGGAAAATGAAGAACCTGAACAGAGTCCTGCACTTCTCTGATATACCAAACCTGTCAACCTGCCAGGAAGAGAAGCCAGACTCCAAGTTAAATACAGTCAAAAATACTCCAGAGGAAGAAAAGTTAAAATAGTTAGTACACCAGTTTGAAGATAATTACTTTGCAGAGTTGCCCCTTTTATAGGGCATGGCCTAAAAGGTGAAAAAGCTGTACCTACATTTGAATGAATAGGGCTCACCAACTCCACTCTGTCAGAACAGAGTATGGAAACTACCGCTGCAGCTGAATCGCATTAATTTCAGAAAATTCAGTGGGAGTGGATGATGCTCTAAATAGAGACAGAGAACATAAAATAGACTGGGAACCAAACGATCGCAGTAGGCTCAATAGACCCATACTATGTGCTAATAAGTGATCTGCTTTAGAGGAATATCTAAAGAGAATGTACATATTGTCAGTTATTAATTGCAAAGCCTTTTATAAGACTTGTAATGGAGTGTTCCATGTGGAGTCATTTTGGAGTGGACAAAAAGGCAACCATTTTGGCTAGATTTCATTGGTCTGGTATTGTGAAAGACAGAGGGGAACTTGTGTGCAAGCTGTACTGAGTGCCACAGAACAGCACCTAATCCAAAGTTTAAAAACTTTGCTAGAGTTAGCACCTGTGCCTCATTGGCCATATTCAGGCAGTTGTATTCTTTGAAAACAAAAAAAATATATGAAAAATGTTAAATGTCCTGAGATTTTACATTAAAAAAATCCTAGTCACATTCCCTTCTGGTCCAACAAGTTCTTGCCAGAGAATTAAATTCTGCTGCTTATATCCGTCTTATCCTGTTTTCATACCAACTTAACTGTTTACCAATAGAAGAATAAATGGATTTGGACTACCTGATAAACAGATACTTTTTTTTCTGAGTTTTCATTTCTGCTTCACAAGTGCTCAGTTTCCAGATTCTCTTTGCCTCGCTCACAGTCAAGGCCACACAATAACCAAATTGTTTCACTTCCACTTTCAATTAATTTAGTGAAGAAATGTTTTATTTGACTATATAATGAAAGCAATGTCTCCGTTAAAGATTTTCCTTTTGAAGAGAAAACCTAGTATTTAGAATGATCCTCACCATTAATGTAGTGAGAAAAAGCAGTTCAGACACAGTTATGGCCACAATGAGTAAGACCTCATTACAGGCTCATTAACATATCCCTGAAACACTAACATTAGTGCGGTCATACCGGATAGTAGCACTATTTTCCCCTGGCAGCTTATGTATTGCATTGTCAAAGACACCCCTCTACAGTCTCACACACGCAAGCCAAGTCAATCACGCTCACCGATACCCAGACACATCCAGAGTTTTAATGCCATACCTAACCCTTGGTAAACACACCCAGACACCAGACAGGGGGAGATGCACACATTCATCCAGCTTCATTCATGCCCCTACAGGCAGTTACACACATACTAATACCTTCCACCCCACATCATCTTTGAACTTACATGCACAGTGACTACTTCAACAGGAGAGAATGACCAGCTGTCATCTTTTGATAAAAATCAGTTTTTCTTCAAAAGCTGGAGTTTACAGAATCAAGCAATTCATTGAAAAGCAATACAGATCTGAAGCGGATGGAATTTCTGGGAGATAATACATGATCAATTATTGCTGTCTGCTCCCCCTGGATTGCTGAATTAGCATGAAGCTCTGCCAGGAGGACCCTGGGTCCATGCTAAGGCTCCCAATATTGGGAACAGTTAATGGTAGGTGGTCTAAGAAATAGAAAGTCTTACTTCAACTCTGAAGATGTCCATGTTAAAGCTTCCCACTCATGGTAAGCATTTCTGAATCCCAGGGATAGTTTTTCATGGACATTCATGTCTTCAGTAATATGAAGCTCATCTGCTTTTTAATTGCTTACCTGCAAAATATACCACTACCATTGTACATCTTGCTAATCCATGTCAAAATCATTGGTTTATCTGAACATTCAATACTTTTATTTTTAAGCATTGCAAGCCAAAACATTCCATTTTAAAAATTATTATTGAATAAACTGAGTAAATTTGTTTCTATGAAGAATATCTAGTGTTACACATTAAGCAGAGTTGTTGCAAACCTGAAGTAAAAAAAGCACAACAGCAACACAAAAAAATACCACCAAAGAATACAGCACACATGGAGTGTCACTGTAAAAAGCCTAGCAGAAGAAAACCGAACCAGTGGTATAGATAAAAACCCACCAGCACCAACCAAATAAGTTTTAAATGGACGGTGGCTGCTGGAATCCCAACATCACCTAAAAAGGTACTGAAAGTGGTCACGGCCATAAAAATACAACAACCAGAAGGCTGCAGTAAGACACACATGATGGAATGTTCATAGCTACCACTAGAGTGATGGTCTCGATTCACATCCCAGATAACCAGCAAGGGGAAAGTAAAAGATCACAGAAGCATAAGCAGGATATGTACTGCTGTCCAGTGTAGAAGCTTTGAACAACTACATCCAGAGTAGATACCATACAAGCTACCCTCTGGAACAGAGGGTTTGACTTGGCACCTTGGTCTCCTTTCCTGCCACTGTCTGTGAACTTCAGTTCATCCATGGTCTCAATGCACAGTAATTGCCCCTCACACAAATTTACACACACCCCTGCCCAACTCCCCAAAAAAACTAGAAGTCTTTATATCAGAAAAGATTTCTTTCTGACATGGTTGTACTTCCATCACCCCTGCTTTCTACTAGGGACTATAAGACATTATTGCTTACAGGTTGTACAGAACTCCTACCACCACATTGCACCTGTTCAGTGCAGTCTTCATTAGCATAGTGTTCATTACAGGATCATGTAAAAAAATCATACTTTGTATTATTTGTCCACTCATGGCCTGGACTTCTATTACCTGAAGGAGTTTTTGCCCTACTGTCCTGGGTCGGTTTTGCACTCAGCCTCGGAGGGTCTGCTGGTACATACACAGCTACTTCTGGGCATAATTCATTCTTCTATCAGGCCACGTCACAGAGAACTTACTACAGGGGCTCTGGGACTGCCCATCAGTGGCTGACTTCAAGCAAGCACTCAAGCATTTTTCTTTAATTATGGCATAGGGTGAATTTATCTTAATTTGTATTTGTTTTAATTTGCTTCTCATACAAATGTTATGCTTATATGCGTTTAATAAATGTGTTTTAGTTCAATTTCATCTGTATTTTATGCCAAAACAAAAGCACAAAATGAACAATATGCTGGAAGGATCCGCACAATAATTGAATAAATATGACAAGTAAATAACTTGGCACTCTCATCCAATATAGGACTTCTTCAGAGTTGTAAATGTAATGAAAGCCCTAGGGTTTAAGAAACATGACTACACCAAATCACAACCCTCCCTCATACATATTAGCAAAACTCCATTAAAATGCTAGTGCTAAAAACAAAAAAGGCACGTTAAGCATTTTAAAAACAATCATGCGCACTTATAATAAATTTTCTGTGTTGAAATATTGAAGAATCTTCAAAATAATTCTATAATGCACTGGCTTTCATTTTCCATATACTGCAAATAGACAGTCATTCATGGCCAGAAAAATTGAAGCATTTAATCACAGCTGCCAGCTCAACTCTTTGCACTCAAGCAGTGTCTCAATCTCCACTTCTTTCCATCCTCACTACTTTACTATAAAAAAAACATTGTTTAAATCCTTCACGTTGTCTGATGCCCATACAACACAATAGTTAACTGAACATACATGAGATGAAAAAGAAGTTATCTTCTTTTAATTTTTATCTTGGTTTTGTTGGTTTTACCAACATAAAACCCATCACAGATTGTGCAAGATAATTGTGCGGATCCTTCGATCATTCATGTTTTGCTTTCTTTGGTGGTGTTTTGGTTCCTGGTTTTTATGCCAAAACATCTAATTAAACTTGAAAGTGCACCCTGAAATGGCCAGGTAATTCCAGTTATCTGCTTCTCAATTGGCATTCAGAAGCTATGCAGCTGAAAAACAATGTCCTTAAAAGGTCACTTACAAATATCCCGCGGGTCTCCATTACAGGAAGTTTAAGGTATCACACAGTGAAAACTTTAGCCTGGCAAGGCTTGTCTTACAGGTTTTATTTAAATCAGAATAGATGATCTTGCATCTTAATATCTTCACTGATGGTAGACTCAAACAATCTAGCTAGAGATGGGGAACTAAATCTTAATTGGGGTAAATGATAATCCTGCCAAATAACATCAGTTCATATGTTATAAAAAGACCAGCCACAAGAGTTTAAAAGTGAATAAATGCACTTAAAGTAACAAGACAAACAGGTTACATATGAAAATGAATGAAAAAAAAAATCAATTGAAATCAGAACATGCAGTTGCATTGTTTAGATTACGAAATGGAAACTATGATTTACAGATAGACATCCTAGCTACCCCTTCCTTAGAAATATGGACTCTGATTAATCTGATTTTGAGAAACTACATTTTCATAGGCAGAGCAAACTTTTTTTTTTTTTTTGACAGGAGTGCCACCATTGTTTTTCAAAGCAAAGACAACAGAGAAAGACCAAGTTCACATTTTTATATATTTCAGTCCTTAAGTTGTTCTCTAAGGCTTCATGAAATCAGTTTCGCAAAAGGAAACAGTAAGCCAAGTTTTCCTTAGCTGCCTTTTCCCCTCAGCAAAACTAAACTAGTTGTGCCACCTGTAAAGGCCAGGGGGTTAATTACAGCAGTCTAAAGACAACAGAGAACACCATACATAGGATATCAACATACATCTCTTAAGTATCTGCATTTTAATTGTTTCTAGTAGAACTGTGAAAAGGAAACCAACAAAAAAACAAACAAAAAAAAAACTAGAAAGCCTTCAGAGGAATAATTCCAGCACAAAAAGCAATAGAATTTATACAAAACCAATTAACACATTATCAAGGGGTGGTAATTTTGCACAAATTACTGGTTATGGAAAGTAGATTCATTTTAATTGGTTACTCCAGCACCTATGGGGTTAAATTTAAAAGTTGATCTGAGTGTTTAAATTATATGGTGTTAACAGCTTTTTTCATTCTGTATGACTTTGTATCGTTAAATGATTTAATGTGTAATTAAATAATTTTGCAGTTCTTCAGCTCAGTTTTATTTTCACAGTTCTAGTCAACTATTTTCAAGTGGACTGTGATCACATTTTATGACCGGTTGTCATGGGAAATGCTAACTCTTGAAAATTATACTCAAAGGCATTTCATGTCCTTTTGTATTCAAGCAGAAAACATGCTACCCAATGACAGTATGACATTTTGTAAAACAAATGCATTAGTAGTACGAAACAAGAGTGGACGGAGTGCATAACATTTCTAAACCTATTTTTCCTTAATATGTAATTAGTCCTGGCACAACAGTCAAGTGCTTTTTCTTTCGTCTTTAAACTCTGTCTGAGATCACATGAATCTTCTCCCCCACCACCAGGGGGGTTGATGTTGTGTGACTTAGAACTTTCAGATTTATTCTGAAGTTCCACTGTTCCTTCTTGTACACAAAGTTCATAGATCTCCAAAGAGAGAGCAGTTTACTTCTCTTGTTTTATTTTCCCTAGTCTTGTACTATTTAAGGATAGCTAGCAACATTGTAAAGCTCGGCTTTTATTTTCAGAAACCATCTGTTCCAACATTGCTTCTGATTATCTCAACTTAAAGACAGACAACACTCCCTAGCTGCCTTAGATTTTTTGTACTCTGTTGTTGCAATGTTTTTCATCTTGCAGTGCTAGATGAAAAATTATGAAAAACAAATTTAAATTCATCTGCTACAGATGTAATTATTATTTGTGCCTCCCTAACTAATGTCCAAAGCACCTGCTTGTCTAGTGAAGTGAGGTCCTGTAAGTACACAACTGGACATTGCTATGCCTTTGGCTACCTTGGTATTAAAAGTCTTATTTTCTCTCGTTTCCAGTGGCACTTTCAACCTACTTACATATTGTATTGTATAACAAATCTTACTTCTTTCCAATTAGTATACCTGCTGTATGGATTTGTAAGTTGCAAGATCATTTATTTCAGTGTCCTTCCTCGTATGAAGACTAATACAGCCAATAGCAGCCATCATGGACCCCCTTCATACACTCTTCACAGACTTTCAGCACTAAAGACTCTAGCAAGAACAAAAACAGTCATTTCATAGGTGCTAGTAATTTGTACAGGGAAGATTCTTTGTAACGCAAAAAGCTGACCTCGATGTAGGTTTGAATATATCTACTAGGTAGCAAACATTAGTATGAATGGCTCAACAGGAAGCACACTCATCTTTGGTGCTCGAAGAAAAAAAAAAAAAAAAAAAAAAGAAAAAAAAAACTGTTCACATACCAGTTCCTTGGACTAATTTTTCCAAATAAATACTTAAGTATAAGAGTAGTGCAGCATTCTTAAGTGTACCTTCATTTGGACAAGATGTTAAAAAGGTCCAACTATTAAAAACATGCTTCCACAACAGTTTATATTTTCACAATTCATTTAATTTCAGTTTTAGTACCTCACCTTTTTTTTTACAGCCAAAACTTAGCATACAACATTCAGATTTTCTTTTATTATATACTTTTTTTTTAGATCCTACTTTCCACATGAAGCATGCACATTAAAATTGTTTATGTATTTTATCAAATTTCTCACTCTTTACTCCCTCCTTCTCTGTTCATGACCCTATCCAACTTAACTTAATTTTCCCTCCTCTGTTTCACATTCCTTTTGTAACATATGGTTTTCCTTAGAAAAAAATTACTTCTCTTGAAAATACATTTCTGCTCCCTAGTTGTACTGCATCACAGGTAAATCGTTTAAGAAAACGATTCTGTAAAAAGAAATATGTACATTAATTTGCCTCATTTTCCTTTGCCCATTATTTTATTTTCTTTCTCGGGGTCACTGCGAAGTACTTCCAATTTACTTTATCAGCATATTGCATGCACAAAATGTCAGCTGCATTTTACTGCGGAGAGAAATTATGTATGGAACCTGTGGCACAAAATAATTTGACTGAAGAAAAAACAAATTTAGTATGATAGTTACTGCAAAACGAGTCACTAAGCAAAAGTCAGAATGTTGGCCAACACAAAAATATATTGTGCCACTAGATGCGATACAAAATTTAAAAGAATTGCCAAGTCTCTACAGGTGTCTCACCAGACTAAATTCAAATGTTGTGTACAGTGCTGGTATCCTGACAGAGGAAGAAAATCTACCTCGATAGGAACCCGGGAACAACTAGCAGTGCAGTAACGGAAAGAATACGAGGAAACGCGGGAAGGATTTATCCTTTTTCTCACTAGATGAAAAGAACACGATGGAGACAAATATTAGAAAAGAAAATGAGAGGAAGTGTGAAAGAATACATACTGTAAGAAAAAACAGAGGAGGAAGAGGACATGATTTTCACAGACTAATTATTCCACATATCCAGTGCTGTCAAGTTCACAGAGTTTAATAGGCAAATATGGAATGAAAGTAGAATATCAAACCTTTCTTTTGAATTGTATGTGCATTATACACACACTTTTAGATATTTCAGTATCACCACTCCACTTACTGCACATCTTTGGGCTCAGGAGGAAACTAGAGTACCCACAAAATACACAGCGTGTGGGTTAAATTCTAAACCTTATACAGAGCTGGAAGATATAATAGGCTATATAGATCAATTTATTAAACATTCAGTATTTTAATGGTACACAAGGCTTGAACAAACAAATGGGTATTTGGGAACCTTCTAAGGTATAACATTTGAACTTGGCAACAAGCATGAACAAAAGCTTTTAAAAAGTAGTTGTGGATATATGGCCAATAGTATTTGAGATACTCTGATTATAAATCTGCATGCACTTTCCAGGTAACATAGGATAGGTATTAAGCTAATAGAAAAGAGATGGGAAGGCCAACTACAGGTGACACATGCAGAAAGAGGAGGGGGGAAAAAAAACAAAAAAAAAAACACAAACCTCGTGTACAACTTTGCCACTTTCTGCCATAGCAGATGTAGTTTTGCAAATGATCTAGGGCTTGTGAGCTAATCACCCCAGGGGACTACAGATCCCTTCTACAATATACACAGACGTGTTACCTGGAAAAAGTCAGCAATATATTATAATGATGGATACACAAACGTTTCTTAAAAAGATGGCGACTGGAAGAGCAACATTTAACAAAATAATCCTTGGAAAGTGTATTAGTTATGGTACTTCCGAGAGAGATGTCATAAGACAAACCCAGTTGCTAGAACAAAATGTACTTGTATGTCCATTTTCTCAGGAATGTTTCCCTTCTTTAGTTTAAAGGTACCACAGTCATTTTACTTTCCCCAGGTATCTTTATACAGGATGTTTACCACTTGCCCCACTAAGGTGTGTTCTTGCTCAGATGTCACATTGACTGTGTTGACCTCTTGGACTTCATTCTCTGGGATTTTTATTCCTCATAGGAGGAGGGTGAAGTGCATTCTTGAATGTACATTTTGCTTTTGTTAGAAGTAAAAAAAACTCAGACAGTGTACACAGCAGCTATGGTAGTGCTGGGATGTAAAACATTTTAAGAATCTTATTTTTTCTTGGGCTTTTCCATTTTAAATCCACATTGTTCTGTACCATGTGAGCTTCTGTGATTTGTACTTTTATTTATGGTTTATTATGGGCTGTTAAGGCTATTTTCTTTACTACAATTTGCTCTTGTTGAAACATTTCTCTGTTTTTAATATAAAAACAGTTAGAATTGAAGTTAGCATGGAGAAAAGCCTTGAAAAACATCCTTATCAAATAGATGTGGTATACATTTTATTTTGAATTTGCATAATTTATAAATATTCAGTGCATGTTAACATTGCAAAAAAATAATAAAGGGGGCTCTCACAATTTGTCTTAAACTTTTAATAATGAGAAAGGTCCTTGGGATGAAAAGTTTTGCTGGATGAATTTTTATGCATTAAGGAAAGCACCACATGCTGCCATTTGGATATTACTAATTTTCGAGTATTGTCATGTTCTCTACTGCACTATGCAACTTTGCTAGTTTCCCAAATATGCCAAACCATGATCGTTTGTTTCTTCTCTAAAATAGCATCATAACACTAGTTTATGAAATTATACAAAATACTAACACTACAAACGACATTTCAAATTATGTAACTATAGAAACACAGGACTAGTCGGTTAATGATAAACAATTTCAAAGAACTGATAATAGTTTTGAAACTTTCCTTTTAGCGAAATTAACCTATTTTTAGTAGTAGTTTGCAATTGTGCTACTGAATAAATTTCAGTTAAAAATAAGAGTAAAACACCAACTACAAAACAATACATTTTAAATAATTCATGTCAGTATAGTGGGATGGAAGAAATGGTACAATAATACTGACATGATGAAATATAAAACAGAAAACAGGATTGTACCATTTAAATAAAGATGGCTTCCAAACCACATCAACAAATCAAAAGCTTGGAAATTTTATTTAACATTTGTTGACCAGGAAAGTCTAGCTAGGACAGAGCCTATTTTCAGTGGAGGCCAGGGGAGAAACACACTCCAGACGCATGTCTTTGGAATGTGGGAGGAAACCCACATGAAGGCAGGGAGGACATTCAGACTCCGCACATAAGGCACCCTAGCCGAGAACTGAACCGAGGAACATCTTGCTGAGAGACGATGTTAACCACTGCACCACTATTCAACCATTTTAATCTGCACTTAATGGATGGTATAAAACTACCATCGGAATCATGGGAAATAGGAGTAGGATTCATTTATTGTATCATACTCTACTACTCCAGCTTTATAGGGCCAGATAACCTACCATACCGATTTCTGAACCAAGTTTTACACAACAGTGTGGATGAAAATATTATTAAATATTCAGGAAGTCATGTTAGAGTTGCAACATTTCTTGCATTCTGAAACATATTCTAATTATTCAAGTTCAGACGAGAATAGAAAATCAGTTGCTTAAACAGCAGCCAATACATTTAACATCTGTTTTATGCAGAAATTCCAGAACACTAATTGCAGGCTGAAAGCAAAAGGAAACAAGGAATATAGTTTTAACAGCAAAATTATAATTCTATTTTTTTTTCATTTTACTTGATTGCATTTTTAAACATGTTTACACAGCTCTATAAGTGTTTTAAAAACAAACATTTCAGGATTTTAAATACCATAGTATATTATTCTGTTCTCAAAAGCTGGCTAAAATGAAAAGATATCATTAGAACGTTTAATCTACTACCTAACTGGATCATTGCAAGAAACTGTAAATCAGACAAGGAAACATTTCTGAAGAAGTCATATATAATATGCCAGATACCTGCACAATAATAATGCACCTCACAATCTTCCTCTTTCGGCTTTTCCCGGTTAGGGGTCACCACAGTGGATCACCTGTCCGCTCATGATTGGCAGTGGAGTTTTACAGTGTAAAGATACCAGCCCGGCACCCAACTTCCACAGAAGACACACACGCACACACTCAGGCCTAGGGCCAATTCAGATTGTCCAGTCCACCTACCACCTCACAATAATTCTTCAATATTTTTGTTTATTGCATGAAAACAATTTTATTGTATTCTGGTAACAAAATATGCCGATTACTACAAAACAGAATGCACAATGATGTTATAATTGAGTGCAGTCCTACTTGAAGATGACATAGCAGATTTAAACAGGTAATGCTATGGCACTGTCCAGGCTTCCTCGCTAATATGTTAGAGTACAGCCGATAGAAAATATTGAACTGCACACGTGCAATGAATACCCAGTTTTGCATACAAGACTAGAAAAAATATTTGTATGCACGTACAGTGACCTGCATTTATATCTAACATGGCAAGAACAATTTTGGCATAATATTTTTAATCCTGATAAGCATCTGAAAATAGTATTTCTATAGCCCATTTCTAACTGTGAATGAGATCATTCCATAAATGCCATGTACTCCTCTTCTTCATTTGGCTTTTTCCGGTTAGGTAATCATCTGTCCGCTCATGATTGGCAGTGGAGTTTTACAGTGTCGAGTTGCTAGCCCGGCACCCAACCTTCCACAGAAGGCACACACACATGCACACACTCGCACCTAGGGCCAATTTAGAGAGTGTGCAATCCACCTACTGCATGTCTTTGTGATGTGGAAGGAAACCGAAGCACCCGGAGGAAACGCACACGACCACAGGGAGGACATGCAGACTCCGCACAGAAGGCACCCCAGCCGAGAATCAAACTGGAGAACCTCTTGCTGTGAGGTGGCAATGCTAACCGCTGCAGCTGCCCAAATGCCATGCACTCTATTGTTTAAGTAAACAAATAATCCAAACGTTGACATCTATACCCATTTCTCCAAAATGAGAGACAAGTGAAATTCACTGTGGTAACATGCTAATATATCTTTTTATACCATTCATACCTCTTAGAGCAAGAAATCTGGACAAAGACACAAGTAAAAGTAGGACAAAGGCCCCAGAATGGGGACACATTTTAAATATTGCGCTTACAAACTAAGAGCTGATAGAACAGGTTTTGCATTAGGATGAACATTCTGAAGGATATGAAGTCCAAACCTCAAATATCTGTAATTTCTAACTTCAATTGTTAAATATTTGTCACTAGTTGGCCAGAAAAACAAAATTTTATGAAAAACTGACCAAAAATATGGACATTCTGCAAAAATCTGTACAGTTGAGAGAGAGGTATGATACAATTCAGACTTTTAGGGCTGACTTGTATATACTGTACCTATTAATTCTCTTTCTGCTGATGTGCTCTTAGTTTACATTTCTGGATCACAGCCAATATCAACACCATTACATTCACTTCCAGAGAAAATGTCCATTTAAGGGAAATTAGTAGTACCAACAACAAATCTAGATGCTTACACAGTAGATCAAGTTGCAATGAATGATGTTAAAACAGTTGTAAGGAGATTCATTATTTTACAAGATCCAAACCTATGAACAGATGAACTTATGAAGCAATTTGCAAATCAGTGTAGATGAACAAACAAGAAAATGCAATTAAAAACATAAACATGAATATGTACCCACATTAATGCAGCTAAATAGTTTAACAATTTTAAGGTTTTGATACTGCAAAATATTTTTCAATATTTCTTTATCTTTTATACTTGTGTGGAACCAATAGCTGAGTTCCCAGTTACACAAAATAATCTTGTAGTCCGATTTAAAATCAATAACATTCTCACAATCAACACTGATGGGTACAGTAAAATGGATGCCATTTTTTTCTTGAATTTATCACTTTGTTTTACAAGTCCACATTTTCAGAAAGTCTTGTACTTTTCTGCTGTAGTGAAGACCATGTTCATGTTAACCAAACTATAGTAATATGGCAATGCAAGTGTCTTTCCTGATAACACTCAAAACCTCAGTGACAGAAATTCAGCAAATGCAAGTCTCTTCTTTCTGTTCAAAAGGACTTCCACGAGCTACAGACTGAGTTCTTTAAAAAGGGTTTTGTATGCTGTACAGACAAAAAAACATGCTTTCCAGGAAATACTCATCATTCATTTCTGTCTGTAAAAAATCTTATTACAAGATGGCAATTTTGTACATCTACGGTATTCAGGAAAAGTGCTTGCTTAACCAATTAATCTAATATGCATGTTTCTTGATGCCAAAAACTCCCTTTTTACTGTAATTAGAGTACACAGTACTTGCAACTCTACTTAGTGCATTTCCCCAAACCCCTCTAACTTTGCAAATGCTTTGTGCCTGTGAATGGAGCCCAAATTGGAGCCACTCCACCACACAACATGATACAAATAAATTTCATATGCCCCTGTTGATGTGGTTGTGGACATACTCTACAGCAGATAACTACCACAATTCTACCGGTCTTCACACACCCCTCATGTGAATGAATACCTTTTGAATTGAGGTTATCAACATGAACTTCGCTTGTCCATCATTCTTGGAACCAAAAAGGACAGTACAGATATTGTTCCATCCTACAGAAGAACATGCAGCCTTTTTGATGCAAAAGTAAGGTAAAACAGAGCCTGCGGTTGCGATGCTTTTTACACATCAATGCAAAATATCTAATCATTATGATACAGTTATAAGTGGTTTCCTTGGCCTTAATCTAATCATACAGATGCTAAACTGTTGCTGTGCATTATATACTGTGTTTTATTCCATTGCTACTGACTGAATGGAATTTCTGTATGCAATTTATGCTTGTGAACTGTACCTTCATGCACCTAATGCTTATTTAGACTCTTAAGGTTAAAGACCGGTCTGAGTTTCTTTCTGCCTACAGCTGTTGCTTGATTTCATCCATTTAACCTGCTCCTAACTCCCCTCCTTTTCCTCCCAACTTGCCTTTGTTTTCTTACTTGCTCTTTCCTAGACATGCTATTTCTACATGCTTCTCTCCTCCACTTTCCTGTAAAGTTGCTTGTGTAACCTTGCTTCTCTTTACCTACCCCCCTACTTTCCCCACTATTAAAATGTAACCTACTCCACTTAAATATATAATACCTTTTTTCTTTTATCACCATTTTACAGCAAAACACCCAGATGAAAGCACACTGTCCCCTCCACCAAAGAGCAATAGCGTTCCTCGGGGCCTGGCCGTTAAACTTGAGAGTACATTGTTATGTCTTCTGCTGTTATATTCTATATCTATTCATTTAATTGTCAACCTATATGGTTTACACTCAAACTAAATCTGTGGTGGCACAGTTCTCTCGCTGGCTCAATCACCTCCCCTCTCCCAGTTTTCTAAACTCAACTCCCTGTACACTGACAGTGGTTCCGCAATCTTAAGGTACACTACAATACTCTGCAATCCTCTTTATCTTACCTAATCTTTGCTGATTTTTACTCCCTTATTCCTCACACTCTGCTTCCACCTTTCAGGTTATCTACCTAAATCTCTACAGTCTCCAAGTAAATTAAGCTTGATCTTCCGTCATTTTACTTGAACTGCCTTAGCTAACTTGTCTCTCTCTCTCTCCTACAATTCTCTACATTTATGCCAATAGTTTTTTGACAGATGCTTTCCCGCTTTGTGGCCCAGCCTGCTCCATTCGACCTCACTTCACTTGGAATCACTCTGCTCCCTTACCCTGCTCCCATTCTCGCCCATCCCAGAGCTCATTTCCTTTATACATGAGCCCTCTGTGTTTACTCCCCCTTTGCCCCTTCACTTCTCCCATCCAATAAGCAACACACCATCTACTTCACTTCTACCTCCATCCACCCAATCACTCAATTTACTCCTATTTAAACCAAACTTTTCTCATCCACTTCTCACTAAGCATGCCCTTATCTATCCCTCCCTTCAATAATTACATTTACTACTCAACTCTCCCTGTATTATCATCCTCTTCCCTCTGAGCTTGCAGCACATACAAACTAAACTTAAGTCCCACATCACTTAAATATACTTCCTCTACTCCAGAGTTCCAATCCTTGTCTATTATTTCATCTAAAACACTCACTACACAGTACTATCTTTACATAAATCATGTAACATTACCTCTAACCATCACTTGTCTTCCTCCTATCCCACCCATCCCATTTCTCTACCATGCTTGCAAACATGTTTCTGTTCCTCCTCTCCACCACTACTCTAATCCTCACTTCACCTCCTACAGCATTCTGCTAAAACCACTCCATCAGCCACCTACATCCATTTAGCCCATAGTTATGCCACAACTCCCTCACTCATTTCTGACAGCTCCACCTATTTCTCCCCATCTTCCTAAAAATCAAAATTCTGCCTAGCCCCTCATTCTTCCACAAAACTAAGGCAAAATATTTCTCCCCCCACCTCCCAAGTCTTTCCCTGTTCTAATTACTCTGCTCCTATCTAGTGATGTCCATCCCAACCCTGGGCCTGTAAACTCCCATTGCTATAAATCAACATTCACCTACCACACCTCTGCCCATCCTACAAATTCCTGAAAAACACCTCTCTCTATATTCCATTAAAATCACCGTATAGTTAAGTCAGTGAATTCCATGCCTGGCTGTCTCAAGTCTCCTGATACAACTCTGTGAAACTTAGCTAAAACCCCACATTCCTGGTTAAGACATCCTATGACTTGATAGAACACAGAGAAAAAAGGTGGAGGAGTTGCTATTATGTTCTCTAACCATCTCACTGTTACCCATCTGTACCTCCTCTACTTCAACAGCAGAGCTACTAATTGCAAAATCAATGATCATAATGTCTTCATCATAGCTGCAATTTACATACCCCCAGGACAATATCCCTTTGCTAGAAAATATTCTTTCCTTGCTCACTGAATACCTACCTAATGAAACCATCACCTTAGGCAATGTCATCAATTGTCTAGGCCTCTCCTCAAATGCTCCTATATTTATCTACATGGCTTCTCCCAATTAATCTCCATTCTTACCCACACTAACAAATCTTCTAATACTATCTATCTTTTAGATTGGATTCTAGTCTCCCATCCCCATAAATATCACTTCCTAGAGGCTCTGCCTGATGCTGTCAGTGACCACTGCCCAGTTATAGCAAGATTTCTTCCTCAACGTAAAAAAAGACTACAAGTTCAAAGCTGTCGCAAATTGTCCAGCTTCAACTCTAATGCACTTAATCTCTCCACTATTAACTGGTCCTTCCTTAAATACCTACCCCTAGAAGATGCTGTTCAAAAATTCAATTCCATGCTCCTCAACATTCTCAACTCCATTGCTCCCTGTGAGAGTGAAATCTATTATGTGACCCTGGCTTACACTTTCCACCCACTCCTTAATGGAGAAAAGGAGACAAAGCTTAGAGACTCTAGTCCCAAACTAAACTTCTCTCTCACCTCCAACACTCTAAAGAACTTTGTAACCTTAAGAAATCCATCTATAATGACAAGATCTTCTAATAACCCTCAAAACACTAAATCTAACACAAAGAACTATTTGCACACCATCAACCAAATACTTCATCCTGGAAACCCCAACCCCCAACCATGCCCTAATAACTCACCATTTGAAACCGCCACTAATTTCAACTCTTACTTCATTGATACCATCAGCAAATTTACTCTTCAAACCAAGGGCAACACAAACTCAATCCCTCACCACCCCTACCACTTCCTTCAACTCCCCTCCGGTCTCCTCTCCGAGGACAGTATCCAGCAATTACATTAAATTGTTACTTCTAAAGCTTAAACCCTGCTCCCCCTCCACTGATAATCTACCAAGATTCTTTCCCCAAACACGCAGCTAACTCTCTGGCCCTTCCCCTACTCTTTCCCCAAACATGCAGCTAACTCTCTGGCCCTTCCCCATCTCTATTCTCATTAACTGGTCAGTTACTGAATCTAGAGTTACTACCTGGAGGCATTCCTTTACCTTACCTATCCACAAGGGAGGCAACTCCTCAGAACTTGCCAACTTCAGGCCCATTGCAGTTCTATTCCCAGTCTAACATTCTTGAGAAATGTGTGTACAAAACAAATCCTGCACTTCCTCTTGCAAGAGAATCTCCTCACCCACACTTAACATGGCTTTCAAGCTAGACATAGTACTTCCACCACTCTCATTTCATTCATAAATACCACTCTCATTTCATTCATAAATACAATTTCCCATGCCACTCATTTCATTCATAAATACAATTTCCCATGCCAGAGACCATAAGCAACTTGTTTCATGCCTATTTCTGGATCTCTCAAAGGCATTCAACAGTTTCCCACCCCCTTCTCCTACACAAACTTTCAGAACTGAACCTCTCCACTTCCATTAATCGCTTGGTTAAGTAGTTACCTTAATGACAGACTTCAGGTCAGTTGAATAGTTGTCTGCAATTTCTCCTGCACTACCAGTCAAGGTGGGTGTACCTCAAGGATCAATCCTATGCCCTTTACTGTTTAATAGCTTTACCAATCTACTGCATACATCTTTACCACAGTCAACACTGCTGCAATAGACTGACTCAATAGTTATCACCATAACCAATTCCTTCTCAGACCTTCATACAATGACACAATTACTTCGTATCCATTGAAAAATGGCTCTACATCCTAAAAAGACTAAGCTCCTACTTTTTATCCCCAAAACAAGGGTCCATCTTAAATCCTTCTCCCCTCTCTCATCCTTTAGTAACACCCCCATCTCCACTGAATCTCACACCAAACTAGTAAGGGTAGTCACTGATGACCACCTCAAATTCAATCTTTATGTCCTAAACAGCATTAAGAAAACCCACCAAAAAAGTGGACTACTTTACAGGAACAAAGAATTTTTTAACCAATAAAGCAAAGATCTCCGTATCCAATGCCTACCGCCTCCCCACCCTATTCTAGGTCTCTCAAATTCTAACCTTTAAACCTCTCTCCTAACAAAGCTTGAATCCACTTACAACAAAGTTGCTAGATCATAACCAATTCCCTCTCTGACCTTAAGAGACCATTCCTACCACTCGCACCTTGCTTTGCTCAAAGATTAAACTGGCTAGAACTTCCTCACCATCTGTTTCGCTCTCAACTTCAAATGACTCATTCCATTTTGTGTGCGCCCTCCTTTTGTCCCAACATTACCACTGTTGTTTCCCTTTACTCCCATCCTAGGTCCCCAAGAAGCTCTGAACAAAACCTTCTCCAAATCTACAAGCCTTAAACAAAAATCGGGCAAAATCTGTAGTTGCTCACGAGCCCAATTCTGAAATAAACTTCCTTTAGATATCAGTCATCCACTAAACCACAAAACTGTGATCAAAAAACTACCTAAACAAGACATGGATCTGTAACTATCCCCCCTGAATCTTTTCCCCACATCACCTCCCTCTCACCTAACTCCCTACCTATTTCACATATATCCTATAATTAAATATCTTTTGAACAGTGACTGTTCTGCACATCTTGCTTATTAACTCTAAGTCAAATTTGCTGAAAATATTGTACAGCTTGTTTTTGAATGACACTGAAATGTACACACTCTCCAGGGCTGTTAATCTTTTACAGCACATTATGTTAACTTACTTTTAATTTTTGATGCATCTCTGTTTGCTTTTATATTTGTTTTTATACAGGTCTTTTACTTGATCTTTGTAATTTTGGAGCTTTTCTCCCCGGGCCTCCACTGAAAAAGGGCTTTGGTTCAGTCGGACTAACCCTGTCAACAAATGTCAAATAAATAAAAATCAGTATACAAAAAGATTTATATTGTACACCATTTTAAGCAAATCCCTCTCAAATGTTTGGGACACAAAAAGTACAGTTTTGTACCTACCATAAATGTAGATGTTCGAAGATCCACATTGCTGCAGTCCTTACACTTGGGTAGTCCGCTGTCCTCGGTCGGCCCGAATATCAAAGTATAAGGCTGACGTCGGTCAAGGCGCATTTGACTGACATCAGGACGTCAGGGTACAAATGCGCATGACCGACGTCATATCCTCAGTCTTTTCTTGCCCCAGATGTCAGAAGACCCTAAAAATAAAGGTCAAAACCAAAAAACAGCAAACAACCAACCACCCTTGCACTAACTATATGTACAATATATATAATATATACAATATGTACAACCCAACCCACACCACCACCTCTAACTGCAGAGGGGAAGGAGGGAGGGTAAATTGGACTGCAGCAATGTGGATCTTCGAACATCTACATTTATGGTAGGTACAAAACTGTACTATGTTCTTCATCTCACATTGCTGCAGTCCTTACACTTGGGTAGAATCCCAAAGCAGAGGTAAGGGAGGATGGCTAACTACAAGGAAGCAGGAGCTGCCAACATGCCCTGCAAAACAGCAGTGGCAAAACCAGCCCTGGATTTAGAGTAAAGTGGCAGGTGATAATGCCTAGAGAAAGTATGCACTGAACTCCAAGTAGCTGCCTCCAAAATATCCTTGGTTGCCACTCCCCTCAAAAAGCTGTTGATGTGGCAGTAGCCCTAGTGGAATGAGGCCTAATCCCAGCTGGAATCTCCTTGCCATGATGGGAATAACAGAAAGCAATGCAAAACCCAATCCACTTAGAAATAGTTTGTTTTGACACAGGCTTGCCCTGAGAACTCAAAGCAAAAGAAACAAACAACTGCTGAGACTGCCTGAACCCTTTAGTTCTGTCCAAATAATAACGCAACTGCCTGTGTACATCTAAAGTGTGCAAAATCTTTTCCCCTTTATTTTGGGGATTTGCATAAAAAGTAGGCAAATGAATAGTTTGGTTTAAAGCCATACTAGAAACCACCTTAGGCATAAAGGAAGGATTAGTACGTAATGATACCCTATCCTTATGGAAAATCAAGAAAGGCTCAACCGCCATAAGGGCCTGCAATTCAGAAACCCTTCTTGCAGAGGTAATTGCCAACAAAAAAGCAGTCTTCCATGATAAATATTTCAACTCAGAAGTAGCTGCAGGCTCAAAAGGTTGTAGAGTGAGTTTCTCCAACACAAAATTGAGATCCCAAGCAGGAGTAGGAGCTCTTCGTGGGGGTCTTATATTCTTTGCCCCTCTAAGAAATTGCTTGACCAAAGGATGAGAAAACAATGGTGGGACACAATCATAGTGAGCCGAAAATGCTGCAGCATGAACCTTAATAGAAGAGAAAGACAAACCTTTGTCCAGTAACTCAGTAAGATATTGAAGAGCCACACTCAAATTAGGCTCAGAAACATCAAAATCTTTTGCTGCACTCCAAAATAAAAATGTCTTCCATTTATCTGCGTACACTTTCCTTGTACTAGGCCTTCTAGCTTCCAAAATCACATTCAAAACTTGTTGCGGAAGTTGAGACCCTCTATGGTTCAAAACAGAATATGCCAGGCCGTTAGGTGAAGAGAGTGAAGTTTGACATTCAGCAAATGGCTGTCCTCCTGTGACAACAGGTGTGGAATCGAAGGCAAAGGCCATGGAGGCTTCCGTACCAGACTTCTCAGTAATGGGTACCAGTGCTGTTGAGGCCAATCTGGAGCTATTAAAATCATCCTTGGCTTGTCCTGTCTGACCTTTAGAAGTACCTTTGGGAGGAGAGGCAGAGGAGGAAAGGCATACACATGAAGATTGCTCCAATTGAAAGAAAGAGCATCCACTTTCCAAGCTGTGGGATGAAACCTTTTGTGCAAAACTTTGGCAGCTGATGGTTTAGTGGAGAAGCGAACAGATCTATGTCTGGAGTTCCCCATGACACTGTCAATTTCTGAAATACATGAGGATCCAATTTCCACTCATGGGGATCCATAATTCGTCTGCTCAACACATCTGCTAAGGAGTTCTGTGCTCCTGGCAGAAACCTTGCCTGAAGATTGAGCTGTAAACTGAGAGCAGTCTCCCACAAAATCATTGCTTGCCTGCATAGAGGATAAGAATGTTCCCCTTGCTTGTTGATGTACCACATGACAGTTGTGTTGTCTGTTAGAATCAACACCTGCCCTGGAAGAAGTAAATCCTTGAAAGCTATTAATGCAAACTGGACTGCTAACATCTCCTTCAGGTTGATATGTAGATGTTGTAGTCTGGCAGGCCACTTGTCTTGTATCCACTTTCCATTTAGATGAGCTCCCAAGCTTTGTCTGAGGCATCTGTCGTTAAAATCTGACTCGCCTCTGGCCGGGTCACAGAGAGTCCCTTGTTTAGGTGACATTCCTGAGCCCACCACAAAAATTCCTTTTGAATGCAAGGTATTATTTGAATGACAGTGTCTAGATCCTGGCAGTGCTGTGTCCATACATTTTTGAGATACCATTGCAGCTTCCTCATATGCAGTTTGGCATTGGGAAGCACCAGAATACAAGATGCCATGAACCCTAAGGCTTGAAGGACTGTCCTTGCAGTCAGCCCGGACTGATGAGATAGCTGATGGAAGTAAAGGGATAGACTCCTTTGTTTGTCCAGGGTCAAAAAGGCCATCTGGGATGCTGTATTCAGTCTCACACCCAGAAAGCACATGTCCTGAGAGGGTACTAGACTGGACTTTATTTCGTTCACAGAATACTCCAGACATCTTAGCACTGCTATCACATATTCCAAATGATGAAGAAGCTCTTCCCTTCCTTGAGCCAGAATCAGGCAGTCGTCCAAATAAGGATAGATCTGTATTCCTTTTAGCCTGAAGAAAGCTATCACTGGAGCCAGAACTTTCGTGAACACTCTGGGCGCAGTAGATAAGCCAAAGGGCAATGCAGAGAACTGATAGTGAGAAGTCCCAGCTCGAAAACGCAGATACTTCCTGCAACTTAGTCTGATAGGAACATGAAGGTAAGCCTCCTTGAGATCCAAAGTTACCATCCAATGATCTTTGCCCAGCAGAGGCAAAAGCTGCTGTAACGTCAACATTTTGAACTTGGGAATGTCCAGATAAGTGTTGAGGGTAGATAAATCCAAAATTGGTCTCCACGTGTTCCCCTTCTTTGGTACTAGGAACAGGCAAGAATAAAATCCTAGGCCCACTTCTGGCATAGGGACCGGCTGTATGGCCCCTATTTGGAGTAACAGAGAAACTTGCTTGTGAGCCTCTACTCTTTGTTGAGGAGGAACGTCTGGCATGCCTTTGAAAGGAGGCAAGGTATGGAAATAAAACCTGTAACCGTGGTGTATGATATCCAATACCCATCTGTCTTGGGTAATTAAACTCCAATTTTCTTTGAAAAGTGCCAACCTTCCTCCCAAAAGTGCTGCCAGACGAGAAGGCTCTGGCAGCTGAAAAGGTAGGTCATTGGGTCTGTTTACGAAAGGACTGACCCCTGCCCTCACCCGAAGGCTGTGCAGGAGAACTCCCTGTTCTAGGCCTGAAAGAGCCCTGAGCTCTGCCCCTACCACGTCTAGATCTACCCCTAGACTGGGAATCATAAGAAGGATACGTCCACCCCTTAGTAGGCCAATTTCTACTAAACTTTGGAGGCTGGACCTGCAAAAAATCTTTAACAGTCTGCATAGACTTAGCCTTGTCTTCCATTTTCTTTAAAACTGCCTCAACAGGAGGACCAAACAACACGTCAGATTGTAAAGGAGCATCTAAAATCCTTGTTTTAACATGTTCAGACAAATTTTGATCCCTTAGCCAGGCGTGCCTGCGAAGAACTGACCCAGTGGCAGCCACCCTAGACGAGGCCTGTACAGCATCAAAACCACATTGCAAAGAATGCTTACCCACCTGTTCAGAAACATGTACTAAATCTTGCAACTCTTTACAATCAATACCTACTGCCAGAGCATCAACCTTAGACTTCAATTGTGAAAGGAGATAGTTTTGGTATTTCAACATGTGAAACTGGCAATTTAAAGCCCTCATAGCAAGAGTGGAAGAAGTATAAACTTTCTTTCCCCATCTATCCAAGGCCCTAGCCTCTTTGTCTGCAGGAACCGGATTCTTTACAACAGAAGCCTTAACACCTTTAGGCCCCTGGCTAACAGCTTCTGGGTCTGCCCTAGGACTCTTAAAAAGATACTTATGAGCTTCAGGCACCCTGTAATACCTATCCGGCTTAACAGGAGCAGGAGGCAAAGAATCAGGATTAAGAGAAGCCTCTGAAAAACATCTTCCACTACATCCAAAACAGGAGGTATAGCCAAAGGCCTATGCTGGGGTAAAACAAAATTCCCTAAGCCTTTTCCTGGAATCAGAGAAGTCTTGACCTTCCCACTTAAAATGCTCCCTCATGGAATGAAGAGTTTCTGAAAAGAAAAATCCTCAGGAGGAGAAGCAGAAGGAGTAGAATCATCCACATCAGAATCAGAATAAGGAGAGTACTCCTGCAAGTCTTCAGCCGAAGACTCTGATACATCTGAAGCCTGCTCAAAACCCCCAGCTCAGGCTCCATCCTAGGTCTCTTATCCGGAGGGGGCATAGAACCCCTAATCAAAGTAATCAAATCTTCTGCCATTTTAAGCATATGCTTCTTGGGCACAGTTCCTGAAGAGCTAGGGGTAACACCAACTGAAGCTAAACCTGGCCTGCCCCTGGGAGAAGCCTTTGAAACAGAAGGAGAGGGCCTAGCCACCCTAGGAAGGGAGGGGAGAATAGTAACCTGAGAAGCCCCCTCAGCCTGACTTGCCTCCTGAGAGGCCACATCTTGCAATAATAAAGTCTCACCCTGGGAACACAAAGAAACCTCCGGTGGAGCCACCGGCTCCACCGACACATCTAAAGAAGCGGCGTCCGGTACAGACGGTTCTTCTAGCCTAGGCTTAACTGCTTTGTCCTTGCGCTTCTTCGAAGAAGCGGGCGTCGGAGCATCCGACGGCATTTTATAATTGCACCGCTTCCCAAAGACTAACCTTGCACAATCCAACCTTCTTTTTATAGTGCGTTTATTAAATCTAGCACAAGAGCGACAGCCAACAACGTCGTGCTCAGGCCCTAAGCAAGGAATACACAAAGTATGATAATCTCTATGCGGTATCTGTTTCCCACAAGAAATGCAATTATTGACTTTTTCTGACATCCGGTAAATCACTGAGGCAAGAAAAAATGAAAATATTCCCCAACGGGGTACTTAGCCAACTTTGAACTCGGTCTGAAACTTCGAAATCGAAAAATCTCAGAACGCCAACCGGCACTTGCAATGCTGCTTCTGCATCGGACCATGCGGCAAAAAAGACTGAGGATATGACGTCGGTCATGCGCATTTGTACCCTGACGTCCTGATGTCAGTCAAATGCGCCTTGACCGACGTCAGCCTTATACTTTGATATTCGGGCCGACCGAGGACAGCGGACTACCCAAGTGTAAGGACTGCAGCAATGTGAGATGAAGAACATCAGCAAAGCATTAGTTCCCAAGCAGCCATCAATAATCACACCTGTGACCACATCTATAGATATATCTGACCATTTTGTGATGCACTTACTCTATGGTCACCAAATGTGTGGGCTGGGCACATTTTATATTTGTATTCATTTAGACTAGCAGAACTCTGATCACACTGATCTTTCAGGTTCACCCATCTCTAAGCCTTCAAATGGGGCTTCGACATGGCCTATTTTGACAATTCCATACTGTATTAGTCAGGCCGTCCTATGTATTTCGCACAGCCTTTTACTTGGGAACAATGCCCTTCACTTTTAAAAAATCTACTTATTGTGTAAACGAACTGACATTTTTTGGGACCATTTCAGCCATTAAGCATCAAGTCATCAAAAGTAGTAATGGCAGATGCACTAGGAATTGTATCTTGCATATGCTGGAGAACTCGCTCCATTTCCTGATTATTATAAGAACAGGGTAGGCATTCCATTATATACTTAACAGTTACGGAAAACTGTTGTGAATACAAACTGTTCTAGGGCCAGTAGTGCTTCAGTACTCCTGTTTGTTAGGAAAGTTCATTTTTAGGGCATTCATCTATGCTCTACTCAATATTCCAAATATTTCTGCATGAAAATTCTATCATATACATTCCAAGAGATGCATGTCACACTGACAAAACTACATATGAGAAGTACCATTGGGCTATTAGTATTTCCAAGACAGTGCACCACTACTGTTGATTGCTCAAGTATTTTTCAGATATAAACATCTTGTAAAAAATGTTTTGGTAGACATGAGGAACACAGCCATGAAGATGCATGGAACTCAAAAGGCTACTACTAAACAGGTAATGTATTTGAGTGGCCGTGCTCTATTTACAGACTCGTCTATACGTGGACTGTACCAATTGCCTTTTAAAGATCAAAACTCAACAAATATTACATATTACTTTTTAATGTAGTACATTAATGTTCTTGTATAGCCAGTTATAAGGCATTTTTCTGTGAAAATGCAAATAGAAACAGATATGAAAGACATAAATCGAGTGAATATAAGCTTCTCTTACAGGCTTAGGCACATGGCTTCTGTGATTCAAAGGCAAAAATAATATTAACATGTTTCACACCATGAAACACAAAGAATAACAGTTATTGCTGGTTACATGGTGATGTCAGATGAGAAGATACATTTTATAGTAGTATAAACCAGAAAACTCTAGGTTTCTCATTGCTTATCTTTATGGAACCCCTTGCACCATGTACATATTACGTTTCTGTTGTGTACAATGATGCTTGTTCTGTTATACATGTCCTAGCAACACAGACCATTACTATGCTGCCTTTTATTTCTTTTACATGCATCTTTATTTTGACCCAATAGTAGTATTATAGGTAGTTCTACATGCACAGAATATAAACTTATTGTGCGATTTTGATAATTATGAGATGGGAATAATATGCACATATTCTGACCCTAAAGAAAATTGGAATGTTATGTTACTACGGTGGCAGATTCATTCTAGGTTTACGGCCCCCAAATTAAATCATAGTATATCTTTTGAAAAATTAATAGATTACATTGAAAACGTTATGCAAAAATTAACATGCATAGCTGTCTGCACAATGTAAAGGTCTCAAGTTGATGGATAGGAGATATTAAAACAGCAGCTTTGGGGAATAAATAGATTATACTTAATGGCATACCACTTAACTGTACATATTCATTAGCAAGGTAATGAGAAGTTTTTCTTCCAGCCTTGTGATCCCAAATATCTACCTTAAAAACTTATCCTAATAAATCAGTGTTTCTGATCTAGATTTTCAGAAAAATCCAGTGTAGTTGCGGAGTGGTCAAAAACACAATTGGGTTATACCAACCTAGTCCACCTTCCCCCAAGATACAGTATAGGACCCTCCTTTAATAGGGTTAAGCCTACTACCCCATATAAAAGAAAAAGTTCCAGCAACTGTTCTCTATCTTTGTGTAAAGGATCAAAACTTTTACATAAATGTAGCTTGGCCTGAACAACAAAGCTCAGAATATAAAAACTTTCTTTTGGAAAGATAAAGATTAGTTCCACATACTCAACAAGGTCTTGACCTTTAAAAGTTCACCCCATTCCTTATAATAAAATGCAAGCTTGCCAAAGGAACCCCCTACTATTTTTAGAATCTGTTTTTGAAGACAAAAAGCTGGCCAATTAAGAGAAGCAGATAACTGGAAGCACCTGGCCATTTCAGGGTTCATTTTCAATTGTAACTAGGTGCTTTGGCATAAAAAAACAGGAACCAAAACACTACCAGCAATGAAAGCACAAAATGAATGAAAGTGGAAGGATCTGCACAATTAACTTGCAGCATGCACAGTCTGTGATGACTTTTATGCTGGTGTACAATAGAGATCGGTCTACTGCTTTTGCTATCATGTGAACTTGCATATTAGATGAGTGGGTTAAGCAAGCAGTTTTCTTGAATACCATAGATGTCCAGAATTGCCATTTTGAAATGAGATTTTTTTTTATGGAGGGTGTCCCGAACTCAGTTTATACAAAACAGGAGATAGTAGTATTTGTTTATAATAGATCAATGCTATTATATTAGATCTTAGAGTAAGTTACCGCCTTCTTTGCAACAGTATCTCCCAAACACTTTTCTAGTACATGTGAATTAAAGGATCGCTAGGCAGAATTCCTGTTAAAGGCTAGATGAAATATACAGCAGAGGAGGACAGGCTTTGCAATGAGTGTTCCTATGAAGAACATATGCAACATGGCTTATAATGCAGTTCAAGAGTTCAGATTTTTTGGACTCAATACATGATTATAAGCTTGTAGAAATATCCTCTGTTGCAATACAACATTTAAATGCACATTTATGACAGTTTGAATGCTCGCATGATGGAGGTTTTAATAAAGTTATAAAAACTGCGGGTTGGATATTGTAGTTAACTCACTGCAATGAATTAAACAAATTGTGGGACTGCTTATTGACAGTACGGAAGCTGAAGAAATGGTTATGGCAGAAAGAGTGGGGGGATTGCTATTTGCTTTTTTTCTCTGCTTTTTACTATTAATGTGTATGATTTCATTTTTATATCTCTGTACTTATTGTAGAATTTCTGTTCTTCCTAAGCCTGTATAATGTAAGCTGTGAACACAGACATGCAATAAAGTACCCTACTCTAGCTGATAGGTGCTGTGTGATTATACACCCACCTAAGCGACCAATGACTCAAGCAGAAAAGATTTCAGTTGAACATCTCATCTGAATGATTGCACTACTATTCATAAATTATATGCCACCTTGCTACAATCCTGGAGGTGAGAGACACGTTATCAGTGGCAGATTTTGTTTCTCCCAGATAGGTCAGGTGGGATATTATTGGATTTCTATAGATAATGCTGTGGGAAGAAACACAAAATTAGCTATAATGTCATAGGCATTCTCAAGTCTAAATAAATTTAGTTTTGTTTAAACAAAGTGGATTGAAATCACTTATAGAAAATTAAATGAAAGGAGAACATAGCACATGATGGCGGGGAAAAAATGAATTCACCACAGTCTGTAGAAGGAGTCATTAGCTAATCTCTGGTTCTAAAACGGACAGCAACATCGTCTCTGGCGCAAAACAGACAGCAACATTTAACTTGCATAGCACACAAAAAATATGTATAGGTGACTCCGTTGCTGTCCATAGAGAGCACTGACAAAAATTAGACCAATTATTCATTTTACTTACATTCTCCAGATTTCATATCAGTCAAAAAGCATAAGTTAATGAAATAGAAATATCACTCATAGAACATTTATCACATGAGACACACTTCCACGGTCTCAAATTATAAATCCAGATTGGGTACAGACTAAATTGTCCAGATACACAGCATTGTGAAGGGGTGGAGAAAGGTCTGGATTGTGTGAAATCAGGCAATAGGGTAGGGAGTTAGGTTAGGTGATGGGAAGGTAAGGGTTAGATGAATGAAAAGGAGGAATAATGTAGACGGGAAGTAAAGTGGTAGGGAGTTGGAATCCATATCCTGGCATGGGCTTGCACAGAATAGCAAGTTTACATCCAAGATGGGCAGTAGTAGGTTTTGTGAGGAGTTGTAGAGTTATGCAAGGAGAGCTTTTTAACCCCCCCTTGGTTTGCAGTGTATAGATGGGTACGTTTGTGGGGCTGTGCTGTGGTAGTGGTTTGACTTGAGTTTTGGCCTGGTTGATCCTTTGGCTTGGTGATCTGTGGTGTGTTTTATAGAAAAAAAAAAAAAAAAAAAAACACAATGAAGTTAAGGGAATTCTTTTGGTGCATCCCCCCACACATTGGCGGCTTAGTGGTGGGAGTTTTCATTTTGGTGGCAGTATGATTTGCCTCATGTGGCATGGAGGCCTCCAGTCTCCACAGGACTTTCTTGAAAGTTGGAACTGTTGGACAGTTGGCCTTTCTGGGTGGTAGATGGCTTTTTTTGCATTTGTGTCATGGCAAATTAATTAGGCTGGTGGTCACGCAGACATGTTGGGCCATTCATTGGTCTACATGCATCTGTGCGCCATATGGCTTCATGTGCTGGCTGGCTAGAGTTTCATGAAAATGCCAGCCACTTTATTTTAAACACCATATCCTTCTGAAGAGACATCAGCTGGCTTTACTGAACTGGTGCATGTGGCTGGGCAGAGATGGTGTTCACTAGGCTGCAGCCATCCAAGTCTGCATCTTCATGGCCTTCAGAGGATGCATGGTGACATAAACACCACAAGAAAGGATTTGGGGTGTTATGCATGCATGTCAAGGACTGTTTGCAGGACTACACAGGTTGAACAGCTCTGTCTGATCACCTTCAGAAAATGTAGGGAGGTGCTCTCCAATAGCATCATAAAGCAAAAAAAAAAAAATGAATGGAAAGTAATGTGATCCATCAGCTGCAGGGCATAGCTAATGCACTTGGATAATTTTGTGCAGACTTTACAATAAGAAAGGTCTTGCATTACATTGCTACAGATACAAAGATGTCCAAATGGAGAGATGACCAAAAAAAAATCAAAGGATAGTATTGATGGAATTGAATGCATCCTCACGTCTTGGGGAGTACCTTCACGAGGTGGACCCTGGCCTGACTGACAGGTCTTAAAAGAGCCATAAAGATGATAGAGTAGACTGCTGAGAATAAAAGTTATGTATTATGCAATAAGCCCCGAATTTCTGGACAGAATATGTACAAAAAAGATTGAGAGAAATTAGAAAAAAGAATACTTGCACAAGAAAAACTGCCAAAAGCTTCAAATGCAAATTTGTGTTCATAAATACAAGAGATTTATGAGAGAGAAAAAAAAAAAAACAAGAAACCTTGGAACACCATTTGGAAAAAAAGGAAATGATTGAAGATGTATGAAAATATGAAGAACAAAATTTAGAGATTTTCTACAGCTAAATACACTGTCTCTTGAGCTCACTTACCTATGCCGTGCAGTGCAGCCCTGCTCTGTTTCTCCCTTGTTACTGCTCGGGCTCACTTTGCTACCCTACCCCCATTCCCACCCACCCCATTACAATTTCCTTTATACCTACCAGCTCCACCCCTTCCTCTCCAATCGCCTCCCATATATTACCTACACATTTCCTCCTCTAACATCCACTTGCAACTTCCTGCCTAACTAGACACACCTCACTACCCCAATACTTCTCTGTCCCAGCGAAATCCCAAATACACCTACCAAAAATGCTACACCTTAGGACAACCACACTCATTCTCCTCTCTACCCTCACCTTATACTTTTGTATCCACTCACATGCTCTCCTGCCTTCAATAACCATAAAACCCTTTTCACAACATCCTACTCTAATATCTCCCCTACCCTCTTTAACCTCTCTACCACATTTATTTAAAATTACCTAGACCTCAAATCATCCCACCCACCTATAAACCTAGACCCAAGTTACACAAACTTCTTCATTATATTACTTCAGACTCTATACACATCTCCAACTTACTCATCTCTGAGGACATCCACCCTTATCCTGTCCCCTCCCCTCCCAAAATAATCTCACACACAATCCCTCCCAAAACACTCTCAACCACCCTCAAACAAATTTGTACCTAGCCAAGCACATGACAATATACTCTCTAAACATCCAAAGCCTAAGTAACAAAATCACCGAGTTCTATTCCTGGATACCCCACACAACTCCTCACATCTTCTCCTTATCTGAAACCTGGCTTAAGCCACACCACCAATGCTGGAATTCTCCCACCAGGCTATAATATCCATCAGTCTGACAGAACTGCTAAAAAAAGGGGTGGTGTTGCCATTCTCCACTCTAAATAACCTTAACCTATCACCTCTTCCTACTCCCATTCCCGACTTTCACCCTGCAGAACTCATCATTCTAAATTCTCATCATTCTAAATTGCCACCTTAATGCTTAAAAGTAATTTGCCATGGCTTCCATTTACATCCCTCCTGGGAATAATTTGCCACCCTAGAAAATATCTTTCACTGGTTTTCACATAATATACCCTACAAAACCATAATTTTGGGTGATGTTAACCTAGACTGGACAAAACTTAAAAATGACTCTCCCCAACCGAGTATCAACCTACATGGTTTCCATCAATTGATATCTACCCCTACCTGTCTCCATAAAAATTCATCTACATGGTCCATTATAGACTGGATAATCACAAACTCCCCCCACCACTACCATACACCTACAACCTCACAGACTGTCTTAGTGATCATGTTCCTACCTCTGTTGTTAGATATACCACCCACCCCAAAAACCCAACCTTTACAGGGACTGTCAAACTATCAAACTTCAATGCAACCCGGTTTAACACCATTCTCTCTAGCATAGACTGGTCTATCCTTAAACAAATCCCACTTACATGACAATGTAACCATGTTCAATAGCATCTTCTTGAACACCCTGGACTCCCTCACCCCCTCTAGAAAGATCAAAATAAAATCTAATCATGCCCCATGGCTATCAAGTGAAACCAAGTCCCTTTTGCATGAGAGAGATAGTACCTGGAAAGCCTGGACTAAAACTAAAGAAATTCCTTTACTCCACAAATATAGGCATCTTAGGAACTTGACAAATAAAAACTATCAATGACAAAAGGTCCTTTTATAACTCTGCTCAGCTCAACAGAAAATCCAACCCTCAGAAATTTTGGTCAACTTTAAATAGAATAATCTCACCTGGTTGCCTTTCTACTCCCTACCCTTACCCAGATAACACCTCTGGAAACAGCTACACCCCTCAATAAACACTTCATAGACACCATCCAAAAACTAATACCCACCAACTCTATCAGCACTTCTATCTAACCCTCCAAACACCCCTAGCATTACTCCATTCTCTTTCCACTCAGTCCCTACCTCCATTAGGTCTCTTCTTCAAAAGCTTAAAACCTGCTCTCCTTCTATTGACAATCTACCTCCTACCTTCCTCAAAATTGCAGCTGATTCTATATCCTATCCTGTATCGATTCTAAATCAATAGATCCATCCAGGAATCCACTGTCCCTACCCTTTGGAAATCCATCACCATTCCCCTGCATAAAAGGTGGTTACTCTACTGACCCTTCAGACTATTTCCCCAAAGCCATCCTATTGCCCCAAACCCATAATCTCCTCCAAAACAACCTTCTCACTTCCACTCAACATGGTTTCCGTCCCAACCCATAGCACCACTACCACCCTCTTATACTTCACACATACCATAGCAGAGGCCCAATAAACTTATCTCCTGTCTCTTCCTCGGCCTAGCCAAAGCATTTGACACAGTGTCTCAGCCTCTACTACTATCTAAACTTGACCATCTAAATCTTCTTCTCTCACCTGGTTCTCCAGTTACCTATCCTGCAGGCAGCAATCTGTTAAATGGCTCTCCTCCACCTCTCTATTTATATCTGTTCCTACCAGTGTACCACAAGGTTCCATCCTGGGTCCACGCCTGTTCAATGTCTTTACTAACCATCTCTATACATCCTGTAATGAATCCTCCCTCATCCAATATGCTGAGGACTCCACCCTCATCTCTCTCTGACAATATCTCTAAACTCCACACCCTAACAAAACAGGCATTTCTATCCACTGAACAGAGGTTAACAACCTACTTATCCTTAACCCCAAAAAGACCAAACTCTTACTCTTTCTGCCTCGATCTCTCACTCACCTTAAATCAACCTTTGTAATTGCATTCACTAAGACTTTAATCCAACCAGAAGCTCACACAGACCAGGCTGAAACCTTGTATGTGGGTTGTGCAAGTAGAGTTTGACTTATGAATATGCAGCAGCTCCATCAAAGCAGAGTCTTGTATGCCAGACACTTGCCACATATGAGTGGTCTGTATGAGACTGAGTAGAGGGGCAGGGTTTTTAGCCCATCTGTATAGGATAGGTGTTTGAGACCCTGGATATTCCTGGTCAGGAACCTCTGCTGCCTCTCCAAATGTAGAGAGAAATACAGGCGAAGGCACCCAGATATAGAAAATACAAAAAAAGAGGACTAGTAGTGGAGAAGTTAAAGAAATAGAAACTGTTATAGATTTCCTGTGAAGTGAAGGATTTTGTGTGGAAAATCCAACTCTGATAACACAACAGGATAGAGAAATTAATCCCCAAATTAAAGGAGAAACCAGTGAAGGTGGAAACATCTGATCAGTTACCATATGAAGATACTTTGGAGTCTTTCATAGGAGATCAGTTGGAGTTGGGCAGCAAGAGAAATAATGCAGTCAATTTTGTGTACTGACAGGCCAGTGAGTTCTCATATGAAAGAGCAATAGAGGACAGGATGAAACTGAGGAGAATGAGGTGCAGGAAAATGCTCTCGAACTTTGTATAGAATGTCCACATGAAATGGAAAACAAAGAATATGCCCTCAGTTTAGAAGAAAAAAATGATCTTGGGGAAGTTACTTGATTTAATGGAAATTGAGATGGACAGACATATTAAGATCAATGAAAGAAATAGAATACAAAGTCAATAGAAACCAAAAAGATAGAAGCTTGATGAAACAAATGAGCACAGTCATTAGGATTATTCATGGAAATTTATGCAATAGAAACATAAGTAAATAGGATAAATTACTATGCAGCTAAATTAATAACGGATGAAGTGTTACCACAAAAACACAGAGCAGTAAGGGAAAGGAAAGAAAAATCAAATGCCATTATGGAAGCAACGAATACAAACAACTATAAAACAATTAAAACAAGAAGCGTCACTGTTAGAGTACAGAAGAGGATCAACAAAAATACTCAAAGATAGATGTAATAAAAGCAATGCACAGTAGGAGAACAGATCAGGATCTATTGTGCTCCATTACAAATAAACTGAAAATATCACCATGGACAGAAAAATAGAACATATGCAGACACATATAAAGGCAAAGTACAAAAAATGCAATTTACCGCTGACAGAATTTTTTTTTTTTTTTTTTTTAATAGAATTGGAAAGCAAGGCAAAAGGAATTGAATGACCACCACCGAAAATATGAAGAAATAACTACATTTCTATGAAGATCCTGAATGGATAGTAGTAAAAGAATGAATAAGTTGTTCAAATGTACAGGCTATGAAACTGGGATTAAGTAATGGCTAGAGAGACTGAAAGTTAAGAAAAACCAACTAATTGGAAGAGCTCAGGCCCAGATGCCCTACCTAGCTTCTAGCTAAAAGTATTAAACTTCTTTACATGAAGATTTAGTCACGAGTAAGAACTATTTATATGTACACCCCAAATGGACATCAACCTGGAAAACAATATCCCTCCTTAAGAATGAGCCTGCAAGCTATCATATAAACTATAGATCAATAACTTGCCTTCTGATGATGTGCAGACTACATACTGGAATGGATGCCTACAGTTTATAGTCATTTTTTAAATTAAACTCAATCATGGCAATAGAACAAAAGAAAGTCATATGGAACAAAGGATCATTTGTTGTTAAAGTCATAATAGAGAACTGTAAAAAGGGATAGTATGGCATGGACAGACTAAAAAAAAAGCATTTGACAATATCCCACATTCATGGATAAAGAATGCTTAAAAATGCATACAACGCATCCTATACCAATCCATTACATTATAGCAACCATGAAGGGGTGGCAAAGCACTTCACAGTTCAGCCATGATTAAGGACAAATTATTATTCCATGGATAAAAATTCAAAGGGGAATATTCCAGGGTGACATTACCACTGCTCTTTTGTCTTGCCCTTAAACCATTAAGCTGTCTATACTTTGTCTGGTAGTCAAATTGAAACCATGACCCGATCTGTTAAATAAAGACTTTTTCATTATATTTTTGTCAAGGATTTAAAACTATATAGTTTGTCAGATGAAGAACAAAGCATAACTGCAAGTGGTGCAAACATTTTCAGATGATACAAGAACGTCATCTGGTCTTGATAAATGTGCAAAAGAAGCATTTAAAGCAGGAAAGTTGCAGCACCTGGAACAGGAATGTAATATAAAAAAGACTTGAGCAAGAGGAAGGGTATAGCTATTTGGGAATTGAAGGCCCAACAAAGAAAAATACCACAAAACAAACACTAATAAATGCAAATAAAAAAAATTTGTAAAAGACCAACATTAATAGAGAACAGCTCTGACATCTATCAACAACATCTAAGCTATAAATCAATTTGCTGTTCCTATCAAAACTTTAGTGAATGACTAGACCCAAAAGGATTTATAAGCATCAGTGTATACCAATACTATATATTCCCTGTTCTTAAGTATGGGCCTCCTTGCAATTCATTACCTGTATAGATCTGCAATCATAGGACTTCATAGATATCTGCCGACCTCACAAGATCCAAACATAGTGAACGTTTTAAAACATGACGTGAAAACTCCATGCTGACTTCCCTGCTTAGTTATCAGAAACATGTGTGTCAGGTGGGAATGGAATTCAAACCAAAAGTAGGTAAAAAAACAGGTAACTGAATGTGTCAAAGAGCAAAAGAATACAAGGTGAAGGATCAAATGAGAAGAAAAGAAATGTGGAAAATTCATAAATATAGTTGCAAGTACAGAAACTCTTGGAACAATCTCATGTTTATCAAGATCAAATGCAGGAATGACTAAGGAGAGATGAATTTAAACCAAAAGATGGAAGGTTAATATTGGTGGCCCAAGACAGTGGATTACAAACATGTTGGTTTACAAAGTCAGACAAATGTAGGTTTTGTAAAAACAGAAATGGAAACAGTTGCACACCTCATTGCTGCTTCTGATATACTAATAGCAGAAGGAATGTATACTGAAAGGCATAATAATGCAGCAAGACTATCACATTGGGGATTGTGGAAATATAATATAGAAGTAGCTAAAAAACATTGGGCGAGCCACAAATTATAGAAAATGATGCAGTTTATATCACATGGGATCACCCATCAATAGTTTAAAAAATAGATGAAAAATTCAGGAATAGTAGTCCATAAAAAGACAAAAGTAGCATTCATTATTGAAATTTCTATAGCCATTGACTATAGTGTCTTACCTACAGAAATATACAAAGTCATAAAATACCATTATTTGCAGGCAGAAATGAGGGCAGTGTGGAAGGAGGATATCCAGACAGTTCCAATAGCAGTAGGAACAATGGGTTTTATAAAAAAAAGAATTTACAGTCGTAGTTAAATATGTTACAAAATACATGCAACTCCATAGGTCTTCCAGGAGTAGTCATTTCTGGGTACATTGCAGGTGCTGCAAACAGCACTTCTGGCTAACAAAGATTAAGCCAATATTTATTTTTTTATTTTATTTATTGATATTTGTTAACCGGGTTAGTCCAGCTGGGCCAGGGGCCCTTTTAGTGGAAACCTGAGGAGAAAAGCTCCAGTTACAGACAGTTTAAGTATACATAACAGTTTAGTTTACAATTAAAAAAACAATTACCATTAGCAGTACAATTTAAAGCAATTCACAGTGATAAGTTAAGAGGTATAACAGGGGTAAGATCAGCAACACAAGTAGTACAAATAAGTACTGCATTTTTTTTTTTTTTTTTTTTTTTTTTTACAGCCAACTGACGTGGCAAGGTGTATAGCAAGTTGTAGTATTTTAAGAATAGTACAAATTATGAGGTGCGAGAGATGCGAGTGCATGAATGGGATGGAAGAGATATCTACAGGTGTAATGTGACAGAGAAAAATATGTGGAAAATAATATGCTGAGAAGATTGTGGTAAAAAGCATTAGAGTGGTAAAACGTATGCTGAAAAGTTTTATGGGATTGTGGAATACAGTATAGTATTGGAGTTAGGGAGGGTCATGACAAGTACAAGTTTTGGTTCTTATAAAAGTGCAGTCTGAGTTCTTTCTTAAATTGTATAGGGTGTGTAATGGAGTGCAAGTGGGATGGGAGGTTATTCCATGCTGGGATAGAGTGGATTTATATAGTAGTCTGCCAATAGTTTTTTTTTTGGGATGGTAGATCTCAAGAAGTTGTTGGTTAGAAGTATAAAGTGTGCGAGTTGGTGTGTAGATGGATACCAAGGAGGAGAGGACAGGGCAGAAGGATGGTTTATAAAGTGAATAACTTGTAACAGAGATAGGAGCTGAGGGAGTGCTAGCCATTGTAGTGAGTTGAGTGCAAGGCAGTGGTGTGAGTTATGTGGGGAGCTTGTGATGAATCTTGCTATTTTGTGGGAGGTTTCGCCAGGGTAGTGGACTGAATATTAGTTAGTATTGGGGTGGCATAGAGAAGGGAGGGGAGAAGAGCCTGAGCCAGGGACAGTCTAGCATCAGAGGTCAGGAATCTACAGTTTCAGTAGAGCATACCCAGCTTTTGGTGAGTTTTTTTTATACTTTGAAGAATGTGTAGGTTAAATTTAAGTTATGTCATCAATGATGGCACCTACAAGTTTTGTGTGGGAGTCAGGTTGCATGGTGGTGTTATTGGGAGGATGAGATGAGAAAGGTAGATTTTAGGTGAGAGAGAATGTATGTGTGAGGAATAGCAGGATTTTTTTTTTAGGGTTTAGGATGAGTAGATCATCAGCTAGCCATTTTTCAACAGATGGAAAGGTGCCCTGGGTGAGAGTGTGAAGGTCAGAGATATTGGTGGAAGTGCAGAGAAGAGTCGAACAAGTCAGCATATTATATTAGAGCAGATTGTTTGCAGGATGCAGGATGTATGAAGTTCATTTGTAAAGATAAGAATAAAAGACAAAAACGTAGCCAGCAACCCAAGTGGTAAATCCTCCGTTGCAAAAATACGAAATAAAAATAAAATGATAATACCAGCAACGGAGCAACCCAGGCTATGTATAACCCAACATATGATATATAATGTCCAACTCAATCTCAGAAGTCAGGAGACAAAATATCAAAGCAACAAAATGAAAAGTCTTAAAGTAGAAAATCCACAGGTTTATTAAAAACGGTAAGCACGTTCGCACAAGAGCTTCATCAGACCAGATACCAAAAAATGTGCCAAAACCTTTTATATATATATATATATATATATATATATATATATATATATATATATATATATATATATATACACACACACACACACATCACAGAAAACTAATTGACATCAATTAAGTAATTAAATCATGAACTAAGTCAATTAAATGTTAATAATGTGCCACTAAAAAAATCCAACTAACTAATAAGCTAGGCAAACTAAACAAACAGATCAATCCCACAGAGGAAAAATACAGATGTGCATAAAAATATTAAAATACAACTTAACTTGTAATGATTTACTGTATGTACTGAAAGAAAATAAACCCACTAACAAAAGAAGACATAACTACTTAATGAATATTATTATACATATACATGTAAATAAAAACGAATATGCATCTGCAATAAACCTATGTATAAGACTAAACTATGCATATAAGAGAGGCCTGCCCCGGTATCATTTACGCAATCTCCTTTTCTTTAAGAAAGGTTTAATAGATGTGCTTTCATTCAAACCTTTCCCTCTCTCAGCACGGAGAATAATAATCCAGCAAGTCTCTCTGTTCAGTGTGCGTCAGAATATCCCCTTCCCTGATACTAGGGAGAAAGACGTCAATAACCCTAAAGCTAAAAGTATGGGCATGACCATGTTCTAATACATGCTTAGAGAGTGCGTTGTGTGGGGAGCCTTTTTTAAATGTGTTAATGGCAATATTCATTTCAACATGGCGAACAGCATTATTAAACTCAACATTATTCTGTCCGGCACGCGGCCACATAAAAACGTGACCAGCCCGAAAGTCAGTTATGTCCCTCAACACTTTGATTTTCTTCTGATGTACGAGTTTACATTCAAATACAGCTTTGCCATCTAACAAACTTTCAATCCTTTTAGTTGAGGAGGAGATTGGCAAGATTGTGGGAGATAGACCTAGGTTTAAGTTCAAGAATCATAAGAACTTGAAAACGCTATTATGTTTTGATAGGGAACATTTGGATATGGCTATGTCCACTGGCCATATCTTGCAATGTGGGTCATGCAACTTTTGTGCATATATTAATACATGTGACGTCTTACCATCCAGACCTTTGTAGGGGAGTTTTCCTTTAAGGTGTTTGCGAACTGCATGACTCATGTTGTTTACTTAGCAGAATGTACAATATGTGGGTCGTTCTATGTTGGGAAAACTAATAGAATACTTCGTGATAGAATGAGGGAGCATATTTATCACATTAAAAAAGGCTCCCCACACAACGCACTCTCTAAGCATGTATTGGAACATGGTCATGCCCATACTTTTAGCTGTAGGGTTATTGAAGTCATTCTCCCTAGTATCAGGGAAGGGGATATTCTGACGTACACTGAACATAGAGAGACTTGCTGGATTATCATTCTCTGTGCTGACAGAGGGAAAGGCTTGAATGAATGGGCATCTATTAAACCTTTCTTAAAGAAGATTGCATAAATGATGCCAGGGCAGGTGTCTTTTATATGCATAGTTTAGTCTTATACATAGGTTTATTGCAGATGCATATTCATTTTTATTTACATGTATATGTATAATAATATTCATTCATTAAGTAGTTCTGTCTTCTTTTGTTAGTGGGCTTATTTTCTTTCAGTACATACAGTAAATCATTCCAGTTAAGTTGTTTTTTAGTATTTTTATGCATATCTGTATTTTTCCTCTGTGGGCTTGATCTGTTTATGTTTAGTTTGCCTAGCTTATTAGTTAGTTGGATTTTTTAGTGGCCCATTATTAACATTTAATTGACTTAGTTCATGATTTAATTACTTAAATTGATGTCAATTAGTTTTCTGTGATGTATATACAAGGTTTTGGCACATTTTTTGGTATCTGGTCTGATGAAGCTCTTGTGCGAAAGCGCTTACCATTTTTAATAAACCTGTGGATTTTATACTTTAAGACTTTTCATTTTGTTGCTTTGATATTTTGTCTCCTGACTTCTGAGATGGAGTTGGACATTATATATCATATTTTGGCTTATACATAGCCTGGGTTGCTCCGTTGCTGGTATTATCATCATTTCATTTGTAAAGATGTTGAGCAGGAGTGAACCCAAGAAGGAGCCTTGAGGCACCCCAGTTGTCACTGGGAGGTAGGGTGAGCAGGAGGAGAGCCATCGAACAGATTGTTGTCTATGAGATAGATAACTAGAGAAGAACTCTAGGGTGGAGGGAGATTGATTGACGTTGGAAAGTTTAGTTAGAAGTAAAGGATGAGAGACTGTGTCGAAGACTTTTGAGACGTCTAGGAAAAGGCTGGATAGTAAGTTTATCACTGGCCTCAGCTATTTTGTGTGTAAACAGGAAGGCTGTAGAGGTGCTGTGGTTTTGGCGGAAGCCATGTTGGGTAGGAGTGAGGTGGTTTTGTTGGAGGAGATAGTTTAGGAGTTGTGAGTGTATACATTTTTCCATAATTTTGGAGAGAAAGGAGAGAGACTGGCAATTGGACGAAAGTTTGATGGGTCTGTCAAGTTCCCCCCTTTATGCAAGGGGATAGTGAAGGATTTTCAAATCTCTGGTACTGCTGCTTCCTGGATAGATCTATTAATTAAGAGGGATACTGGATAGGCTTTAGATTCTGCAGCTAATTTGAGGAAAGTGGGTGGCAGATAGTCTGAGGAGGGAGAGCAAGGTTTAAGCTTTAGGAGTGATTTAATGTATGAAGTTGGAACTGATTTGAAGGAGAAAAGGTTACTGTTTTGTGGCTTGGGAGGGTTATAGGTGGAGTTTGTGTTGCAGTTTGACAGTATAAGTTTCTGGACAGTGTCTAAGTGTCTATTGAGAAGTGTAGCAGTTTCTAGAAGACTGTTTGGGTAATGGGAGTGGAAGGGAACCTGGGTTTAAGAATTTTCTTTAAGGTGGACCAGAATTTCTGTGGATTGGTTTTGCAGTTATTTTTGGGAGGAGTTATAGTAGGATTTTTTTGTCCATACAGACATGTTTTTTGACAAGGTTCCGAAGTTATTTGTACTGGTGAAACAGAGAAAGTTGTTTAGTCTTAATCCAGGCTTTCCAAGTATTATCACGCTTATGCATGAGAGATTTAGTTTCTTTAGAAAGCCAGGGGGCAAAGCTAAATTTGATTCGAATACGCCTGGTAGGGGGCTAGGGAGTTGAAGATATCTAGGAATATGGTATTAAATTTGTGAACTGCATCATTCAGAGGAATTTGTTTGAGGTTGGACCAGTCAATACTAAAGGATAGAATTGAAATGGGTGGTATTAAAGTTATTTAGTTTATGACAGTCTATAAAAGAGTGAGGTTTTTCTGCTTGGGAAGAGTGCGTCATAGGATGGTAGTAGAAAGATGGTCACTCAGAGTTTGCTATGGTAGTTGGACTGTGATAAAGGTTAGGTGAGTATCTAGTAGATGGTTGAATTGGAAGAGGTGATATTGTGTAGGTAGGTGGGGGATGTTATCAGTTGATGGAATCCATGGAGGTCGATACTGAGCTGTGGGGAGTTGGAAGAAATTTTGGTCCAGTCAATGTTGACATCGTTTAAGATGAGAGTTTCATTGGGTATGTTATGAGAGAACCAAGACAGGATAGATTCTAGGATTGGAATATTACCAGGGGGAATATATATGGAGGCAATGACAAATTTCTTATGCGGGTTAAGATGGCAGTTAAGGAGAAGTTCAGCTGGGTGGAAATCAGGAGCGAGTGTGGTGATGGTGGAGAGGTTAAGGCTATTAGAATGGAGGATGGCAACACCACCGTCCTTTTTAGTAACTATCACAGTGGTAGATATTGTAGCCAGGTGGCAGTATTTCATTGTTAGTAATGTGGGGTTTTAACCAGGTTTGAGATCAGGCTAGGAAGTGAGGGGTGGTTTGGGCTATCCAGGCATGTAAGCTCAGTGATTTTGTTAGTAAGGCTTTGTATATTTAGGGCATAGATAGAAAGGTGTTTGTGTTGTGAGGTTTGATATGAAGGAGGTCAAGGAGGGAGTGAAAGGTGGGATGATGTTGGGGTGGAGGAGCTGAAGGTGGGTGCAAGATTTTGGGCAGGGGGAGGGTGGGCCGGGATTTGGGTGTATATCACCAGTGAGTAGTATGTTGCTGGAAACGGAGGTAGATTGTGTTAGTGAGAAAAAGTGGTGTATGAGTTTTGGCCTGGGTTTAAAGGAGAGGGGGGTAACTCTCAAGTATAATGAGTTTATGATGGCAGTAAAAGGTGAAGTTGGAGAAAGGGCGAGATTAAGATGGAGTGAATTAGAGGGGAAGATTTGAGAGTACATGTAGTAGGAGATTATAGGAAAGGTTTGTATGATAGGTTAGATTTGAGAGTAGAGTTAGGATTGGTAATGTTCGGTATAGAAGTAGCATGTTTATTTATGTGGTAAGTGTAGGTGGGATTATGAGAGTATAGACTGGTTTGGGAAAGGAGGAAGTAAAGTAAGTAGTGATGGTGTAAGAGATGGGAAATATCAGGCAGAAGATGAAGTATTAGTGGTTAGAAAATGGCAGGAAGGGGGGGATTGGAGGTAGGTAGGAAGTGGAGTGTGGGTGGTTGATATGGACAGGAAGGGGAGGGTCTGGATAGTATAAATGTAATCAAAGCGGGGGTGGGTGGGAATGGGGGTAGGGTAGAGGAGCGAAGCAAAGTGTGCCAGAGTGTAGAGAGTGTGAACGGAGAGGGGTTACACCAGCAGGAGCTTCAGAACCCAAGAAAGACCATCAGGGAAGCTGGTAAGTCAAGTTTAAGAGGAGCCAGGAGTGACTGGAAAATGAGTAAAGAAACAGGCACAGGGAAGAGACTGAAACAGGATAGAATGGAAAGAAAAAATAATGGCAAGGAAAGTTAAAAGGTCAGCAGGACAGAATAGTGCAGAATGGCAGGATAAAGAGAGAAGTAGATAGAGATAGGAGCATAGAAGATGGGGCTCTTAAGAGCAAGAGTTTCTTGTAGAAGGCATGGGAGGGGGATAAGGCAGAGTAGATGGAGGACTAGGGAGCATCCTGGTGGTGTGCAGGAGGCAGCAACCAAGGGAAAAAATATAAAACAGTACTGGTAAGATATAAAATAAGTAACATTAACAGGACATACCCTCAGAAATTACACCCAGAAAATAGTGGGAGGCAGTCTTCAATTGGGTCTTGGGTGCAGGTAGTTTCCAGCAGGGTAGGGCCAGTGAGCTTGTGTAAGGTGTTTGCCCTAACCTATAAAAAAGGAAAGAGTTGAGGGATTAGGAAAAATGGAAGGACCAAGTAAGAGTGAAGGCTGGAAGGAGGTAGAGTATGTAAAAAGGGGGGGGGGTCATAAGTATGGGAGTGAGGTAAATAAATAGTGGGTACTTTCTGGGAGAAAAAAAAAGATACAGTGGTGGGTGCTGTATGGGTGTGAGGCAAGTGCAGCAAAGGGAGCTACTAAGAACTTTGATACCATAGATACAATACTAAATTTCATGAACTTAAAATCGCACTGAGTTAGGAATGGGGTCCATTGTCGTCATGACACAGACACCCAAAAGTATTGGAGAAATACAAGACAACCCATGAAATAGGTGTGAATGTTGGGTTACAACAAAAAAGCTTCTTAAAAACAACAAAGCAGAAGCTTGACAGTTTAGCTTATCAGCTTGTCAGCCCACAGAAGACTGGGTGATGGAAGCATTATGAAATGATACATAGATGTTCAAAGCAATGACCCAGAATGGTAGATGATTAGAGGCCATAAAGAAACAAAAGAAAGATGAATGAACAGATACAAACACCAAAGAGAGTACATGTTTAATGATACATAACAAAATAGATTATGTCCAAAAGTGAAGCATCCCATTCATTTAGGATAGTTGAACAAACCTCAAAACCTTGCTATAATGGATGACACTTGTATACTCCAACAAAAGAGGCATGGTTTACATGTTTTACCAACAATGTATGGCAATCACTCTCTCAACTGGTAATTTTAGCAAGAGGTTAGTAGCACCTTTCAGTGAAATGGTAACAACTTTGAGGACTAAGAGGTTGAGAGATGCATGAGGATCTTATCCAAGGAAGTTAAGGTAGGCAAAATTTTGGCTGGTTTGGCAGGAGAGTTTGCGCTGGGGATTTTTTTTTCTCTTGGTTCACAGTTTTCATTCTCTTGTTTCAGATGGTGACAACCCACAATTTAAAGGAGAAGTGATTGTGGCTCAGGCAGAAGAGTTATTCAAAGAAGCACCTCCAGTGGATCCACCTGTGCCTGAAGTGTCCAGTGTGGTCATAGGCAAGAGACAAGCACAGATGGAGAGGTAGACATTGACCACCAGAGGGAAGTGTGCCAGAAAGGCTGCATCTGGCTCCATCAATGAAGGTGTTGCTGTAGAAGGAATGAATCTGGGCACAGCTGCAGGTAATATGTCGACTGTGCCAGGGAGCAGTAGTGCTGCTTTGGGAGGTTTAAGCAAAATGCTGCAGGGGTTGGTTGATAATGACTGTGTTGGTAACATGGAGTCACTCAGATGGGAAGAGCAGGTACAGGACAATATGCCTGGTTAAGAGGCACTGCAGAAAGAAGGGGGTCCTGTGTTGGTCAGGGAGTTTGGGGTTGACTGTGGAGTGTTTGGGTCAGCTTCAAACAGGAGACGGGGTCTAATTTTGGAGTTCACCCAGTGATTGGCTGGCTACTCAGGCATTGTTGGCGAGTGAAAGGAGGGGGAGCTTACCCTACAAATTCCCATTTCCATAAAAAGAAATGTGGAAAGGCGAGTACGTTCACATATTAGAGCTGATCGATGCCAATGGGGTGCAGTGTCTACAATATGGAATAAAGACAAGTTGGCAGAACTTGTGGTAGTGGGATGGAGGAAGACAGGAAGGTTTAAAGATGGGACTTTCGAAATGGGTTACGTTTATTATGAAGTGGTCTTTTTGGAGAAGGACTGCTCTCAGGCACCACCATGGTTAGCTTATTTTTAACAATACATGGAGGCCCAGAGGTTGCTTTCTGAAAATGTGTGGTTATGGTACAATCAGCATTTCTGCAAATGGAGGGCAATATATCAATCTTTGAAATGGAAGGCAAAGGATCCAGTTATTTGGCTGGTTATGATGGTAGATAGTGAGTAGAGTAGTCAGCCCTGGATAAAATAGGGCTGGTGGTGAGAAGGACGGAGTTTGTTCGGTGGTTAATTCTGGTATATGTGGTTGGCTGGCATGCATATTTTTGCACAGTTGTTCAGTATGCTGGTAGGCATTCAGCTTCACAATGTTGGCAATGGGAAGCAGAGTGGGTGCAAATTGTTTTGCATGGAGCGATGGGGGAATCCCCTTGTTGCAAGGTCAGCAAGGGGTTAGAGGGCTTGGTTATTTGGGGGCAGGAGCTCAGTGGAGCATGTTGGCATTTCCATTCACCTATTAAAAAGTACATGTATTATGGCGATTACTGGCATATTTGTTTTTAGTTTTCTTGATGGATTTTCCAACAAATCTGTAGTGCTAGGCGATGGTGTGGTTTGTAAAGCTTTGTGTTCTGTGCATAGTAAAGAGATTTTGCAGGTTCCAATGGAGTTGCAGGCTAGAAGGTTATTGGGCCTTTTTGATTCCCCTCCTTTTGTTAGTTTTAAGATATCCCCCTTGGGGGTTGGTCCTCAAGAAGTCAACCAGGGAGTTTTGCATGATTCATCATTTGTCGTTTCCATGGAGCAAGTCCATTAATGACTATATTTGCACAAAGGACACTCAGGTCAGGCATGCATCTTTAGACAATGTAGTGGAGGTGATTAAGGAATTTGTAGTGTCTTTGTTAGTAAAGTTCAGCATTTTGTTTTGGGTGCAGGAGGATGAATGGCAGTTATCAAAATAACTTGTCAAACACCATACCCAACAAGTCCATGCACATGGGTTGTGTGATGGTATGTGCCACTTTCGAGAAATTTAGGTCTGCTCATCATTGGATATGGAAGCAAAACACAGGTAGTCAGAGGACTGTTCATTATCTTGATGACTTTCTTTTTGTAGGGGAGGACTATGAGATAGCCGAGGAAGGGAAGCAGGCTTTCATTCACATGTTCATGGAATTAGGCATTCCTCTCATTGAGAAGTGGGAAGGACTGGCCAATGTCGTTATTTTTAGGGCTGATGGTAGATGCAGGTTGAGGTTTGTTTAGACTTCCTTTAGAGAAACTAAAGCATTTGAAGGGTAAGATCATGTTTCAGACCAAAGATAAGGTGCCAATTAAAGTCATGGAGCTTTTGGATCTTTGGAACCCAACATGTCATGCAGTTAGTCCAGGCAGGACTTTCTGTACAGTAGCATTTCTTCTAAAGGAGGGAAAAAGCACATACCATTGAGTGCGAGTTAGTAAGATAGTGCATGCAGATTTGAGTTGGTGGAAGACATTTGATCATTTCAATGGCATTTTATTTTGGCCGAGAGTGCGTTACTCAGGAGAAATTGCAATTTTTCACAGATACTGTGGGAGGACAAGCAATGGTTGCATATTTCAGGGGGAGTGGTTTGCAGCTTGATGGCCTGATGACTGGTAAAAGAATGGAGGAAGGATGCAGCATTTTTGGAGTTGATGTCTGTGTGGGTGGCTTCAGTAGTTTGGCAAGTAAGCTTGCAGAACAGCAAGGGTTTTTTTTTTTTTTTTTTTAATTCAGACAACTTCACATTGGCGCAGGTTTTAAGGATGAAAACTTAAATCCAAGTGGTTCCTGTTAGTTTTAAGCAAGGCTTTACAAAGTTTGATTAATTTTTTCCTTTTCAGCTGCACATTTGCCAGGTGGATAGAATTCAATAGCTGACAGCCTCTCTCATTTTCAGTTTCACAGGTTTTAACAATTGACTCTGGAGGCACAAGTCAAACCAGCGTTGCTGGTGGAGGTGTGGATATTGGTCAGAAGTAGCAGGATGGCGTATTTCAGCAATTGTGGTAACTATCAACACAGAAGGCATATTACAGGGCACTGGCTGCCTTTGGTGAATTTGTGTCAGGGCTGCTGGAGGAAGACAGTATGATCTTTGAAGTTACTGTTGCATTATTTGTCTAGTGTGTGGTTGCAGGTATGGGCAGTTAATTCAGTTAGAGTACATTTAGCAGCCATTCGCATGGTTACTGTTGTGATGGGGTTGGAGAACTTAACCAAATTGTGGCTGATAGTTCAGATGAAAGGGGTGGGAATCACGTTCGTGGTAGGAGTGATGTGCAACTGCCAGTGCAGGCAGTTAGGGTTTTGTTGTTAGGTTTGCATTTATTAGTAGGGAATTTAGCAAATTACCTGGTTTGGGCTCTGCTGGCAGTGTGGTAATTGAGAGTTTAGTTGGATAATTACCATTTTCTCTCATTTTCTTTCTTCAGGTTGGAGTGTTGTCGTATTGGGCCATTCTTTTGTATATTGGGCAGCGAAGTGTGCTGTGATTACACTGGATGGAGTAGAGTTGAGCTTGCAACAATATGGGTGGAACGTGAGTTGGTAAGGTTGTAGAGGTCTATAGTGGCATCAACTTGTGCACACATTTGAAGCTATGCAGTTTAGGATGGGAATATCATGTGTTTTGGTCCTTCATCTGGCAGGAAATGACTTTCTGGCAGGAAATGACTTGCATGCAGTTCCAAAGAGACAGTTACTAGTCTGAAAGTGGGAGATCTGGCCAATTTGAGATGTAGGTTTCCTTCTATGATTATTGTTTGGTCAGACATAGTCCTGCGTTAAGTTTGGAGGCATGCTGTCAAGTTTATGGGTCTTGAGCACGCTTGCCATTTTAATTGGCTTTCAAGGGTTTTGGGTCAGCTAGGTTGTTATTGATAAGGATTTTGATGATGAAGATTCAATTTGGTTTCAGAAGGAAGGGTTATACAAATTATCTGGGCTTGGATCAATTTAATGTGCATCTTTATTTATGAAGAATTTAGTTACGTCATTTTAGGATTTGGAGAAGGGGAGCAGCATGTTATCAGGCTAGTGGGAAGAGAAGAGGGGTGGTTTTATTTCGGATTGCTTTGATATAGTGGTTGTTATAGGAGTGGTCTCATACAGCTTCTAATGGGAGATTGAGTTTAAGTGAACGGATTATGTAATGCTTTAGGTCAACATTTGGATGAAAGTGAGTGGATAATACTGTTTATGGTAATTTATTACATTGCAGTTTCTAACAGTGGAGTGTTATGGAATTAATATGTTTAGTTGTTAATAAATGGTTGCGTTATGCTAAAGAGTGTGTATTTTCTGTGTGTGTGTGTGGGGGGGGGGTCTGGACAATAATCTCATTTTAATCACAATAGACTTTCAAAGGCAACAATGAATCCATATTTCCAAACAGAACAGGAGAGTTCAACATTTGGGTAAGAATAAAGGATGAGGTGGCTTAACCTCTGCATCACCAGTTTTCATTTAATGAACGTAGCTTCTCAATTTCTTATTTCTGATCTATAGGTTGTAGCAACATCAACTGCATGAATAAATATGGTGAGCACACAGCACTGTTTATACTTTTATTATGCAATTAAATGATCTTGACTGTAAAATTCATTTTTAATTGATAAAGCCTGGTTGCAAATGAATAGCCCAAAGACAAATGCTTTGATGAAAAGAAGATACTCTGTGGCAGTACAGCTATGAATTTTAATAGTAATATTTAGAGTCCGTTCTAAACCACATGCATCTGTACGTACACTAATGCAAACAATGCAAATATGGGAAATAAAAAGGCACACTAAAACATACAAGATGAGGAACTTCATATTATAGTAATGAGACTGTTTTAAAACTGAATAAAACCAAATTCCGAATGCCGGAGTGGTTAGGCTAGAAGTGTTTAAGAAAAGTTTGAAGAATAAATCAGATGAGCCACATACAGACATGAGACTTGAGCCAATTTGATAAACTGGGTAGCCAAGATTGTCAAGTCATCCATTGCAACTACACTGTGAGCTAGCAGCACATGGAACAAATATGGACAGTTTAATGCTAGTTCTGCTGTACACTCCCCATCACACAGCATACATTAAGTACAATATCACAACTAGCAGTCTGTTTACAAAGAAGTGTCAGTTACAACACAGATAAGCCTGCCATACAACTAAAATTGGAAGATTGTACAAATGGTAATACTACCAGAGTTAATCTCTCAAAACTTTAAAAGATTTTTTCCCAGCCAGCATTTAAGCAAGAAAATTTGTAATACAATTCTTTGTTCATTGTACATATTGCACGGATATCTATATTTAGTAATAAGTTAGCCCAGCAATTTGGTATTAAACACACAAAAAATGCTGTCCATTTCTGGGGTGTAGTAGAAGACTACTACTATGTAGTAGTGCCACGTTACTAAATGTCCTCTTCTAACCCAACCGATTTTCCAGGAAAGATAACAAAACAAAAACTAAGACTGTAGCAACCCCAAGAGCTTCAATGACTTCACAACCATTTAATTTATATGATAGAAGGGCAGATCATCAAGCAATGATCTAACAGTATTGTAATTATGAACCCTTTTATTTGGATATTTAATGGATCTTTAACATTTGGTATAGATAATTTAGTTAGGTTCTGACTTTTTTTTTTTCCAGAATAACAAGGCTGAAGATGTGAGAGGTTCTGACTTTTTTTTACAAACAACAAGGCAGACAATGTACAAGTTAGGTGGAAAATGGTTACCGAGGGTACTCTGGCACTAGAATCCCTATTCTCCAGCCATTCTGCTGCTCCGAGTGCAAGAACAAAGAGGACATTCATGACTTGGGAAGTATGGAAGGCAGCAAATTCCTGTAGCACTACAAAAATTGCTGGAGGCATGGACTAAAACAAATATAGTAAAAATAAGATGGGAGATTAGCAGTTTGGATTCACATCAGGATGCAGCACAGCCAACCTGTTTGCAGTTAGATACTGAAAAGCTATTGATAGGGAAACTAAAGATGAGGAAATAGTCCAAATAGGTATTTCTAGACTTGGAAAAACGTACATCACGAGGTCCCAAGAAAGTGGATTTGGGCAGTCATGCAATAATGCAAAATCTTGTAAACATCAGTAGAATTAGTGCAGGCTATGTACAAGGACCCATGAAATCAAATACAGTGATCTGACTCACAGAATGGTTTATTAAAAAAACACAAAAACAAACAAAAGCCAAACATTCAGATTCTATCAATAAAAATTAAGGATTCAGTCTTTGCCTTTCACACATATTTTTAATTCACTATCACATTTAAACCTGGCATTCAAAAAACAAAATTGTCAGCATTAACTCTTATTTGTATTGTCAGCATAACAGTCACATAAAGCCATACAAATGCTAACACACAGACAGAGATGCATACAATTAGTAAAATGTAAGCATTTTAATGCCTAGCCAAAACATTAATATTGTATTTCATTGCAAAAATGTGCTGATATATCTGTTATAATTGTGCCTATTGCAGATATCTAACAATATTCCATTTTTTATTAGTGTGATGAATAGATCTTCTGTTAGTCTATTCACACAACATTTGTCTTTGTGCAACATTGCACATGTGAAACCACTAGAATGTAAAGAATAGAATATATCATGTAGAACTTTAACATGTGCTGTTTAATTGTTTTATAGCGTGAATCAAATATCTATTGGTCTAAAATTTAATTTGAAAGAAATGCTCCTAATGTTGCAAATTTAATAAACTTTTAAAACTGTTCTTTTATAGCAGTTTTTGGTTTTATTTTTTTGTTTTGCAGCTTTACTATCTACTTCGCTGATTATATTCATTATATTAGCTTCAAGTATTTGAGAGGGGTTGCCAAGGAGAAGGGAAGGTTGGAGGTCAATGCTAAAATCAAATGAGCTAAAAGCAATTTGCACAGAATATCAGGGGTAGGAAGTGACAGAAGAATGCCAAAGAAGCTGAAATGTAAAGTGAACAAAACAGTTCTGTATGGATTAGAAACCTAGGCAGTGAATACAGGGCAGTTAAAGATGCCAGAGGTGAAGGAGATGAGTGATGGCATGCAAACAATGCAACAAGAAATATATTCGGTAATGAATGCACAGCAGATGAGTTAGCTATACATTACAGAGATGAAGTGCCCAAGACAGATGGTGGGGTGAAGTCAGTGTGAGAAAAGAAGAAATGATTACGCCTGCAGAAGACAAAAAACAGTGCCAGTTGCAGAGTGCGCAAAAACGAACAGATTATAGTGCGCAGGAAAACTGAAGATGACTTGGGAGTGACAAAAGGAAACAAGGATGCCAGCAAAGAGATGGAAAGACTGCATGACAAAGACGTGCACTACTTATGCATGACTGCTGAAGAAGGTAGGAGTGTGACACTGAATGGAGAGAGTGAGCATCAGTTACTGCAATACTACAACCCATGTAGAGAATAGTAAAATGGGCGGATGATGAGAAGGAGGGGGGATGGAGATAGCTCACGTTAAAGTTGTATAAAGTGCCACTTTATTGTTCTGAAACAGTCATTTTGGATTTTTTTTGTTTTGCATTAGTTCGACTAGTTCAGTTGAGTCTGCACTTTTCAAAATGAGATTTTATGTTAACACTGTCATCACTTGTAGATGGGCACTTATGTTACAATGTGACTAATAAATAGTGCATTATGAACTTCAAAACTGTTCATTTTACCCCCAGCATGGAATGGATCTGGAGTAGAGCAGACTGAATGAACTACGTTAAAACTTTTTCCCGCAGACTGTTGCGATCCGCGTCAGGTGACAGCACATCAGCCTCAAAAAGACATTAACAGTTTGTTAGCACAATACTATGCATGGATTATACTGCATGACTAGGGAATTAATTTACCTCAGAAATCCAAATGAACCCCAGTTTGTAGAAATAGACCATTTGCACTGAGCCCCAACTGAACTTACTCCTGTGGTATTGCACATTACAATAGGTTTCATCTTTTTGCAGAGTTACATCAGTCAAATGTATTTGGCAAACTTTGGTTAACTGAATGTAGTCATTGTCCTCAGGTTAGGAATCCAAAGCTGGTCATTGTTCTAAGGCCCACAACTTTGACAGACTCGTATGACCTCATAACAACAAACTGCAGAGTTTTCCTTTTATCGAAGACTAGGTTCTTTAGAAAATGACTTTTTTCTTTCCCACTAGCAGCTCAAAACTTTTGTTTTGATGGCCTGAACAGCTGCATGTTTAACCAACAGTTCTCAGATTGAAACTTCCCTATAATACTAGTTTTGTACTGTGTATGTTTCCATGTAAAATGCAGTTTGCGTTTATACTGGTTTCTATTAACACTATAGAGAAGCATTGTAAAATGCACCAAACTTTGCAAATTGTAATTTGTCATGTTATGTTGTTCATTATAGCAATAACCCATGCCTGGGTGTGGGTAATGCGGGATTTAACCACGGTTGGCGTGGTTTGGTCCCGAGGGCGAAGCCCGAGGGACCAAACAAAGACAACCGTGGTTAAATCCCGCATTACCCACACCCAGAAGTGGGTTATTGCTATTATACTATGACATTATTTAAGAAAAGAAACAATTACTTTTCTTAAATAATGGCATTGTATAATGCCTCTTTGCTGCCCTTCCGCAGCTGTCTGGCATCCACGGCAGTTCTGATGTACTGCGCATGCCTACGCAGTACATCAGAGCTGTGGCCAAAAGCAACGGAGAAAGCAAGATCTCCGTTGCTTTTTACTGTTTCGCTATGTTAAATGGGTTTAACATAGCGAGACAGCTTTAAAATAAGCAACGGAGATGTCCGTTGCTTATTTTAAAGCTGTCTCGCTATGTTAAACCCATTTAACATAGCGAGACAGGTTTAAAAAAAAAAGCAACGGAGAAAGCAAGATCTCTGTTGCTTTTTACACACTGTGTCGCTATGTTAAAGGAGTTTAACATAGCGAGACAGCTTTAAAAAAAGCAACTGAGATCTCCGTTGCTTTTTCTAAATCTGTGTTGCTATGTTAAACTATTTTAACATAGCGAGACAGTGTTTTAAAAAAAGACATACTAATGGAAAAAGTCCGGGCGACCGGACCTTTTTCCATTAGTATAAGTCGATTTACAACGTGCACGCTGGCCAATCAGCGTTCACGTTTTGGAATATTAATAAGGGGCCATGGTATAATATATTTTTCGTTCCTGAAAAAAAATGCAACACTTGTATTTTAATACCGCCACATTTGCTTACCTACTCTTTTTTCCATTGAAATAGATGTGAAATGAAAAACAAAACAAATTACTACAGTTAGCATACTAAAGTTTCCTTTTGAATAAACTACTATGCTTTTAGAAATAAATGAGATGGAAACAGTTGAAAACAAACTGTTTATTCTAACAATGTAAAACATGTTTGACATAAAAATAAGCTTCTATAGTTGCAAAACAATTAAAAATCAAACCATTACAAATTGCATACACAATATGCAACACCACTGTGCCTAAACCAGAAGATATGTTGTTCATAGTGGTTTTTTTATTGTATTTTTAAGTTCTAATTGATTTACCCTTTATAGCAACACTAGGTGCTTAATGCTGTATAATTAGTATTTTTATTATCTATTATTGTGGTTTGTGCAAAAGTAATTTGTATTTAGGACTTCAATAACTCAAGCAGTCTGTTAAATGTCATACACTGGTTTCTGTTAGATAGGGAAAAATGCTTCCCATGAGAACTTTACAGAGTGAATGAAAATCTAACTGCTATAAATATTCTAATAGATGGTCAAAGAGAACAAACATCCTTAAATTTCTCTATTGACGTGCATTTTCCAAGTTCATTTTTTTTTTTTGGATATAGCAAAGGGTCACAGATACATTTTTACAAAGAAACACCACTTTAATTTTTTTTTAGCCTAACTGCAACTTTTAGTTTCAGCAAATATATAGAAGATAGTATGTTAATGCCACTGCCTACACCATTAAAGGAAGGTAGTTTGTAGTGCAACACTCCCAGCCTTCCTAAAATATCTTGTTTGTGTACATAATTATCAACTAAGAAATATTCATTTTAACCAGTTGAAGGGTCTGTAATGTCAGTCAATACAGTTATACAAAACACTGGACATTTTATTTTATTTATTTTGATTAGCATTTACCAAGAAAGTCCACTGGGCCAAAAAGAGCTTCTTTTCAGTGGAGGCCTGGGGAGAAAAGCTCCACAGAGAGACATAGACTAAACAATGAGAGATGAAACATTTTACATAGCATCATGATAGAATTAATAAAAAAATTAGTATAGCAGAGAGGGAAGCAATGCATTGAATGGACTTGCAACATGTTATGGAAGAGGTTTAAGCTTAATATATCAAGAGATAAGCTAATAGTCACTAAAAGCAGGACTAAAGTAGTAGAGACGAATAGGAGTGGGAAGATGTGGTGGGCATGTTGATGTTTCCTTAAGAAGGGTGCTGCTCTAGCAGGGAAGCTTTTCCAGTATTTATTTGGTGTAGGTAGACCGGGATGGGGGCACTGTCAAGCTCTCTTGCCTAGGGCATCAGTTGACCTAAGGCCAGTCCTGGCATGCAATTAATTTTGTACAGATAGCATTTACAATGGGTAACCTGTGATATCAGGAAGAAGAAACTAATACAAAACATATTGACATTATCGGTGAGAAAAAGAGTGAGCCCAGTAATCAATAAGCACAAAAAAACATTTTGTTGTCCCATTTAAAATACTAAAATTACTAATTTCAAGACAAAAATATTCTTTGAGAAAATTCACTTAAATTCTAACTCTACATATTTTATTGTAACTGCAACCTAAAATATATCAGCAATAAATGCTACAAAAACATAGATCGAGTTGGGGGGGGAGGATCGTATTGGAATTAGCCACAGCTAGATTTCTGCCTAGACATCAGGTTCTAGTTAAATTTTGTATTACGGTTCATTTTTTCTAGAATACAGCCCAGGAATTCTGGGCATAGAAAAATAGAAAGGTCAGATCAGATTCCTTTGGGGGTCAGAGGCAGATAAAGATCTAAGTTAAAGGACAGATATGCCTTTATTTCTTTGAATAACTTAGATTTTCGGTTAAGCCCGCTTTTAAATTAAAGGACAGCTAGAAAGAATCACACTGTAGATCAATCTTAAAGCTGGAGTGAGACAGAGGAAAGATAAAGTCAGGTTTATAGCTTGGATCACAATTAGCTTTATGTTAGCATAGGTTGAAGATTAGAGTTTGGGGTTAGGATTAGATGTAGGAATTAAACCTAACACAAGGTTTAGGAGAAGAGAGAAGTCTGCATTTTTTTTTTAGGTTTTCTCTTTTCATATATTTGGGGAAATACAAAGGTTAAAGTCAGCATTACATTTTGATTGTAATAGTGTGTCCAAAGGAATAATGTAATATAATAATTACTGGATAGTTTCTAAATTTCCCATTCTATCGAGTCTCTCAGTAATCTCAAATGCCAAGCTAAAAAGTATCCTAACGCTGGTCATGTGTGTGCTTAGTGTGAAATACTTCATATTGGATTTTAAACTTAGTGGTCTTCTTACATTTCTATAATGGTGTAGTCATCCAGCATATATCTGACTGGGCAGAAGATGAAAAAAGAAAAATCTGAGAATACAAACTCTGCTATACAAACACTACTAGTGCCAAAATGTGTATTCCACTATTGTTAAGTGAAGCTGAGTGCCGTCCAACAAACTTCAGTACTTGATTTCCTCATTAAGCAGTTCTTAAACAAAATTTGATAAAAATATTTCACTATAAACTCAGATAACTGCCATTATTTGGCAGCACAAAGAATATAGTAGACCGCCTCAAGGCCTTGTCCATGTATTCTGTCTCCTACATGCTTTTGAGGGTAAATCTATGACTGGCATACAGGGCATTGTCAGACTCCAGTCTGATGGGGTACTTGAATATCCACAAAAGAAAGAGTACCATAATTACCCATTCTAAAGACTTAAAATATTGCTTGTGATATACATAGGACCTGCTAGAGAGAGATATGTATCCCAGACACTACCCTTTCTATAGAACAGGCTCACCCATCCATGTGAAGCAGAGTTCCTCTCTGAATCAATACAAGTGCAACTTGGACAACTGGATGGGAAATCGGAAATTCATCCCTGGTTTAGCACCTATGTCTCTAATAGACGCAGGTAACCTTTATATGGTTATCTCCCAAGCCCATGCTTACACTTATCAAGGTTATCAGAACTTGTCAGAGAATTGGTATGCATTGCTAGGCTTAAAAAAGGCCCTTGTGGTAGTTAGCCTGGTAAACCACTACGAACCTACAAAAAGTCCTTTTTTCATAGTTTATCAGGCCTATGGACTTTGGAATTTTTTGGGTGGTCCTTCAAATGAAGATAATGAAAAAGTCTGAAAGAATATCAGCACACCTATCATCTTTGAGGATTATTCCATGATTTGGCAAAACATATGGAGAGTTAACTACAAAAACTTTTTGTTCATAAGCAACTGCTACTACAGACTGCTATGATAACCATATGACCCTTAAGAGTTGGGGGTTGGTTAACAGGATCTTCAAAATGCACCAATTATACAAATTCCATATCTAAAGGTTCTAAGGTCTCATTTTATCCTCGTATGCTAAATCTTCCCTTACCTAGAGTACGTTTGACCAGGTGGTTTTGTACCCTTACAAACTGTTTCAGATTTTATTTTTATAATAAAAAAGTAAAGCATTTGTTAGATTGTAATACTGCTTATCAAGGCAGTATACCAAAGAACCTGCATCTTTGTCCAGAGATGCAATATGCAGAAAATCATGTATAATACAACAAACTGCTTAGAAAAAAAAAATGGTGCTTCAGAGTGTGGCCTATATAATCACTGTTCCTGTATCATTCATAGAGGAATTGAACTACTGTGCTGTGCCCCCCAAATACAGAAAGTGCTAGAGATTCCCAAACACAAGCATCATACAACAAATGATTTAAGATTAACCTTCAACATTCTGATGTCATACTATCACTTGAAATAATCATATTTTGGATAGAAGCCTGTAATATTCTTAGTTATGAGCTTTAGTGCCATCATTACAATATTCAACAAACTTTAACAGGTAGTAACTGCCAAGATGTTGCTCAATAAAAACAAACAACCCCCCCCCCCACCCTCACGCATACATACATGCATGCTACAAGCCCTCATTTTTCTGGGAATGAAGAAACAAAACAGAAAGAATCATGCTTTGTGATAATCAACAATAATGGCACATTTTGCACTCATTCACTGAGCTTTACACAACATATTGCATCCCCAAACCATTTTAACAAAACTTCTCACACTGTTCAACACTTGACTGGATCCTTTCAGCCTAAACAAAAAAAATTTCAAAGTGGCACACTACCTGCAAATCTTAGTGACCACATCTTTTGCTATTAGAACCCATCTGTTCCTTACTATAATACAATCTGCAATTTAACTCATTTTGTCATTGGCTCTTTCACAGATGTACTCAAAAAGATAAGCTGAAATCAACTAAAACAAGCAACAAACATTTAACACAATTTCTGTAGCTAAATGCCCAAGCCACCTAATGAAGAAAATGCTGCAAACCTAACCCTGCACCTGGGATAACTCAGGACACAAAGACCCATTGAGGAAGACAGCTTGGAAGCAATAGCTCCAGAATCAGATACTTCACACCTTTCAAACTAAAGCTATAAAATCAAGTGAAAGTCTTAATTAAAAATGATTTTAATAAATTTTAATGTGCAAGATAAAAAAAAAAGGCACACACAAAAACACTGACCCAGCATTGCTGGATTACAACACAGCCTGCTCTGTCACTTCAACAGTTCCAAACTTCAAAACAACCCCAGTAACCTCCATACACAATTGTTCTCCAATCCTAAGGGCTATAATGCTTTTTCACTGTAACACATCTCAGTGACAATGAAAAACTCCTTCTTAGGCTTAAAGCCATCCACTTCCACAGCTCATAATCTTCCAAAATTCATTAAATTAGCTGAAATGCCCTAACCTTCCAGTTAAATACAATAAATTACCTCAAAATGCCCAAGGCTTCCCAGTCTCTACAATTAAAAGATAACTAGGCAAACCCCAAATTTCCACACTATTAGAAAGTTAATTAGGTCTATATAAAGGCAGCAAATCTAATGATCTTAGTAACTCCAGGCCTTTTACCATACTATGCCCACTATGAAAGATACTGCAGTAAGAGAGCAAATGCATTTATCTAGTATCTCTACAGAAAAAAAGAGCCCTAAATCACAGCACAAGTGCCTCCTTGTATTGTACCGAACAGTGTCAATCTGCACCATAATAGCAATCATTTGCTTTCTGCCATGTTTCTTGAGGCCCCTTACTTTCATTTTAAATTATACACAAGCCCACTTCTCTCAATTTCTACATTAATACAATCAGATAGGTTCAAAGCTACCTAAAGCAGCAGAATAAAATATGCCAAGGGGCAAATAGCAAACTCTTCCACACAGGTGTCCCACATTGGTCTGTACTGGCTCCTTTACTCTCTCATATAATTGACACAGATCTATGTACTGCTAGAGTCCTTTCCTCACTTATTCTGTATGCAGAGGACTCCAATATCTGCTTAGCCTTCGCAAACCATTAATGATCTGCAAACAAAAGCCTAGGAGTCGTGCACTTCAGTCAAGCTTCCAGTACAGCTCCACCAACTAATATTTAGGTGCCAAAAAGTCCAGTTTTTTGTACATATATTCAGTCATATCATGCATACAAATTTTACCTCTTCCAATATTATCGTAAAAATCACCACAAATACCAAACTTTCCAGAGATTACCAGGACAGTAACTTAATTTGACCTAATTTCCACTACTGTGGAATAGTACCCAGCTTTAGACGACCCCCCACCCCAAACAAAACAGCTCTCTCAGGACTTTCCAGAAAGGCTACAGTTAATGCCTCCTTCCTACCTAACCTACTATATAGTGCCCCCAATTTACACTTAACATACTACTTTACAACTAGACTACTGCTAAAACATAGATGTGCCACTAATCTCCCTTGCAGAATTCACTGCAGTGTTTCTCTACTGACAAATTGGATGACATTTCCCAGCTATCAAAATGCCTTACTGAAAGTAGCACACTCATTGTACCAACCATCTTAATGTGCTACCCTAATCCCATAAATGGTGATAATCTCAATCTCACAGGAGACCTCTGATCTAAAAACAAGTTCCTGTGCTACCAGGACAAGCATCAAATGCACATGTGCCAGATGGCCATACCCTGGAAACAGATGCCATCTGCTCTCAGATGGCTCCAAACTTAAAACAGTTTCAGGAAACATCTCCACACTTATCTCCTTAACTCTAAAGTCTGCTCTGATATTCCTCCTACCTTAATCGGTTGATGCTACCCCTTTCTCTACTAGTCCTAAGTAAATCTTAGGGATTCTCTTTTGTTACAGCAGAATTTTTCTCTTTTCAAAACTGATATGAATTCTTACTATACAACCCCCATGGACATTTTCATTCAATTCTTTGACTACACATTTCAGTAATTTTCATCTGTTAACATTGCTTGACCGCTTCTTCTTCTTGCGCTCCTTTTCCAACTCTTCAACTGGCTTACACCAATTACATCTTCACTGCTCCACCCACTTTGACTTGTCCTTTTTTGACAACTAGGACTATTCGTATGTGCAGCCTAGATTTTATTATTTCTAGTTTAATCATATTTATAAACCAGCTACAATACCCCATCTGCTTAACTCAATTTTCCTATGCCTCATTGCTTACAATCTGCATTATAGTGGGCTTCTCATTACAGATGACGCACTTTGCATGCCATTTTAAAAGAAATCTGCCGATTTTCCTCATCCAGCCTCTCATATGACTACTTTGTTACCCTATTAGAGTTGATGCTTTTTTTTTTTTTTTTTTTAGCAGATGCATTTTAGGTATCATTTCTTTTGAGGACATTGCTGCTATCTCCTGATGCAAAGTTTAGATTTCCTATTTAAATCACTGCATTGACCCTGTACAGACCCAAAACTTTATGAAATTTTCAGCTAATGTTGCATCCTGAATAATTTGCCTGCAGCTGTCAATACAAATTACTTTATATATTACATTCTTGTCTATTTTGAATCTGTAATTATATTTTAAATAATTTTGTACTCACAAAGTTAAAACAATGAGTACCAAGGTCACAAAGAAAACACTATTAGTAAAAGTTAAAAGAAAAGTCTACTGTGCAATTCCTTGAAACAGCTTGCATTCAAGCAAACATGGGATACTTGGAATTGACCCCTTAAGGACAGCAGGTGTTTCAGTTATATGGCAGTTGTGAATGCCCACATCTTTTTTTCCTTTAAGACTTATGATAAATTCAGGCCAGTAAATCCAAACCCCACTAGCTGTGGGCAGACATGTTTCAGGCTTATGGCCAACTGACAGTTGAGTAGGACATCCCTGTGTTTCCAAAGGTTAGCCATTCATTTCACTTATGCTGTGCTGATGGGGCCATACGAAGTCTGAAGTCTTAAACATGCATGCCCACAGCTCAGTTGTCTGACAAAGCAGGAGGGAGTATGACCATATCCATCTTGGGAGGAAAGATGTCATATGGGTGGGCACAAAGAGTAATAAGGAGCTTCCTGGCAAATGTCCTGAAGCAAATTGTGATGTGCTTTAACCAAATGTGCAGGGCAGATTGCCAATGGAAACTCCATGGAAACTTAATATTTCAGCACAGTCTGTCCATTGCACTGCCCCTGTGTTAATGTACACATCTGGGAGAAACTGGGATAAGTCAAAAATAGAAAACAAATTCTGGCTGATGATGTTTGAGAAGTTCACCTCCTAGGGACAATTTTAATTTGTATGCTGGCCAGTTTGCAAATTCAGTGTAAAGTCTAGGAATTGATCAGAGTAGCCTGAAGCAAATGCAGGGCACAGGGGTATCAGTCAGGATAACTTGGGAGAGAGAAGAAAATGTCAATGTGCCTAGTTACAGATTCAAAACCCAATATAATAAATATAGGCATTAAATACATTGGTACACAAAAATAAAGTTCTTGGAAACTGAAATCCATAGCCAAACGGAGTACAAGTAGCTCATTTGAAATCAAATATGTATCTCTGTGTTTCTCGGAGACCTATATTTCCGCCAAAAAGAACGGGTAGCTTATAGGTTCATAGGAAATTACTAGGCTAAAAGCTTAATGGCTTTAAGCCTAGTCAATATAACCTGATTTTACCAAATAGATGGCCCCTAGAAGCAAGAGCAGGGCATAGATTTCTGCCTGTGCGCTGAGAATCTTGCAGACTGCCTCTGTCCATAAGGGATATGGGCACTACGCCAGTTGTGAACTTTGCAATTCCCTATTCATGGATTCAAACAATGTCTGACGAGGGCATGGGAAGGGCTCCGATTAATGTGAATAGGAACCCTGTTCCAAGGGAGAGGCAATATCAGTGTCAATCACACATTTGTCTCTCTGCAGCATGTTGTTTGAGCCGCTGATTAAATTTAGATTCCTAGATCAGGTGACCCTTCTGCCGTTTGACTTGTGATGTGTAGCAGCTCCATCACGTCTGCATTACTGAGTACCTCCTAAGTTAGGCATGGGTCGCCCTTAATAGTCAGTAGGTGGCAGTTATTCTGGAGTGAACGCTTGCTAGGTGAATGAACAACCTCTCATTTTCTACGAAGAAGATGTCACTTGACAAAAATATATTAATATCGAATTTTCCACAAAATTTAAAAGATTTAAGAAAATAAATTTAGCTGCAGGCTAACACTACAGCAGACCACTTAATGTAATGGACCCACATTTGTTATGTATCTGTTCTGTGTCTTGTGCTGTAATGTGATATCAGTAGATGGACAATCATTTATGTAAGAACATGTGAAACTTACTTGAGCATATGCATTTTCTCCAGTTGTTATTCAGTTTCAATCAAATCCATAAATATCATCCCTGCAAAAGCAGTCCATTTTTTAGGACCAGTTTCTGAAAATTTCAAAGTACAATTTATAAATATATCTTTATGGGATTCTTAAAATGTTGGGTGTACACCCAATTCATGTGCTACTTGTTGATTGCAATCTGGGCCGATCCTGAAATTGGTCATTGTGACCAGTGCTCCATCCTAATAAGATATTAATAAAATATAATTAAAAGAAAAAATGAAACCGGTGGGCTTAGCATAATGGTTAAAAGGTATTCTCCTCAGAGACACAAAGTACAGGGCTTAATTCTTATCTCAGGTTATTGGCTAGGAAACAATTAATATAAAGGTCGCACAGGAAATCCACTGGTTAAAAACAAAGAAAAATCTAGCAACATGGGATATATGAAAATTACCCCTTAAGGATATCAGGTGTTTCAGCTAAATGGCAATTCTGAAGGTCCATGATGTTTTCTTTTACCTTCAAGTCTATTTATGGACAATTTCAAGACAATAAAGCCAAGAGGGGTTTGGCTTTATTGGCCTGAAATTGTCCATAAATAGATTTAAAGGTAAAAGAAAAAGTCATGGACATTCAGAATTTCCATTTAGCTGAAACATCTGATATCCTTAATGGGTAATTTGCATATATCCCATGTTGCCTCTGATACAAGAGGTTTAAGGTATCGCACAGTGGAAAGTCTAGCTTTGCTAGATTTTTGTGCGTTTAACCAGGTTATTGGCTAGACTTAAATTGGCCCTTCAGACCATTTGCCAGTGAACCTATAATGTAAATGATATGTCATTACTGTACCAAATAGCACACTTTCAGAATGCAGGAGAATATTTCTGAATATTGCATTGCATGCTTTCAGTGGAGCATCTCATGTACAATGATAATGCTTTTAAAATTCCTAGAAGTACAAATCACTGCTGTGGGGTGTTCAGTGGGTAATGTGCCACAGGTATGGCAATGTGGCCTAGTTCCACTATGCAGTTGGAGAGCTATAAATCAGTCATTCTGCATGCTGACATAGTCATTAAATTATTTCAGACATACTAATCTGCCATGGCAAAGAAGTCCCAATTAGTCTGAAAAGCAGCAGGACTGGCCACCAATTGATCTTGTGTGTAGAGCTAATACTCCAACATTACCAAGTTTTTTTTTTTTTTTTTATAATTTTCCATTAAATAGTAGTACTATGGAAGACACCATATTGATGTGATGGATTCTGTCCTCTGTTATACACCTTGTTGGTCAAGAGCCAGATCAGTGAAGTCCACTGCTTGTGTGCACAATTTTGGGCACCACTTTAAGTGATCAAGTACTTAAATTCTGTCAGAGAGGCTGTTTATTATATCTGTACACGACAGATGTCAGACGTTTCAGTTGTCATGAAGGTGTTTGTCTGCATCTATACTCATGCGCGGAGCAGAGCTCGAAATGGGAGTTGCATGAAATGGGAGTTGCACAAGAGTGTGGGCTTGTTGTAGGTTGAAAAGAATTTCAGGAGATGCAATGTGAACAGTGCTGTTACTGAAAATAAGTATTCCGTGGTGTAGTGTGAGGCATAAGAAGAAAGAGTTGCATGCATGCTGTTATGTGGTCAAAGGTTCCAAGACAGAAACTGACAGAGAAACAGAGCGAGTGAGGTTATTGGAGGTGTTTCCAATGTGGTTTGTCCATACAAGTGCTGTGAAATGTTTGTTCTTATGGTGGGGGTCTATTTTTCTGAGGGAGTGGTTGAAGACTTGCTTTGAGGTCTGTTTGGTGTTATACAAGCTGCCAGTGGAATGTGGATACAGACTGTTAGGTGTTGAGATATTTCTGTGTGAACATACTTGGTAAGGCATACAAAGATGAGGTGAAATTCAATTAAACCCAAATTCCCACAGCCTAAATAACTATGTACCTGAAGGCATGGAAAATGATGCATGTATTGTTTGGTGTGGAGTTCACTCATGTAATTTCAACATTTAGAAATGTGCTACAGCATGGAAGAAACCCTGCATTCTACTGTAGTTATACTTATGCTCCCATTGTTTTGGCAATGTTACCTACAAGACAAGCAGTGGCACATGTTTTAAGTACTGTGATCCGCAGTGTGTAAGACTAGATAGGTAGGGGCTCTAATCTCACTCCAGCCCACATGGCATGTCTGCCTGCGTCTCTCTCTGTGTCCACGCATGCGTGCATCTCCTTACAAAACAAGTGCGAATCCCACACACTGACTTACAAACGCCAATTGTTCTGCACTTTGGGGTTCAGAGGTTGCCATAATGGTTAGGGTGCTTACCTTCGACACACAAGGTGCAGGGTTGGATCCTCACAAGGGGTAATTAGCTAGGCTTAAAATGACCCACAAGGGCAGGTAGCCTAGTACTAATCTATGAACCTAATATAAAGGGGTTAATGGTACACATTACTAATAAAGGGCTTGCCCATTGTACAGAGCATCTTTAATGCCAAAGGCATGCTCACTGGACATCCTGTTGTCTGCCATACTGCCTGCTGTCTCCTATGTGCCTTTAACTGTGCCTTTCGTTAATGGAATTTTGTGCATGCTGTTGTGCTTCTCTGTCCCTACAGTGAGTTTGTGATAGCCATGCATCTGTGCTCTTGAATTATTTTGCTTCACTTATGTGTCAGCAGCCATATATACCCACAGGGGAATCTCTCACCACCTAATATCTTGAATGGGATGTACGCTGAGCATGTGAGCTGGTGTGTGTGCTTGGGGTGGTGTGTACACACAAATACATGCAGGGTGCTTGCCGTTTCTGACATGCAAGTAAAAGTGACCCTGGGATACCAGAGCTGACACTGATGCATCTGGTGCAAGATAGTTGCTTGTGTAAATTTATGTCCTATACAGCACTTAACTGAAGATTGAGATAGTAGGGTTTGTCATATTAAACTTTAAGGGCGAGGATACTTGTCTGCGTGTATGGCACTTGATTGGTACAGAGTTTTTGTTTACAGAAATACATGCAACATTAGTGCATGTATTGCAAAGGGCAGACTATTCAGTATGATGTCTTATGTTTTTGTAAGTGAAGCAGCCATTAATTAGTTTAAAGTTGATTAAAACTGCATCCAATTTGATGGCATTTTTCAGTCAAGGCTTTTTCATCCCATAACTATCCTCTAAATAGGAATAATTTTTCATATATTATGATAATCTCCCCTTTCCTTTGACTTAGGATAGCAGAACACTGAACTGCCGATTCTTGGTTGGTAGCAGCTTCCTAAGGCCTTTTTCTATTACCAGACTAAATTTTGGATGGATGGCAGATGACCTTTCTTCACCTATTGATTGTCTCCATTAAAACAGCTGTGTTCCCTGACATCCAAGCCTGTCTGTATCCTAGTCATATTATTTCATTTGTTTTATAGCAGGATGCAGGCCAAATAGTCTGCTCTTTAACTTTATCTTTTATCATATATCCTCCCATCATAATAGCTTTTCCCACTGTATCATTTCATCCCAAATACTGCAATGGAGTCTTGCTGTAGTGCCAATCATGTTAATTATTTGTACTTGTCTAATAACTCACAGTGAAGGGCCTCGTTGACACAGATCGGAGAATATATTCATACCTCTCAACCATCCAGATTTGTGCAGAATGTGTAGATTTTTGCCTGTTTGCGGTCTGTTCCTCCTAAAATTTGTGCATTTTATTCTGGCAAATCACTAGGGATTGCAGTCACTAAATAATGAAGTATCTAAGTTTCTGACTTAATAATCTTCAGAAACTGCACGCCAACACAACAGTTTTGTAAGTGTAATACTTAAAAAAAAAATCTGTCCCTATTTCTAGGTTTTTGCCCCCCCCCCTCCCCCATTATTTTATGCTATGGCCAGATTTCTTGCACTATGAGATTGGGACGCATGAATTATTACATCCTAACACATACTGAAACTTAAAAACAATGCATGACTTTAAAATCATAATATGGAAGGACACATTCACTCTAACAAAAATATGCAACCGTTTGCAGGTAGCGGTCCTTTACTTTTAAAAGTACGTTCTCAGCTAGTCCTTCAAAATTCATTGTGCTACAGACATCTAAAAGGATTCCTACTACACTGCGTGCACCACTTGTCTGAAACAGTAGATGCACAGACAAAACTCAAACAAATTACATAATTTAAATTAATTTGCACTATTGGTAGTATGAAAGGATAGCAAACTATCTGGAAACGCTAAGGAACTGGACATCTTGACCAAATGGAATTTGTATGCATTATTATTGCAACTAATCAGCGGTAGTGAGCAAGCAGTGATTTTTATCATTTTAATTGAAGCCAAAAGTCAAGTCAGTCAAACTTAATTTACTCAGTTGAAGCACTTTTTATCGACTGGGGGAGATGCATGCCATCAGATCTCATTTCTTCTTTCTGTATTTATTATGCGCAGATTATCTGTAGTGCTCATATCTAAACAAAGTAAATGCATGAAAGTGACTAGTCCAGGGGGTGGGTGCATTTGGTAAGATTGCAAAAAGTATTTTTTTTTTAATTGTTCAATAATATGAATGGAGTAACACCTGTGCCTTAAGACTTAACCAAACGGGTGATACAAAGCTAAAATTCCGAAGTCGCACTGTTGCAAAAACATGAATGGATTACTGACAATAAATAAAATGTTGAAGTACCCTACCTTGTTAGAAAGCAAGAATACATATATGGAATTATATTAAATCATAAATTGCAAAAAACATATGGAATTACATTTTTTCAAGAATTCAAAATGCTAATTCGACCGCACGCAAAATGCGAACTACTGACAAACTTAACAATCTGTATGTACTGCAGATGAATAAAATTTACTTTTCTAACTGCACAGTTTGCGAAATGCGAGTTCTTCATATTAAAGTAAAAGTGCATTGCTTTATAAAACTTATTTTAAGGCACCCAGTTTGCAATACCACAATGTGGTCATATGGAAATGCATTTTATGAATGGATACTCTCTCGATTGTGTGTGTATACACATACTTATGTACGCACACACACACACAGATACACACACCTATCCAAATAGAGAACTTTTTAGGATTATATTTGAGAAACTGGTGTGGTATGTGGTATCAGGGTTAATGATGCAACAAATCCCTGAAGTATATACTGGGAATTCTATTGTCAAGAACAAAGTTGTCGGAGAAAGAATTCATATTTTATTACTAATTTTTACCCAGCAACTTGCCAAAACATTATATAGCACAAACAGGTTTTCAAATTCTGAAATTTTTCAGGACAGAATTTACAAAGTTATCCTGTAAAGCTGAAATTGGACATGTCATGTGCTTTGGCTCATTTACATGGTCCGAACCTGGACATTTACTCATCTGAAAACTCTAGCTACTAAACATGTACGATTACTATTTGTCTGATTTCAAATGAACCAATCAGAATTCAGTCAGAGTAAATTTCAGTACTCTGACAGTACTCTTTCACTGTGTTTAACCTTATGCTTAATTTACCTCGGTAGTAATAGGTCTTAATTAAATTTCCTTTTTCAGATTAAAACATCTGTGAGGTATTCATAGTCACTATGTAGGTAAATTGTGGCTAATTGCGCTGCTTGGGAATGAGCGCATCTAAGCTACGATTCATATAGGCCACTTATGCTAACAAGCGATAGTCATGAGGAGATCTAAAGGAGATATGATGCAACTCCGCATATGCTTATGAAGCATTATATCGACACTGCAATTCATAATGGAATTTTACTGCTTTTTCATGCTGGGAGTGGATTTTTTTTTACATACATACGTATGATATAAAATCTCAAAATAAGGGAGTCAATCAATCATACCTACATCGCAATCTGTGAAAATGTCACTTGCTGCCAGCCTTACCATTTTCAGGCAGGAGTTGCTGGACATGACAAAGGCAAAAACTGCTTACACCCAGTAGAGCTTGCCAGGCAAGGTGGCATAGATAGAGGCAGGATAACTCAATTTTAATAGTCAAGAGGTACTTGACCTGTTCAGAGTAGACAGGGATATTATAAGGGTATGTATGACTCATAAGGGTACATGAGAAATGTGCAGACCTATCCCGGTGGTCACTATGATATGTAAAGCCCTCACTTTTCTTGCTATAGGAACCCTTCCATAGACAGACTGGAGACAAATTGGGGATCTCCGAGGCTTCTGCCCTTCTACCTTGAGGATGCTTCAGCAGTTCCTGGCTGTACTCCTTCCATGTGTGGATCATTGTGGAACCGAGCTGCAGAGAGCATAGGTCACTTCACCAACAGACCTGTGTATATCCTATTATGCAGAATGGAACAAACAGTAAAAATACGGCATGCATAGTTGGGTCATACAGAAGGGCATCCCCTGACTTGTACAGGCACTGGAAACAACTTTTCAGGAGTCCAAAGGCCTTCTCAATGGCAAGAGAGATCTGGGACAGGGATGAGTTTAAAGTCTGTTCGGCAGATTCACTTGGATTTTCACTGGTGGTATGAACCATTGCAATATATCTTTGTAATAATACTGCTTTAAACCACAGGAAACTGTGGAAAGAAATCTGCATGACACTGCAGTCATCAACACCACTGTTTTGTGCTTTAACATTCCAACAACTGGCAGTTGCGTACACTTTGAAAAAGTATTACTACATAACTTTTCATGGAAACACAATGAGAAAACTTAGACATAACTGAGTATCCTGCTGTTTAAACTAGCAATGCTGCCACTTCACCCTCATCACTGTACTGATTTTTTTTTTGGCTGAAATCTCGACTTACTCTGTATGACTAATTAAAAGTAATCTGATGTGTACTACATCTATTTTTCTGTGTCATCTCAGCACAAAGTCAGGACTGTGTGCCTTTTATTGGGTGGAACATTACCCTGATGTACTCTGTGTGATAGATTGCACTTGTATTGCAATTTGGGTCCCTTCTGTCCTCAGGTGGGTGCAATACCACAATACGTAGGGCCACCACCATCAACTGTCAGGTAGTGTATGATGCAAGGGGGTGCATCACCAACATCTCTGCCCGGCATCCTAGCAGTGCATACGATTCTCATATTAGGCACACTGGCTCACTCTACAACTTTTTTTTCCAGCATAGTAGGATTCCCAGTGGTCATATTGCAAAGTTGAAAATATTTCCTTTTTTTTTTGGTATCCAAGTTGTTATTCATTTTAAAAATATATTGCTGAATACTAAAACACTTCCATTGTTGTGTGTCCCTCTTCCTTTCCTCTCCAATTTTTTTTTCAGGCGATTCTAGATATCCACTAGAGCAATGGTTCAGAACACCAGTGAAAATCCAAGTGAATCTGCCAAATAGACTTTAAACTTATCCCTGTCCCAGATCTCTATTGCCATTGAGAGGGCCTTTGGACTCCTGAAAAGTTGTTTCCAGTGCCTGTACAAGTCAGGGGATACCCTTCTGCATGACCCAACTATGCATGCAGTATTTTTTTACTGTTTGTTCCATTCTGCATAATAGGATATACACAGGTCTGTTGGTGAAGTGACCTATGCTCTCTCTGCAGCTCAGTTCCAGGCACACTATGACTGATGATGACCAGCTGGCAACAGTAGTAAAGGACCCATTGAGGTGCGCTCATATAGGACATATAGCTGTACAGGTAAAGAGGCAGCATCTAGTCCACAACTATGAACCATGATATTCAAGTTAGGTTTCTTTTGTTGTAAAAACAGAGTATAATTGCCGCTTGTAGTGATATCAGTGGGCTTTGCTATGTAGTGCATGGTCTGCTGTCCCTGCTCATCTGCTATTTTCTTTAAATCATAAAGTAATGCCTTTTTAATTTCATAACAGTTAATCATTTTGTTGCGTGTAGAACTTGTGTTTCAGTACTCATTGACTTCTGTTCAGCATGTCATAAGGCATCATGGAAGTAATGATCACCTTCAACTGTTTTGCAAAATAACTTCTTTAGAAGTGATGTACTTAAGTAGGCATGAAGTGAATGTACTTATTTGGTATAATTAGTAGAAATAGTTATTTCATTATTTGATTATTTCATGCATTGCATTTGTATGAAAAAGGTATACAATTTTTTTCATATTCTTTAATTTATTACATGATTAAGTAAGTTGTTTGAAGTACTACACATCAGATTACTTTTAATTTGTCATACAGAGTAAGTCGAGATTTCAGCCAAAAAAATCTGTCATACAGAGAAAGTCGAGATTTCAGCCAAAAAAAAATCTGTGCAGTGATGAGGGTTAAGTGGCAGCATTGCTCGTTTAAACAGCAGGATACTATGTCTAAGTTTTCTCATTACTGTGTTTCCATGAAAAGTTATGTAGTAATACTTTTCAAAGTGTACACAACTGTCAGCTGTTGGAATGTTAAAGCACAAAACAGTGGTGTTAATGACTGCAGTGTCATGCAGATTTCTTTCCACAGTTTCCTGTGGTTTAAAGCAGTATTATTACAGAGATATATTGCATACAGAGAGTGGCCCAATCTTCACCCCAAATGTTGTTTGGGATATATGTTCTTCCTCTTGTACTTGAACCATTCAACAAACTTTATGAATCACAGTAATACACAAATATGGACACTTTGGAAATAAAAGGGTCCCCCATGCCCATGAATGCAGATTCTGACTACTGTAAACATGCTGTGGAAGGCTGCTGAGTGCAAAGCCATCTGCAGCATGTCTACACCTTTCTTAGCATGCTGCAGGAATGTAAGGAGATGCTCATTTAAGCCGATATGCAAAAATATTTAGAAAAAACAAAATGAGCCATTAGTCACCACAGCAACAGAGTATTCTCATCCCATCTGCCCTCCTCTGGCACACCTTGTCAATTCTACATGCAAAAACCTTTTATTAACTGCTCTTCAACCATATAGATACATTTGTGCAACCTCCCCTCAAAATAAATAAAATATGAGTGAAAGTATTACATTCCGGTTCCCCACTTCTAACACAATAGCGAAGGCAAGGTACACAAACACTCACAATTGTAACAATTACACAAGTTCTAAAACCTTGAACCAAAGCTTTGCTTATACTTTCTTCATTTTGGTTTATGGCAGCAACTGTTAAGGCACAAGACTGCACGCTTCAAGCTGGAGACCAGAATCAGGTTCCTCTTTCTAAACGAGTCATAACTGTTGGGGAGGGTGCACACCTGGATACCCTCACAATATAGGATTTCCCTCTCCAGCCAGTAGTGCCATAAGTACAGTGACCTGAAGCAGCATAGTGTGGACCAGCTGGCTGGGTAAAACATTTAAGGACATTGCAGTATTAAAAGTATTGGATAGAATAAAGATGTGTACCTGCATAAACATCTGTATTTATAATAATGCTACAGAAAACAGCATATCTACATACAAAAATACATCAGCACAGAAGTGCATCAACATAGTGCAGAATGCTAAGGAGATAACCACCCTAAAGTGAAATACAAGATGTGTTGGTGAAAAAGTTATCTACATATGCATGTCCAAGACAGATCTACATCTGCACAAGTACTGTAACGATTTTCCAAATCTTTAGACAAAGAAAAAAAGGAATTTACAAACCTTCTTTTACTATTGCATTAGCTTAAGTACTACTAAAACTACCTGCAAACCATTTATGAAAGCAAGAAATTAATTACAAGTGTATTAGTTGAATGTCACAGTCTTCTTTTCAGAATTATAACTGCACATACAACATGGCTGAAGCCAGTCAGATATCACACTCTAGGCAGACTGGAGGTTGGGGGAAATGTGGGGAGGGTTTCTGCATTGTGAAGTGAATGCCCAGCACATACTTTACTGAGAAATAACCATTATTAGTTCTCCATACAATTCTAAATCACCACCTTATATGCATAGATTTGATCATGAAGAAAACTATGACAACACACACCTTTGAACAATTTAGAAAATGACAACTTCCATAAAACTTGCAACATTGTTCTGTGCATCTACACATTCAGGCAAAACCAAATTCAGAGACTGCCAAGTGCAAAGCATTACTATTAAAAATCCCCCACAGCTATCTACTTTTAAGGACAGTAAATGGGAGATTAACAAATCATGAGAATGCAGACAGTTTCACAAATAAGGCAATAAATACACCTGAAAGAAATAATAATGGCATATTTAGAAGTAAATGTCAAAACATGTGAAATGCAAGATAACTTTAAGACTGGTCTCATTTCTTATTACAACTGAGGCTGAGGTCTTCTATAACAGGAGACAGGAGGAGAGGTGACTAGAGACTGACAGTCCTCCATTAAGCTTGAATAAATTAGTGAAAACCAATTCTGTGTTTAACCATTTCAATAACAATACATAGAGGAAATAATAGTCATACAGAACTATCTAAAGCAACACAATGCATTTAGTATGTTACTGCAGGCAAGAGGGAGACCGATGTCAGTCTAACTGCAGTACTTCTGTATAACTGGTTTTATTACTGTAGCTAATGAATTTACTGATAGATCATAATGAATGAAACTGTAGATTACACTACATTACTGCAAGCAAGACCTGAGATTTCAGTGCACAAGTGAAGAAAAAATACAAGTACATTACTGAAAATAATGTAAAATATAAGTTGTTGTTGTTTGTCTTTCGGCTTTTCCCGGTTAGGGGTCACCACAGCAGAACTCTGGTCTGCTAGTGATTGGCAGTTGTTTTTTATGGTGTCAAGTTGCAAGCCCGACGCCCAACCTTAAACGAAGGCACGCCCATTCAACGCATGTCTTTCAAATGCCCACTCGACCACGGGGAGGACATGCAGACTCCACACAGAAGGCACTCCCAACCCAAGCTGAGAATCAAATGGGAGAAACTCTTGCTGTGAGGTAATGTAAAATACAAGTACATTACTGATCTACCTGTTGCTCAGGCGGCTTTAAATCAGATTGTTCGTGTTTTCTATTGTAGATTATATATATATATATATATATATATATATATATATATATATATATATATAAAGATATAAATAAATAAATAAATTTGCACTTTATTCATCTGCTTTTACTGTATTTGTGCTTCTTCCTACTATATTACTAGGGGCATTGACTACAACTCTGAAGTGAGATATATAACAAAAAGCATCTTTATGCAAATTAAATTTTTTTTTTTTTTTTTTTATTGCATCTGCTTTATTTTCTGAAAAATAAAATTATATATATATATATATATATATATATATATATATATATATATACACCCACAAAAAAAATTATATATATATATATATATATATATATATATATTTATATACTATACTACACATACACACACACACACACACACATGCACTTAAAAAAATACACACACACACACACATAACATATATATATTACATTATATATATATATATATATATATATATATATATATATATATATACACACACACACACACACACACATTACATATATATATTACATATATATATATATATATATATATATATATATATATATATATATATATATATATATATACACACATATATACATATATATATATATACACATACATATATATATATATATATATATATATATATACACATATATACATATATATACACACACACACACACACACACACACACACTTCCCACCTTTCTAAGCTAATATAGTCCAGTTTTCAGTTTAGTGCTGAATTCAGGGCTGTGTTACAAATCTCTGTTTGCCCATACCTTACTCGGATAGAAGGAAGTTTCTCTGCTCACCTGTGAGAGAGGGGAGCTTTGAGCAGCCTATCTGTCCCTGGAGGAGTGGTTTCAGTCCAGAAAGTAGTAGTTTATGGGCCATTTTGGGCAAATTTCTCTTTCATTTCCCTGCTATAAAAACCACATTGGCCCGGTTTTGGGTGCCGGGCAGAGCCAGTTAGCTAGGGTATAACTATTCCCGGCTCCACAAAGTCTCCTCTTCAATTTTTCCCTTGGAACTAGACAAACTTTCAACTTAAGCACTCAAGCCATTCATTTCTCAGTACGGCACTTGCTCAAAACTCATAGCAAGCACTTACAAACCCTACCACTACAGAAGGACAAGGCTCTCTATTAGACTTTACCAGCCATTCAGTAAAACAGTTCATGTACCTATCCAGGCATGTCCAAAGGGCAGTTTCAGGTGTACTCTCCAGTCCAAACTGGTGCATCTGGGCATTTTGAGGCAATATTACAACTGCCTCATGTAAACAGACAACCCTCTCCTCCTACCACCAAACACTAATACATGCGAGATATGCAATTAAACACCCAAACTGGAGGCTAAGCTCTCTCAACCAAAGATTGGATCAGACAGTCAAGAGGAGAAGGGAAATACTGGCATCACACCACCAGTCTCACATAGACCCATTAAACCAGCAGCAGCAAAAACAAACAAATACACGAAAACATACTCAGAGGCTCTAAATAAAAATATGCAAAAGCAACAGAGCCTTCCAAAGTAGAAATCCAAGCAACCTCCACCCCCCCCCCAACACAAACCATGAAACACATACTTCACAAAACCAGTGTGCCACGTAATCACAGCCCTCAAGTCAAAATAACATACCCAACATACTAGTAAAAGGTGACTCTATAGTCAGGCAGATTGATGTCCCACTCACTAGGCTGAATAAGGAGAAGGTTACTGTTAGCTGCCTGTCGGGTGCCAGGATCCACCACACAACACAAGCACTTGGGTCACTCCAGAACAAGTACAAATACGACTCAGTCATTGCCCATGTTGGTGTGAATGACCTGAGCCGTACCTCCCTGTACTACATGAAAAGAAACATGGAAGAGCTCGCTGATCACATAGCCCAGGCCAGTATGACCCTGACCCAGAGTAGCATCCTGCCATCACCAAGAATAACACAGTATAAAGAAAAAAATCATCAATTTCAACAATTAGCTAAGTTTCTGGTATCATTCAAAGGGGATCCAGTGTCTGTCTGCCTGGGATGACATGCTCGACAAGCCATGCTTCTTCACTAGAGACTGCTTGCACCAGTCACCCTTAAGCTTTCGAATACTGGCCAAGGCTCTTGCTACCCCCATAGTGCCTTTTTTAGGTAAGGCTCAAAAGACAAACCCACCACTGTAAATAGCACAAGTAACAAAAATCTGAGGGTAATACTACTCAATGACAGAAGTCTAAACCTCAAAATGCGGGCACTCGAGACACTCCTCAGTATGGAGAAAAGATATATGTGCAGTAACAGAAACCTGGTTCAAGGCTCCAGAGAGCACCACAGCACTACCAGGCTACTACTCATACCATACATTTCGGCCACAGAACCTGGACCAAAATACAAAAGGCGGGGGCGTATCCATTTTCATCAAAGTACTTACACCTCCAGGTTAGTGACACAGCACAATGCTTCAGAAATTATCCATGTGCAACTAACAGGCAAAACTGCAATTCAAATTGTAGCTTACTACAGATCACCCACCATGTCCCAGGACCTCCGTTCTGCATTTCTGGAAACACTGGGTAACAAAGGTCCTACCAAACATCCTAATATTGGGTGATTTCAACTACCCAAACATTAACTGGGAGAACTACTCCAGTACTAACTCCCTTGCCCAACATTTCCTAGAATTTATAAACTCAACACCCTGGAACAACTGGTCAACACTCCCACCAAAGGTGACAACATATTGGACCTGGTCATCACCAATATGGGCGACTGGTGTTCCACACCAGAGGTCTACCCATCGCTGGTTAGATCTGACCATAAACAAATCACTTTGGATATCCACATTCCGCCCCCACCCCCAGACAAGGAAACCACAATGAAAAACCTTTTGCAAACTTTACATTACTTAAGATGGAGGTGGAAAGTTTCAAAGCCCCCATGCTAAAGGATAACGCTGTCCAAGCTGCAAAATCCTTTACTAATGCATTATATGGGCACCTACAAGAATGGATGGATCGTGCTATCCCAAGCAAAACCAATACTCACTCCTCCAAGAAGAGGAAACCAGTCAGGTGGACCCCTGCCATAAACAAGCTATATAATAGGAGGAAACTAGTACAGAAGAGAGTAAAATCCCAAAAAGGGAAGACATCCCTGATCACCATTAGCAAGAAACTATGATCCCCCATAAATCGTCCAAGGCGAGCTTTGAAAGAAAACTTGCCAAGGACTCCAAAGATAACCACAAGGCATTCTTTAGTTATGTCAAGAATTTAAGTGGCAATGCTCAGATCTGCTCGGAGTTGGTGCAGAATGGCACAAAAATTCACTGAACCAACCGATATTGCCAACATCCTGGCAGACAGGTTCAGTGCAAACATCACCCCCCTCTCATCCCCAAAAGGGCCCATAACCATACCAGAAGAATGTAGATCCCCTGAAATCACAGACAGTCAGGTTAAAATAGCACTCTCCAAAGCCAAAATCACAGCATCAATGGGACCGGTGTCCCAGGCTGCGTCCTACACAAGCTCAAAGACGAACTAACCCCTCACCTAAACACATTGTTCAAACTCAGCCTCTCCACAGTCTATGTACCCATAGAGGGGTGCATAGCAACGGTCATTCCGCTCCAAAAAGGTGGAGCCACAGATCCCGGGAACTATTGCCCTATAAACCAGACTAGCTTGGTCTGCAAGGCTATGGAGTGCATCATCATGGAACTCAGAAACTCTAAACACTGGACCCTACCCAGTTCAGCTTTGTTAAAGGCAGATCATGCCTCCTAAACCTGGGGGACTTCTTTGAGACAGTTACCAAGGCTATAGACGAGGGAAAGGTGGTACACACAGCCTACCTAGACCTCGCAAAGGCCTTCAACACCATTCCCCATTCTGGTATTATAGACAAGCTCACCAGCCTGAACATAAACCCCTATGTCACAATATGGGTTGTTAGTTGGCCCATGGACAGAACACACATGATGAGAGTTGTGGGAGCTAGGTCTGACTAAACCGGTTACAAGTGGTGTTCCCCAGGGCTCAGTCCTAGGACCCCTCCTGTTCGGCATATACTTCTCAGAGGTACAGACAAGCACAGGAGGACTATGGCTGACCAGCAGACGACTGCAAACTAGGGACTATAATGGACTCACCAGCTGACACAGACATCCTCCAAAAGGGTCTCGCCGAGACGGATACCTGATGTCAAAATCATGGCCTCAAGCTAAGTGCCAAAAAGTGCATAGTTATTCCCTTTGGAAATAAAGTACCTACAAACTACCACATAGGTGGTAGTCCCCTAAATACAGAAAACGTAATAATTGATCTTGGGACCCAAGTAGATAGTCACATTGCCAAAGTGGTTAGAAAATCCTTCTATGTGGCCCACCTAATCACAAAAGGATTTGCATCCAGATCAAGAGAGGTGTCTTTGTGCCCCTCTAGTCATCACTGACCAGACCCATCAGAGAGTACAACGCCCCATTTGGGATGTACCTTACAAGACACCTGCAACAGCTGGAAAGCCCACAGAAGTACTTCACCAAGGGGATCACTGGCCTCAAACAGATGCCCTATGCAGCTCGACTTAAGAAACTCCAGCTATACTCTGTTGCATACTGCCTGCTCAGAGGTGATCTCTGCCTGAAATACAAGGCCATGTCCAACTCAGAATTGATGGACATGCTCCACCTAAAGAAAACCTTATCCCCTCATGCCACAAGCTCTAGGGATCTAAACCTCACTACAACAATAAATAGGACGTGCTGGAGGGATAGATTCCTGTCCCAGAGATTGCCCATGCTTTGGAACAAGATTCCACTCTAAATTAGGCAGAGCTCCTCGCTAGCACTCCAAGAGAAACCTTGACGAGTGGATGGGAAACAAAGTTTACCCCGGGGATCACTTCAGTGGCTCTGCTAGACAGAGGCACAGGGAACTAATCTAAGGGGGCGGCAAAAGCCAAAACATTCTGGCTAGGCTTATAAATGCCTTCGGGCAGATAGCCTTGTACCTACCTATGAAAGATATTTGTAACTGAAGGAATACATTTCATTCACTGCATTACTGCAAACAAGACTAAGTGCAGTATTTAAACTCATTGTTAAGCTTATAATATGTAATTATTTAATGTTTGTTGGTATTAATGAAGTATTTTATAGTAATGCATTTCAAGTAAAAAGATCATTATGTTCATGTAGTAGACTGCAGCATGTTATTAAAAGTAAGGCCAAGCACTTCCCATAACATTTCCTCCCAAAAGTTTCACACACCACGGCATCCCAAAATTTGCATAAACACACCCCAGTACACTTGGAATCGAAAGAATCTGCATATACCGTTTTACTTTAAGACTTAAACTTCTTATTTTAAATCAGTTCTACTCTTCTAGTACTGTGTAACTTTATGTATGAGTGTATAGAGTGTAATTTTTTTTTGTTCATTCACCACACATTTTTTTTCTTATTTTTGCATTCCTTTGCCTTTTATATTATTTCTCTCCACCTTGCATTTATTTTTCTGCAGTTAAAAAATCCTTTGAAGTGACCCAGGCACATACCTCCTAGCTTAGGGAGAGCTCACCCTCTGCCTGTCCAATGACATCAAGTTTGGTGAGGTGAACCAGTCCGGCAGACATCCCAGCATGTGGCAGCCTGGAAAGCCTCCCAGTACAGGGGCTTTGGAACTTGGTTGAGGACATATTGGAAGAGGTAACTGTATGGAGGATTCAGCCAGTTGTTGCTTTTTCTAACATGCAGAAGACAGTGTCCCATCTGGTGCTGACCACCACACTTTCATAAGTCCCTATTGCTTAACATTAGGGTCCTCCACTGACCTGCCATGTATTAATGGAAATGTTTGAGGCTCTGTGGTCTGTGACTACTTCAGGTGTTTCAGCACTACTTCCCTTATCCTTTCACCTACACACTTATTTCCACTACCACACTACGCTGTCATAGAAAAAATACAATTGAAAAATATAGGGGAGTCCATCTCCATACCGAAACATTGTGCCTTTCTTCCTCCACCTCCTTTAGTACAACCTTCTTGGTTTCCCTTCTGTATTTCCCACTTTATTGTGTTTCCCCTTTTTTTTCAAACTTTCCTATCTCCTCCTTTCTATTCTTTAATGCAACTATCAGGGTGCCCACATAAGGATCCCCTAAATAAAATATTCCATGGGTTTAATCTATAAATACTAAAAGCTGTGCAGTCTGCAGCTTGCACCAGGTCTTTCAAACGTGACTGTGCATAGCAGAGTCGATCACGGATATCAGAATATACCCAAAAATACTCCAGAGTAATAAAAGGGTTACAGTTTTTAAGTAGTCCTTCACATCAGCTTAACCCTTGACTTAACATTTTTGACGTAAGTGGGCGTGTTCTTCAAAGCACCATCACTTTTCCTTATAACAGTGCTGCACTTAGCTTGTTTACATAGAAGCATGGTGGCATGTCCCGCTCATAACCACTACGCCCTTGTGAACTACCATATCATGAATACCACCCTTTGTATTAAACAACTTGAAAAGCACGATGGAAGTACGTTATTCTGCAACATCTATGAGGTTGGTAACTACAGCTTATACATTTGATTGCTGATATAGCACTAAAGTCAATCTGTTTAAACAGCAACATTTGCCATTTTGTAACCTCAGTAAAGTAGACGTCTTGTTTTAGACAGCACATTATCACTGGAATAAGGATTCATAAAACCTCTGAAGCTGAATTATGCGTGACATTACAAAGCAGCATCATTGCTACACAGGGAGTTTCACTTGCATACAGTGCTAAAATTTAACTGTCCCATTGAATGAAACACCACTGCATCAAATCATTAGCTCAAGGTCACACGCTAAAGGAAAGATCTCTTTGGATTTGAACCTAGAATCTTCCTGATTCCAAGTATGCATTTCTTTAATGCATGAAAATGTAGGACTCGTTTTGGTTTTATTCGTGCATTATGTGAGCATCTATAACCGGTTAAGTGACAATTTTAGGATTTCAATACAGAGCAGACCTTATGCAGGTCTCATCTCAGGACTGCTACCATTTATTAAGAATCACCTCCACTGTACCACACTTAACCTGCTTAGCCTAATGCAGCAGAAGCTGACCATGCAGATAGCATCTTATCCCTACTGCTCCATCACATCAAGCACAGAATACACAAAATGATTTCTTGTTACTCTATGGAAAGCTAAGCAAAGGCACTTTTTTAAAAGCTGTGTGAGAATGCAGATAATTAGCAACAGGCCTGGCACTGCAAATTATCTAATCATGCAACAGAGTGTGGTGAAGACCACAAATATTACACAATACTTGCATCAAGACCTTATGACTGGTATGATAATATACCTATGGTTATACCACCACAACTTGAAGGTTACTATATTGTTTTACCATTAACACTATTTGTACAAAAACACTTAACTTGATTTGGTTGTATAAAATTCCTGTACATTACTACAGAAGATATCCTTATGCTGCATTAGCAACACTTCTTATACCTTGCTTCACAGAGCTCTATTAGTAACCTTAAAGTGCAACTTTAACGTTACATATACTCCATGTGACTTTAAAAGCACCACAGCTAGATGTCCAGTTCTTTTAGTACTAGCACATACATTTTGTTCTGTAATGCTGATTCATATTACAATGCCAAACACTAAATAGGTTCAGTAAACTGCACTGCACAATCTTTCAGTACATAGTTTGTTAATTCAGCAGCAGTGTCTTGGGTAAAGATGTGCACCACATATTTGTGGTTACTTTGCTGGAAACCACCATACATTTTAACATTAGAATTATTATTTATATGCATCTGACTGCAATGTTAATTACATTACTCTAGGTCTAAATAACATCAACCAAAACATGTGTTGCACATGATTTGTGACTAAAAGTATGTAGTTTTCTATGCCCTCAAGTGACTGTCCTTTCCTAATACTTTTACAATAACTCAATGCACTCCAAGACAATAAAATAAATGTATTCTATTTTACAGCAAAGTATTTTGCCTAGTTAATTACATTGGATATTCGGTGTTGTAAATCATGTCATTATGCAGAGTCAAGTTACGTAGAGCTACAAGACGTCCACAGCCATGCCTACCATCATAAACTGAAAATAAATATTCCGATTCTTATGCTGTCCACCACATGTGAGCAGATCCCATACATTTCATTTGCTGGTACATACATAGATATTAATGCACCTTACATTAACCACAGTATTGCAGTGCATACCTTCTATAGTCTGATTAAGATGGGCCACTAGGGCAGGTTTTGATCTAAAGCCACTAAGCAATATGCTGCTCATCTAAAACTGCAATACACACAGAGACAAGTTTAAATTATTTTTGTCATGAAACACTAAAAGCATCCTAGGTCTTAAGTGATAATTTAAAAGAGGTTTCTTGTTGTATTAAAAAAAAAAAAAAAAACCTTACCTCTTGTACGCTGTTTATCACCTTCACTTCCTTCTTTGCAGTCTTGCCTATGATTCACTCCACATATGTAAGAAAGTTTCTCTTTTTAATATTCTAGGAGGAGAACTGATTAGGAGAGAGAGATGGCACATAAGGCTTCTGACCCAAATGTCTACATGAAAATCAGTCCCTCCTGCAAAGCAAATCAGCCATCAGTTGTCAGGGTTGCTTCAGTGGTATCTCAGACAGGTGACAGATGAGGGCAAGACGGACAGCAGAAGCTGCACCCTCCTTCCCCTGCTGCCTTTTCCTTCATAACAAGCAACTAATAAGCAAAGGAAAATAATCAATACATGTTCAATATATGTTCTTAAAGGTTAAAAATCACCAAAGGTATGCAATATTATTCAGACTGCAATGTCCACAATTTTTTTGTAGACACAGAAGACAGACTGGCTTTCTTCAAGGCAGATTCCAACAGGGATCTCCTCCCAAGCCTTAGCACTTTGTACTCAATTCAGTTCCTGCTGAAGCTTTGACAAAAAAACAAAAAACAAAAACAAAAAAAAAAAACAGGTAGTACACACCGGGAAGGTACAGGACTTGGGAAGCTCTGTTGCTTTGGTGATCCCTCCTTTTGCTGGATGTTGGAAAGCTTATTGCTCCTCCCAGCCATCCCACTTAACAGCAATTGAATTTGCAGTCTTGAAGAATAAAGGGGGTGGGAGAAACTGATGTTGCCTGCCTGCCGACCGAAGGGCTTATGTGCTCTGACTAAGAGACAGGGAAACAGGGAGAGGTAGAGAGAGAGAGAGAGAGAGAGAGAGAGACACACACAGAGAGAGAGAGAGAGAGAAAACAGACAGCAAAGAGCTTGAATGTGTATATACGAGAGAGACAGAAGCAAAGATGGAATGAAAACTCTAAGCATGTAAATATCCCGCAGCACTTGCTTGGTTGATGAAGAATTATGGACATTTACTGTGAACAAGTACAGAATACCAAGCAGCAAATCTCAGCTGGAATTCAGAATTAGCTTCTTGCTTTATTACTAACATAAAAATTGCGCAGCTGCATCAAATACAGAGAGAGACACACACACTGAGAAATGAAGGTATAATAGAATAATTACACATTGAAATTGCTCTCAAGTTTCAGCCATTAAGAGATACATTTTTCCTCCTAGTATGTGTTTTCTGTATTAAATGACATACCCACACAGAAGTCTGGCTTTATTCGTTTGCAGTTTCTCAGTTACAAAGATAAAAAGAAAGATGCTAGTCCACAGTGGCTAAAGCATGTTCTCATCTACAGTACTGCATAGGCTCTAAAACGCATGCATTTACACCAATTAAACACCAGTGGAATCACAATTTTGCAGCATTATAGATAAAGGAAACATGGCATACAGAGGCACACATCTCATTTATGCAGACTGGTTCCGTTAAGAATTTCATCCCACTTATTTCAATAAAATGCATTTGTCAATGAGTATACATATACCAGAGTGATCAGTAACAGTTTTACATTTAGGTGTGGAAGGATAAAACAGGGACACAGACAAAATTAAGGCAACAGTGCAAAGCAGTGATCGTAGCACTGAATCAACATACGAGAGGGAATCTGTGATAACTTATGAACATGAAAACCTAAAGTGCCTGTTTTGAATTAAACGTACCTAGTACTGGAAACTAAATTCAGGATAGGATTTAATCTTCTCTTTTATAATTATAATCCTGTTTAAAGGATAATTTATAGATGTTGCAGATACTTAAAGGCCGCCTCTGTTTTCCTAAGCATTAAGAACTGATAAACATCAGGGCAGTGGTCTTGCACGGAGGAAGCACAGCAGCAGAATGGAAGGTGGTTACGAAGCAGCAGAGCTGACTGCCACAGTGAAAAAATAAAAACAGTTCTACACGTGACAAGCCCACTGCAAGGAAAACTATTGTGTGAATGAAACCAGACATCTTATTCCAGAACTTGTAGTGTACACAGGAATTTCTAACGAACAAAACTTGTTGCAGATGTATATAATTTCCCAGATTTTAAAGGACAGAAAGGTATGTTCCATGTGGGGTATGGTAGCTCTCCCTCTTTTTCCAGTCACAAACCAGGAGGCAGCCAAGTTCTTGGATGCCAGGGCAGTGCCAACAGTTGTGTCTGATTAAGAAAATGCCCTCACAACAAAGGAAAGAAAACAGAATTATAGCTGTACAGGACATGTAGAAATATTGATATGCTTTAATGCAGATCCATTGCCGATATTCGTAAGTTCCTCACTGGACTATTGCAAATCAACATTTGTCAGCTAAGAATAAGAGTTAATGCTGATGAATTCTTAGCCCATATCCATGAATATATGCTAACACTAAAGAAATATGAGAGGTAGATCACCGGTCAGTGTCCAAGTTGCTCTAACACCCATATGGTGTGGAATGGTGCATCTCTTACAGCCTGCACCCACCCTTGCATTCCAGAGCATTTTCTAGAAAATCTTAAAAAGTAAGATAAAGGCTTTTCAGCTGTGGGAGATCCTAGACCAGCAATCTTAGTACATTTTTTTAATAAATCCTTGCCCTTTCTAATTCTCCCCTTATAAGCTGGTAAAGCACTTAGAAAAACAGACCTATGAAAAGTCTGAACGCCATAAGGAGCTATGGATATTAACTGTAAGCATACAAAAAGGCACTACAAGTTGCACAAGTTATCTGCACCCGACATACAGATAATTACATACAGATATCCTTGCTTGATAGGATTATGAATTATGCTGCAGCTCTGTACATAAATATACAGTGTTGACTCAGTAAGTAGCACCCTCCCTTTTACCAGTGGGTTCATTTTTTGCCAACAAACGTGTCAAATTAGATTTAATTACATTTGAAGTACGGGTAATTAATTACAAGCATACTTTATGTGGTGAAGCACAGTTGTAGCTATGTACAAAATAAAAATCTGTACTACATGGTCTGGAAAGTGGTATATTGTTAAAAGACAATGTGTTTATTTTTTGTGAAGAGGACTGGATAAACGTAATGCATAAATCAGTAACAACCTATTTTATTCTTATTCAGCCGGACTCCTATAATGACATACTGGCAGTGTATTCACCAACTGCTTGGAAGAATTCACCTCTCATTTTAACTACATTACCCCTGCTACATCGGTTAGCTTTACTTACATGTCTTTAAACATCCTGCTACATCGGTTAGCTTTACTTACATGTCCTTACACATCCTAACCACTCACATGGATGAGCCTGTCATTAGCTCATACATATTCTCTCTCTGCTCTCTTGCATAATTTTATAGTTTAGAGCCCTTTTCATCAATCTAGCTGAACATGCACATCAAGAAATAGAACCCATCGACATCTGCTGCTGCCCTAGACTAGGAGTTTGTTGCGCGTTTTGTCTGTGAAACATGCGACGCATAACTTCATACTGATTTAGTGCTTTAAATTATCATAATCCAACTTCAATCACCAAATAAACTTACAGTGGAGAAGCCTTTTCTTTGCCACAGTTACATTTCTTCTAACCTCTTCCTCACCCTCAGTGTAAATTTGTTTCTTCATGCAATTTCCATGGATACTGCAGTAAGAAAGAAAGAAGTGTACAATTCCAGTTCTTTTTAGCAGTGTTCCACTTTCAAGCTTCATAAGACGACATGCAGCAGCAATGTTAGCAGTGTAAGTGTCAAGCAAGTAACTTTGTTGGTGCTGCTACAAGTATGTATAGAAATGAAATTGGTAACAAATGGTGGTAGTTTCATGTATAGTGGGGACAAATTGAAAACTACAAAGTGCGCTCTCAAAAAAAAAAAATCAAAACAATAGAAGCAAATTATGAACTCCAGCAATTAAGATGGGATAGTGGATAAAACAGGCCATGCACATACAACAATATCATGAAATACTTGATGCTAAATAGAATGTATGATTGTATTTCAAGCTAGGCATCAGATAACGTGTGGCATACTAAAGTCGTATAACATGTTCAGAAATGGTCAGCGACATGGGCATCTGGGCACAACGTACAATGTGCACCAACAGTAAAGGGAGTGTAAGATTAACATGCATATCATTACAAACACATGAGAGAGAGAGAAGAGAGAGAAGAGAGAGAAGAGAGAGAAGAGAGAGAGAGAGAGAGAGAGAGAGAGAGAGACAGAGAGAGAGAGAGACAGAGAGAGAGAGAGAGAGAGAGAGAGAGAGAGAGAGAGAGAGAGAGAGAGAGAGAGAGAGAGAGAGAGAGAGAATGAATATAGTATATAAAAATACAGCTGTACTGTGTATGACCAAGCCACTCTAATGTCAAATGCAAAAGCACCAACAAAATACAAACTATCACACACAATAGTGAACAAAGAAAACCAGTAAGAGGGAGAGGAAAACTACTTCCTCTCATGATATTACAACTACCCCGCCATAACACTAGCCTCACATTTGTCTGAATGAGGGTCACAGGAGGTTTTTAATTATGTTCAGGTGTAGGATTAAGATTAGGTTTGGGGGGAAAGAGCAGCGTCAGAGTTGGCCCAAATTACTAGAGAGGGCAAGGAAGGTTCTCAACACCTTACTGTAACACTGCTACTACACAAGACAGACTCAGACACAAAAGGAACACTACATCTATCCCCTAACCTAACCCTTAGCCTAAAATGTACAAACGTGCACACACAAAACCCATCCTTCACTCATCCCTGACGCTAACTCACATGGATGTGCACACACAAGCATTGTTGCCTCCAGCCCTATTTATCTGTGACAACATTCCATACCATTCAGCAATCTACACTATTGAGTGGGGTCCAAAAGGAGAGAAGTCAGCAAGCAAAGGAGAGTAGCATTGCTGAAACTGAATTCATCCTCAAGTCTTGGCGAGTACCTTCACTAGGTGGACCCATTTTTTTCTCAAAATATCATTAAGATGACACCGATATGTAGACTGTGTTTATATAGCATACATCATGGATAGAAGTAGGTCATCAATTAAAGATAGGTGGGTGCACAAGACCCAGGATGTAAGTGCCCAATCCTGGTAAGCGCAATGGTGCCAGGACGGGGAAAAAAAAAAAAAAAGTGTAGAATTCTCAGAATATAGAAACATTCCTACAATGTGGCCAGGCCCAGGGGGAGGATGCCCCCCCACCCATTGTAGAAAGAATTAGCAGTCCACAAAAAAAAAAAAAAAAAAAAAAAAAAAAAATCACAAAAACTGTTAAGTTTAATAGTTCAATAGTCAACTCTATTAAAGACAGGAAAATAAATTGTGTATTACTATTATACAAAAAGCCCAGAATATCCAGACACAAGTTGTACAAACAAATTGAGAGAGAAATTAGAAGAAATATAATTCCACAAAAAAAAAAAAAAAAAAACCTGCTAGAAACTTAGAATAATATTCATTAATACAACAGATTTGCGAAAAAACAGTATACTGACCAAGAAACTTTTATCTGTGTGGAAAAAAAAGCATCTGAAGAAGTGCAAAAATATAAATAAAACAAAGATTTTTGAAAGGTATAAAAAAAGAAATACAGACATGGGAAAGAGAAATTTGATATGGTGCAATATTTAAGCATAGGCAAAAGCCAAATTAATCAATATAAAGGTAGCAGCCCCAGAGATATTCAGAGAAATATAGGCAAATGCATCCAGATATGGAAAATTTTGTAATTAAAAAGAAAATACCACCACAAAGAGGGAATGTAGAAAAGATTAGTAAAGGAGAAGTTAAAAAAACTAAAAGTTGACGTTATGGAATGACTGTGAAGTGAAAGATTTGGTGTAGAAGGTCCGACACAGGTTACGTCACAGCAAGATGGAACAAGTCCCCAAAGTAAGGACAAACCGGAAGATCAGGAGGAATCTGAGGAAATATGGACATGGGAAAGAAAAAAAGATTTAGTATAGTGTAACATCTACGCAAAGGAGAAAGCAAAGCTAATCAATGCCAAAAGAGCAGCACCAAAGATAGCTGAAGAGAAATACAGGCAACGGAATCCAGACATGGAAAATTTTACAATACAAAAAATAAGACAGAGGAAAGTAGAAAAAAAAATAGTAATTGAGAAGTTCAAGAAATGGAAACTGAGGTTATGGAGCATCTGCAAAGTGAAGGGTTCAGGTCACAAAATCCAATTCAGAAAGCACCACGACAGGATACAGCAATGGACATCCAAATTAAGGGAAAACCAGTGGGACAGGAAGTAACTGGTCAGATGCCATATGATGATATTTTGGAGCCTTCCACAGGAAACCAATATAAAATGTCCACTTGAAGCTAGAGAGCAAGGGAAGGAACAGGAAACTGGGGAAACTCTGGCGCAGTCAATATTGAAAGTGATAGGCTAGCGAGTTCCTGTATGACAGAGCAACGGATGGCACAAGAGGAAATTAAAGAGAACGTACCACAGGAAGAGGCTATAGAACAGAAAGCCCATAGGAAATGTACACAAAGAAAGCATCCTCAGTTTAGAAGAACTTGAGTTAAGAGAAGAATTATTTGATTTGAGAGACTACAGAAGGGCAATAAAACCCCCCAAAAAGTCAGGAGCTTGATAAAACAAATGAACGCTGTAATTAGGATGGCCCATACAGATCCATGTGCTAAAATAGAAGTAAACAGGATATATCACCGAGAAGCAAAATTAATAACCGATAAGGTGCTACTGCAAGAACACAGGGTAGTGAGGGAAAGGAAGGGGAGAAATCAAATATCGTCATGGAAGTATTGAACAGAGAACTATAAAGCAATTCAAACAAAGTGTCACTGTGAGAGTATTGAGGGAACAGATCAACAAAAATACTTAAACGTGACAAATGCAATATGCAGTATTAGAACAGATCAGGATCTATCATGCACTATTGCAAATAAACTAAAATATCTCAGCACAGACAGAAAAACTTATAAGACATACAGATAAATACAAGTACAAAATAAGAAATTTATTGATGACCCAAACAAGTTTTATTGAAAATTGGGAAACAAGGTAAAAGGAATTGAAAGACTACAAAAAAAAAACGAACACATTTTGGAAAAGAATTTATAAAGATCCTGTGGAACATAAAAAGGATGCTAAATGGACAGAAGTAGAAAAAGAGAGACAGCAAGAGACACTCCACAGTAACATTTAGACAATCATTGCAGTGAATAAAGGGGTATTAAATTCATAGAAAGTAACAGTCTATCATAGAGCTAACATATTATACATGGTTTGGTTCAAGTTAACACCCAGAGAGATTGAAACAAAGTTAAGAAAAGCCTCTAAATTAGAAAACCAAGCCCAAATGCAGTACCAAATTCTAGTTAAATGTATTAACATCTTTGCACGAAGATTTAGCCACAAGTAAGAACTATTTATATGCGCACCCTGAACAGACCTCAATCTGGCAAACAGGAAAAACAATGCTCCTGCTTAAGTGAATTTGCAAGCTACCCCAAAAATTATAGGCCAATAACTTGACCTCACACGATGTATAAACTGTACACTAGAATTGATGTTCACAGCTTATAGTCATTTAGAACAAAACTCAATTATGGCAATAAAAGAATGTCATATGGAATAAAGGAACTCTTGTTGTTGAAGTCATAGTGGAGAACTGTAAAAAGGGGAACAATTTAAGTATGGCATGGATTAATTATAAAAAAAAAAAAAGCATTTGATAGTATCCAACATTCATGGATGAAAGTGCTTAAAAAAGTGTACAAGATACACCCCATACTGACTGTTTCATTGTCACTGCAATGTAGTCAGTGGCAGACCACTTAAGCTATGAGAAGGACAAATTATTCCAGGGATAAAAATTCAATCGGGGATATTCCAGGGTGACTTGTCACCACTGCTGTTCTGCCTTTCCCTTAACACATTAAGCAGTCTACTTAACAGCTTAAGCCATGGCTACAATTTGGCTCCTAGAAAACAAAATGTAAAAAGACTTGTGTTGTCTTTGCTGAGGATTTAAAACTGTATAGCTTACCAGATGAGGAACTGAAAAGCACAACTGCAAGTAGTCAAAACTTTTCCATATAATACAAGAATGTCAATTTGATCTTGATAAATGTGCACAAGCAACCTTTAAAGCAGGAACGTTGCAACACCAAGAACAGTTTGGAGACCAGAATGTGATATAAAAGAACTTGAGCAAGATGGTGTATTATTTGAAAATTCATGAAGGATCACTAATAAAACATGAATAAATAGAAATAAAACTTAGTAAGGAATACTCTAGAAGACTTAAATTAATCCTGAAAACAGCACTGAAATCTAGGAACAAAACTCAAGCTATAAACTAATTTGCTCTGTCGTAACTTACAGTTTGGAGTGATTGACTTGCTCCAAAATTTGTCGAATAGATTAGACAGGAAAAGAAGAATGCTTCATGCTCACCAAACGATTTACAAAAAACAAACAGTGCATACCAAGATTATATATTCCCTGTTCTGAAGGAGGGATGGGCCGCCTTGAAATTGATTACATGTACAGATCTGCAATCGTGGGACTGCACACATCTGCAGACCTTAAGACCCAAATGTAGTGAAAGTCCTGAAACATGAGAATAAATCTAAGATGACTTCCCTGCTTAGTCAAGCAGAAGCATATGGGCGTCACGCAGGAATGGAAGTTAAACAAGACGTAGATTAAAATCAGGCAGTAAATGAAAGTGCCAAAAAACAAAAAAGAATACAAGATGAAGGAGCAGATGAAAAGGCAAGACATGTGGAAAATGCATAACTATAGTTGCAAGTATAGAAAACTTCTGTAGGAACCTCATGCTGATCAGGAATGAATGCAGGAATGGTTAAGGAGAGAAAAATCAAATCATGAAATGAATGGCTAATACTGGCGGCCCAACACAGTGGGCTATGTACACATTGCTTTACAAGGTCCACTGAACATGTGGGAGAAACAGACAAATGTAGATTTTGTAAAACAGAATTGGAAACAGTTGCACATCTTGTTGCTAGTTGTACCATACTAAACGGCAAAGGGCTGTATACTGAAAGACATAATAAATGTGGCAAGATTATTACACTGGGGATTGTGCAAACATTATGGTACTGAGGTGGCTGAAAAACACTGGAAACTTGAGCCATAAAGTATCACAGAAAATGAAGTCTACATCCTATCACCCATTACCAACAGCTCAAAAGATGCGAAAAATCAGATATAGTGGTCCATGAAAAAAAAAAAAGAAAAGAAAAGTAGCATTGATCATTGAAACCACATGCCCAGTGACTACAGTGTCTTGTGTACAGAGTGACTGGCATAAAATATCAGTATTTGGAAACAGAAACGAGAACAACGTGAAGAAAAACACCCAGACAGTTCCAATAGTAGTAGGAGCAACAGGAGACTCTAGAATCATATTTAAATAAGTTACCAACACATGCAACACCATACGAGTTGCAGGAGGAGTCATTACTGGCCACATTGTGGGTGCTGTAAAGAGCACGTCTGGCTGAAATAAAGGACTGAAAGAAAACTAATTTCATGAACTTTAATCATACTTAGACTTCGGAATGGGGCTCATTCCCATCATGGTATTAAAAACCCAAAAGACTTGGAGAAATTAAAAAAAATTGGGATTAAAACTACACCCATGCATTTGTTGAATGCATGTTTGGTCAAACATAGGGGACCCACAAATATATATTCTAATCTATATATACTTATTTTGACATTTGTTAACCGGGTTAGTCCAATAGAGCCAGAGGCCCATTTTCAGTGGAGACCCAAGGAGAAAAGCTCCAGATATTTTACAAACTTGCAGAAATTATTACAAAAAGTAAACATTGTATATAGTGTACATAACATGAGGTGTACTAGTTGCATATCCATCACTGTACACAGGAGTAGGAAAAAAATAATGTAGCAATTATGAAAACAGTACAATAAATGAGAATACATTCAAAGTAATAGTAAAGTTTACTAGGCGTGGTCATATAATTATGTTTCAATACCTGGAAGAATGAAATCTATGCAAGACAGAGGGAATAAAAAAGGGGGTAACAAGTTGTAAGTTAGAGAGGAATTAGTAAAAAAATTTTCATTTGGGGGTTTGGCATGGACAGGACCATGTCTTCAATAAGTATTGTTTAAGTTAGTTAAATGTTTAAACAATTGTTTTTGGGAGATTTGTCTTGTGTTATGTGGGAGTGCATTCCAGGCATGGGTCCCAGAATACTTATAAAGGGACTTACTTATGTTATTAGGTTTGTCGGTTGAGCGAAGGTGATGACAGGGGCAGTAATAAGATAGGTTAGAGACAGAGGACCAAGAAAAGGGATTATTCAGGAGAGTGTGTGTGTAATGTTAAGTTTAAGAAATAAAAGTTGGTTAGAGAATTCAGGCCACTGAAGTGCCTTAAGGGCAAGGCAGTGGTGGGACTTGGTGGAGAGATTAATGGCAAATTTAGTAATTTTATTGTAGGTTTGTTCAAGTTTGGAGAGCAATGTAGTTGGAATATTAGTTAGGATAGGAATGTAGTTGGAATATTAGTTAGGATAGGAGCTACATACAATAGACAGGGTAACAGCAAAGATTGAGCTAGGGAAAGTTTGGAAAATGGTGCAAGGAATTTCCAAATACAATATTGTAGGCCAAGTTTCTGATGGGTTTTCTTTGTACATTGTTGGATGTGTACTTCATATTTTAAATTGTCATCAATAATGGAGCCATGTAGTTGGGTATGAGGTTCGGGTTCACCAATGGTATTGTCAAGGGAGGTTATGGAGGAGGAGGATTTGTGATGAGCTAATGTTCTCGGAAGGAAGAGTAGTAGTGTTTGTTTAGGATCAAGTACTAGTTGATTGTCTGAGATCCAATTTCCAACTGAAGAAAAGGTATCCTGGGTTACAACTAAGAGATGAGGGATACGCTGAGCAGTGGTAAAAAAAAAATAGAGTTGAATCATCCACATACTGTAAGAGAGTTGAGAGTCTGTAAGCAGTACATAAATTGTTGGTGGAAATATTGAACAAGAGGGAACCAAAGATGGATCCTTGGGGGCCACCAGTGCTGACTGGAAAAAAAGGGAAGACCACCGTTTAACTGGTAACAATCCATTCGATGGCAGTGAGGTAACTTGAGAACCACCTTACTGAGGAACCAGAGAGATTGAAACAGGAAAGTTTAGTGAAAAGTTTAGAATGAGAGACAGTGTCAAAGGCCTGAGAGGGAGTGAGGAATAAGCAGGATACTAACAAGTTGTTGTCGCAAGCCTCAGCCACCGTTTGGTAAAGAAAAGTAAGGCAGTGGAAATGCTGTGGTGGGGTCTACAGCCATGTTGGGTGGAAGTGAGTAGGTTGTTATTTAGCAGGTGTTTGAGTATATATATATATTTCTCTATATTACACACACACACACACACACACACACACACACACAATTCTTGAACATTGACATATCGAATTTCAGTAGAGACCAAAGTGTCAAAACTGCAGAAAATCAAGACCGGAAATGTCGAACCCACAGTAGTGATGGCGAGTTAGGAAAGTTTAATGTTTTTAAGGGCTTTGGGGAGGGTTTGTGTGTATTCGAGTGTGTTGGGGAGTTTTGGGTGTGGGTTAGGGTAAGAGTGTGAGTGTAAGTGTGGAGAGTGGTGGTGGTTGTATGTGATGCATGTTTGGAAAGGGGGGTGTATAATGTGTGGTAGTGGGTTTTGTCTCCTTTGGTTTTTAGTGCAACCTCCGAGTACACTTAAGTAGGGGGGGTGTGGGGCACAGGGTGGCTTTCCCCCCTGCATATAGGAAGGGTGGGTGTGTGCGTATGTGTTGATTTGGTTTATTGCAGTGTCAGGAGGTAGGTGTATTTGTGTTTGTGTGTAGTCTATTTTGACCGTCACGGATTTGAATTTCATGGTTTTGTGTTTGTGAGTTTTCAGCTTTATAGTTTCGAGATACTGAAATTCAATACTTCAGTATTTCAGGATTATGAAATTCGATATGTCAGTATTTCAGGATTATAAAGTGAATCTTTATGTACACACACGCACAGCAAACAGAACAAGGGTGTCAAGGAATGACTGTTGTAGACCCTACTATGGCAGACCAATCATAACAGCAAGAACACTGGCTACCAAACTGAAAATAAAGTTTATACCAGTGATAACATGGGATACGGAGCACAACAAAAATTATAGACCATGGGATTCTGAGCACAACAAAAATTATAGACAACAGAAATTAAATACTTTGCTTGATGGTATGCACCATAGGTGTTGTATTTTTGTTTAGTTTTATTTATTTTATACATGGTACAATTTAATAGAGGTTATACTTATGTGAACTAATAATTGAAGAAAATAAAGTGCAAGAATTGTGCACATAGATATTAACATATAGTTTTTTTAGCATATGGCAAGTACAGTCTCTGAAGGGTGCTTTTTCCTCACATGTCTGTATAGGAAAGGAGGAAAGTTTTTATCCAATCACACTCATCAGCCCCTTCACTATACTTGAACATAAATTGGCAGATTTCATTGAAGGAAAAATACAAAGTCGAGCAGCTGGATAAAGGTAGAACACCCAACATATGTAGATCAGATCCAAAATACAAATATTCAGGCCACCATGACGACTTTTTATATCTATTAAAAACAGGTTAAGCGCTTTCATGGTATTGCACTTCTTCAGACCATTAACAAAATGCAAAAAGTTTTAAAAAAACAAAACTAGTGTGTCAAGAAATACATCTAAAACCAATCAGCATAATGAATTAAAAGCATGCTCCCTCAAATAATGCTCCAATCATTTCAAAGTTTGACAGAACAAAACCTATAGAAGTTAAGAAAGTGTTTTGATTAACTTATTTGCCAATTAGAATTAGCAGTGCATTTTTGCTAATTAGAATTAGCTGACATATCTTACAATTAGCAAACTAATTAGGCTAGTTGGATTTTTAATTAGCAACTTACTGCCAACTGTCTTAACTTTTAGCTTGCCAATTTAAGTGTTCAACTTAAACAGCACCTGTTAAGCACAGGTTTAGCTAAATAATCAACTGCACAGTAAAACTATAAATTAGTGAAATCATCAAATAGTAATGTTCATCAATTGGTTTCTGTTGCACTTGGCAATGACAAGCAACTCCAGTGCTGTATATCAAGTCTATTTCTCCTAGCTGAAGCAATGTAGCCAGCAGCACTGAAAAGCCTTTCAACTTTTTCTGAAGTAGCAGGTATACAGTGGTGCTCAAAATGTAACATGTGTAAGGCTAGAAATGATTCTTGGCATGCAATGTCACTCCAGTAGACTAGCAGCTGGAAGCCCCTGCATGGTGATGACACATATGATCCCATTTCTGATTCAATGCTGTTTGGTGTGCTGGTTTCCATCATGTATGAAAACAATGTCTGCAGCTGATGGCTGGTGCTGTGGTATTGGCACATGGGCAACTTGTACTTCTGCCGATAGTCTATATTTATACAACTGATTTAGTACTTTCATCTCAGTCAATGCTGGTCATGCTGCACTGCCATCACCTGGATCAGCTGTCCACCTCAATTTGAATCGTAGATCCACCACTCTGGCGATCAGGCAATGTGCCTGGTGAAACAGATAATCAAATCTGTTGCCCAACAATGCCAAGAGAGCAGACTTAAATTATGTACAACGCTGTAGTTCAATCCTTGTGTGTTTTTTCAAGCCAACTAGTGTCTGTAGAATCTGACTACTTATCACAATAAGTTCTGATTGCAGATAAAATTTGGCACTTCTAATGGACTCTAGAGCGGCTTCTACATTTCTCACAGTACAGCAAATTCATTTGATATGAGAGTAATTCTGGATGGCAGAATATCGCAAACTCACTGAATGGTTCCTTCATGTTGTGATTTGATCCTAATCACCAAAATCATTGACAGTTTACTGCTCCATCATGTACTGTTAGAGGATGGAATTCAGATCTGTTGGAGGATGGAATTCAGATAGAGGTTTCTGCCTCCAGCAACTCCATAGCTCGGCATGACTTATGAAGAGCCGACACAAAACCATCACATTTGGCGAGGACATTGATAATCTTTGGTGAGGCTTCAGCAAGTCTAGAGTGAACTACTAGCTGCAAAATTGTGTATCATGCATGCGTAGCACACAGGTACTGGACTGCCACCCTCTTCAGGTGGAACATGTTCCAGCTGATGGGGAACAACTTATTCTCCTACTTCATCTTTACCACCTTTCTCCTCTGCATCCATCAACAGGCTTCAGGAATACCTTCACCATATTGGTGGCATTACTTGCGACTATTCCGACAACTGTCATCCAGCTTGTTAATTATTTCATAACAGAATTTCTTTCCGCCGTATGAGAGCCCATAAACCTCTTCATGCTCACCAGTCAGGTTTCCATCTTTTGGTTGGGTATGAATGACATGCATACACCGAACGGAATATATATCTGCTTGGGCACAGCAATACTGAGAATGGTCTGTCATCTTAATTGTTTTTATCACCTGTCTGCACTGATCATGAACTTGCATGGTAAACTTTGCTGTGGTTGGAATATGATACGGTGGTTGTACAACTCTCATTAGAAAACAAAATCCTCTATTAACCAGACTCGGGGCATTTCTAGCACGACAAATCTGATGACAGCATCACGGTCACTGACACTCGAAATGCTTTGTGATGGACAAAAATATTTATTCAGAGAACAAATGCCATCCAGATCCTGTTGTGGGTTCTTCCATTTCATGTTTCTTTTTGCCTCATAAGTGCTGCATTTTCCAGGATTATACAGCTTTGAGTGACTTACAAAACTGGAAGCTAACAAAGGTGACTTGTTGCAGGCCTTGCACCCTCCAGAAATACACATTTTATTATCATTTAGAACCTTTAAACTCTATGAAAAAAAGTTTAAACATTATCTGGTATTTCTTGAACAAAGGTCTGCCATGCTTACAATCAAACTAAACAGTAAACAGGAACCAGAAGATGTGTGTAGTTAATTAGGTAAAGTGTAATTCGGAACAGAAATTGGAATGGGCTGCTGCTATAGTACGACTAAGTTAATACACTACTAGATTACTACATTTCAATAGCTTAAATACATAAACTTGTTATGCATTTTTATTTCAATTGTAAAATATATACAATTAAGCTTCTAATTAAGACACTAATTAGAATTAGTTCAAAACACCTAGTTAATTAGGAAATAGATGGTTATTTATTCTAATTAGAATTACCATATTTTCTAATTAGAGAAAACACTGTCAAAAAGCATGAACAAGACCAATAGCTGTTAAATATCACATCATTCATGGATGATTCATCAACACTACAAACCAAATACACACCCTCTTGAACATAGTACTACACATTTAAAAGAATATAAAATATTGGGAACCAGTAACAAAGTTAGTTTATTAACCAATCAGTAAATTTAATTACACACCCTGTAAGGTATAGATACTATTATCGTTCCAGTGTCTACAGAAACACGACTTAAACTGGTTTAAATAATTGAATACACACTCAGATATAGGAAATGTTGAATATTTATATTTGATTTCATTGATGCACCTATTTGTACCCATTTTCAATTCTGTCATTTACTCTTCAGATAAATCCGAAAATAATCAAATTTTAAATGTGCCACTTGATTTTACCTCCTATCACTAGTGCATTCCTAGATAAATGGCTGACCATAATAATAGTAAAAAAATTTCTGTTTGATATAGCCCCATTTCAAGTTTAAGATGCAATTCAATATTAGTTTTGAAATTCTCATAACTTTTTATTACTAAAACATGCTGCTTGCTGCAGTTCTAAGTTTCAGTTTGGTCATTTCTGCTATAATGCAGTAAAATGCACTTGGATTATTAAAAAACTGTAAAGCAAGAATGTGTTCTGTGGGCTTGGGTAAATGGGTAAACTTTTGTGCATTTTGCAACCCCTCTGTCAGTGTTTATGTCATCATTTCTTACAAATAAAGAAAAACGGCAAAGCAAGAAAGACTTGAATCAAATTAGTTTCAGTTATTAATGATTTTGCTGGCATTTGGGAAAGCATAAAAATGTTATTTTTAACTCTTCCGTTTCTGCTATATACAAACGTTTCCAAAAATGATATTTATCAAGTAAAGTGAAGAGAATCATACCTGTATGCAATATTTGTCCATGATTTTATTGCCATTACTTATCAAAGAATGCTACTTGTTAAAGAATATAGATTTTTAAATCAAAAGTCAAATTCTGTGCGTTGCTTTTTGACCATCTCAAAACTGCTGAAAAACAAGAGAGAAAGATTCTGCATTGGCAGTCAGGTAAGTACATTACAAAAAGTTTTTTTTTTTTTTTTTGGGGGGGGGGGGGTTAGCAGGAACAAATAGGCCTTCTCAGATGATACAGCCTGCAACACCATGCAAAAGCCTAAATTTTGTGAAATCTCGTGACAAGTTTTTGTCAGGATCATGATGCTGTATTCTTAGCTTGTGGTAAAAAAACAAAAGAAAACAAAAAACTGCAAAGGAAGAATGTTGAAGTTCAACACAGGTACAATACAAGAGTCAGTTGTTAGATATTCTATATTGTCAACAAGGCAGTGACTCTAATCAACAGATAACTAATATGTTTTTAGATTATCGATTGTCCTGCTAGCTGCTGGACTTCCAAGCCTCCCTTAAATGTTTGTACTTCAGACTTTTGACTATGCTGTCTGCATTACCCACCTTGCTACCGGGCCAGCATTATGGGTTTTTCCCTATCACAACCTTCACTGTTGAATGATAGGCTCAGCTTCTAAGGAATGATCAACGTCAGTCTACTTGCACCATACCTGGATGTCTTCAAGGTGGTCATTTTTTTAAAGGATAATCACATCACTGAACTGAACGGTACGGGTATTTAGGTCAAAAATTAGAGGTATATGCTAGTGTTAATGAAGCAACCTGTGGTTACATCAGTTAAATGCATTTCCATATGCTCATGTACTTCATAGAGGTCACCATCTTACTTGAAATTCCTCCAGTTCCAGCTACTTATGCTTTGTGGACTAGTGGGCAGAACTTATTTTTTTCCTGCAAGTTGCTGCCGCCATCTCAAAAGAAGATAGCAAAGAGTTGGGAAGGAGTCCAGCTATCAAAAGGATATAGTTTCCTCTACATGAAGTGTTAAAGTTGAAAGGCACAATGATTTGAAGAAAAGGAGTACTTGCGTAACAAGACTTTCAAATAATCCAATATGTTGGTCACATCAGTTAACTATAGTGTTACAAAAACATTTTCCAAGATAAGGTGTAGGGCCAGGGCATTTAGATATTATATACACGCACAGTCGTATACAAATGTAGTATCAGTGATTAGTGAGCCAAGGAATTGCGTTGCTGAATCAGGGAAACACTTCTGACTGCAGAAGGTGCATCAGAGACTGTTAAGCCTGAAGCAGGTAGAGAAGCCTTTTCCATATCAAATAATGGGTATCCGCTCCCTCTAGAGCTGTATCAGTGCCACTGCAATTTAAAGGAATGGATTTCTTAACATTCAGTGCCAAGAGAGCATCTCAAGGGACTAGCAGCTGTGTGTGAACAAAGTGTGAACAGTGTCCATGAAAACTGGAAAAAATAGAAGTTGTTACCCAGTCTTTGTATTAAGAAGTACAGTTTTGTACCTACCATAAATGTAGATGTTCGAAGATCCACATTGCTGCAGTCATAACCTGTGGGTAGTCCGCTGTCCTCGGTCGGCCCGAATCCCAAAGTATTAGGCTGGCGTTGGTCATGGTCGCTTAGATCGGACGTCAGTACGCCTTGGTACTAAAGCGCATGACCGACGTCATATCCCCAGTCTTTCTTGCCCCAGATGTCAGAAGGCCCTAAAAAGAAAGGCCATAACTAAAAAACAATATTTACAATCCAAAACACACAACCACCCCAAACTATAGAGGGGAAGGAGGGAGGGATAATTGGACTGCAGCAATGTGGATCCTCAAACATCTACATTTATGGTAGGTACAAAACTGTACTATGTTCTTCATCTCACATTGCTGCAGTCATAACCTGTGGGTAGAATCCCAAAGCAAAGGTAAAGGGAGGATGGCAAAATCATAAAGCATTGGGAGCTGCTAACATGCCCTGTAAAATTGCAGTGGCAAACCCAGCCCTGGACTTGGAATAAAGAGGGAGATGGTAATGTTTAGAAAAAGTGTGCACTGAACTTCAAGTAGCTGCCTCCAAAATATCTTTGGTAGCTACACCCCTTAAAAAAGCAGTAGAAGTGGCAGTAGCCCTAGTGGAATGAGGTCTGATTCCAGCAGGAATCTCCTTACCATGATGAGAATAACAAAAAGCAATACAATGACCAATCCACTTAGAAACAGTTTGCTTAGAAACAGGTTTCCCCTGAGATCCCAAAGCAAAAGAAACAAACAACTGTTGAGACTGTCTGAACCCTTTAGTCCTGTTCAAATAATAACACAACTGCCTGTGAATATCCAAAGAATGCAAAATTTGTTCCCCTTTATTTTGGGGGTCAGCATAAAATGTAGGCAAATGAATAGATTGGTTCAAGGCCACATTTGAAACCACTTTAGGCATAAAAGTAGGGTTAGTACGCAGAGATACCCTATCCTTATGAAATATCAAGAAGGGTTCAACTGCCATTAGAGCCTGTAATTCAGATACCCTTCTAGCAGACGTAATGGCCAACAAAAAAGCAGTCTTCCAAGACAAAAACTTTAACTCAGATGTAGCTGCAGGTTCAACAGGAGGTAAAGTGAGTTTTTCCAACACAAAATTGAGATCCCAGGAAGGAGTAGGAGCTCTACGTGGGGGTCTTATGTTCTTTGCCCCTATTGCTTAAACAAAGGATGGGAGAATAATGGTGGGTCACAATCATAGTGAGCAGAAATGGCTGCAGCATGAACTTTTACAGAGGAGAAAGACAAACCTTTGTCTAGTAATTCTGCAAGATACTGAAGAGAAACACTCAAATTAGGTACTGAAACATCAAAGCTATTTGCTTGGCTCCAAAGAAAAAATCTCCTCCATTTATCAGCATAAACTTTCCTTGTACTAGGTCGTCTGGCCTCCAAAATAACATCCAAAACTTGTTGAGGAAGCTGCGACCCTCCAGGATCTAGAACCGAATATGCCAGGCTGTCAGATGCAGGGACTGTATCCTTACATTGAGGAAATGATTGCCTGCCTGGGACAAAAGGTGTGGAACTGATGGCAAAGGCCAAGGAGGCTCCCATACTAAACTCCTCAGCAGAGGGTACCAGTGCTGACGTGGCCAATCTGGAGCTATTAGAATCATGGAGGGCTTGTCCTGTCTGACCTTCAAGAGCACCTTGGGAAGGAGAGGCAGAGGAGGAAAGGCATAGACGTGAAGATTGTTCCAACTGAATGATAGAGCATCCACTTTCCAAGCTTTCGGATGAAACAGCTTTGTGCAAAACTTTGGCAGCTGGAAATTTAGTGGGGAAGCGAACAGATCTATGGCTGGAGTCCCCCAAAGCACTGTCAACTGTCGAAATACATGAGGATCCAATTTCCACTCGTGGGGATCCACCATCTGTCTGCTCAAAACATCCGCTAAGGAGTTCTGTGCTCCTGGCAGAAACCTTGCCTGAAGAGTGAGGTGCAAACTGAGAGCAGTCTCCCACAAAATCATAGCTTGTCTGCAAAGAGGGTACGAATGGGTTCCCCCTTGCTTGTTGATGTACCACATGACAGTTGTGTTGTCTGTTTGAATCAACATGTGTCCTGGTTGAAGTAGATCCTTGAAAGCCATCAATGCAAATTGGACTGCTAACATCTCCTTCATGTTGATATGCAAATGTTGAAGTCTGGCAGGCCACGTGTCTTGAACCCATTTTCCATTGAGGTGAGCTCCCCAAGCCTTGTCAGGCATCTGTCGTTAAGATCTGACTCTCCTCTGGTCGGGTCACAGAGAGTCCCTTGTTTAGGTGACATTCCTGAGCCCACCACAAAAATTCCTTTTGAATGCAAGGTACTATCTGAATGACAGTGTCCAAATCGTGGCAGTGTTGAGTCCATACACTTTTGAGATACCATTGTAACTTCCTCATATGCAGTTTGGCATTGGAAAGCACCAGAATACAAGATGCCATGAACCCCAATGCTTGAAGGACTGTCCTTGCAGTCAGCCTGGACAGGAGAGACAATTGTTGGAAGTAAAGAGTAAGATTTCTTTGCTTGTCCGGGGTCAAAAACGCCATCTGAGAGGCTGTATTCAGTCTTACACCCAGAAAGCACATGTCCTGAGAGGGTACTAGACTGGACTTTATTTCTTTATCAGAATACCCTAGGCACCTTAACACTGCCATAACATACTGAAGATGGTGAAGTAGCTTGTCTTTGTCTTGAGCAAGAATCAGGCAATCGTCCAAATAAGGATAAATTTGTATTCCTCTTAACCTTAAGAAGGCTATCACTGGAGCCAGAACCTTTGTGAATACCCTGGGTGCAGTAGATAAGCCAAAGGGCAATGCAGAGAACTGATAATGTAAAGTCCCAGCCCGAAAACGCAGGAATCTCCTGCAGCTGGGCCTGATAGGAATATGAAGATAAGCCTCCTTGAGATCCAGAGTTACCATCCAGTGATCCTTGCCTAGCAGAGGCAGAAGTTGTTGCAAAGTCAACATTTTGAATTTTGGAATGTCCAGGTAAGTGTTGAGAATAGACAAATCCAGAATTGGCCTCCAAGTGTTTCCTTTCTTTGGTACAAGAAACAGGCGAGAATAAAATCCTAGGCCCACTTCTGATGGAGGGACCTGCTTGATAGCCCCCCATTTGTAGAAGTAAAGAAATCTGTTTGTGAGCCTCCACCTTTTGCTGAGGAGGAATGTCTGGCATGCCTTTGAAAGGGGGCAACGTGTGGAAATAAAACTTGTAACCTCGGTTTATGATGTCCAGCACCCATTTGTCCTGGGTAACTAAAAGCCAATTTTGCCTGAAAAGTGCCAACTTTCCTCCCAGAGGAGCTGCCTGACAGGAAGGATCGGGCAGCTGAAAATGCAGGTCATTGGGTCTGTTTACAAAAGGACTGGCCCCTGCCCTCACCTGTAGACTGTGCAGGGGAACTCCACGTCCTAGGCCTAAAGGAACCCTGTGCATGAGCTCTGCCCCTACCACGTCTAGATCTACCCCTAGACTGTAAATCAGAAGAAGGGTAAGCCCATCCCTTAGTAGGCCAATTCCTGCTAAACTTAGGGGGCTGCACCTGCAAAAAATCCTTAACAGTCTGCATGGACTTAGCTTTGTCTTCCATTTTCTTCAAGACTGACTCCACAGGAGAACCAAACAAAACTTCAGACTGCAGGGGAGCATCCAGAATACGAGCTTTAACATGCTCTGACAAGTTCTGATCCTTAAGCCAGGCATGCCTACGAATAACAGATCCAGTGGCAGCCACCCTGGAAGAGGCCTGCAAAGCATCAAAACCACACTGCAAAGAATGCTTACCCACCTGATCAGAGGCATGAACCAAATCTTGTAATTCTTTACACTCTATGCCCTCTGCTAAAGCATCTACCTTAGATTTTAACTGACTAAGGAGAAAATTCTGGTACTTCAGCATATGAAACTGGCAATTCAAAGCCCTCATTGCAAGAGTGGAAGAGGTATACACCTTTTTACCCCACCTATCCAAAGCTCTAGAGTCTTTATCCATAGGAACTGGATTCTTTGCAACAGAAGCCCTGACACCCTTAGGTCCCTGGGTCAGCCCTAGGGCTCTTATACAAATATTTATGAGCCTCTGGCACTCTGTAATACCTATCTGGCTTAACCGGGGTAGGAGGCAGAGTCTGGATTAAGGGAAGCCTCAGAGAAAACATCCTGCACAACATCCAAAACAGGAGGTATAGCCAAGGGCCTATGTTGTGGCAAAAATAAGAATTCCCTAAGCCTCTTTCGGGAATCTGAGAAATCCTGACCTTCCCATTTAAAATGTTCCCTCATAGAATGCAGGGTTTCTGAAAAAGAAAAATCCTCTGGAGGGGAAGCAGAAGGACTAGAATCCTCCGTGTCTGAATCAGAATAAGGGGGAAAATCCTGAATGTCTTCAGCCGAAGACTCTGAGTAATCTGAAGAGTGTTCCAATCCTTCCACCTCTGGCTCCACCCTAGGCCTCTTGTCTGGAGGGGGCATAGAACCTCTGATCAAGGAAATCAAATCTTCTGCCATTTTAAGCATGTGTTTTTTAGGTACAGAACCTGCAGAAGTAGGACTGACGCCAGAGGAAGACAAACCAGGCCTGGCCTTGGAAGGTACCTTAGAGACAGAGGGAGAAGGCCTAGCCACCTTATGTAAAGAAGGGATTACAGCAACTTGAGAGGCCCCCTCAGCCTGACCTGACTCCTGAGAGGCCACATCTTGCAAAATTAAAGGTTCCCCCTGAGACTCAACTGAAACCTCAGCTGGATCCACAGATTCCACCGTGGTTTCTAAAGAACCGGCGTCCGGAACGGACGACTCATCCTGTTTAGACTTTACCGATTTCTCCTTACGCTTCTTAGCGGTAGCGGGCATCGGAGGATCCGACGGCATGTTATAATTACACCGCTTACCAAAGACAAGCCTAGCACAATCTAACCTACATTTAATGGTGCGCTTATTAAATTTAGCACAAAAGCGACACCCGACTACGTCGTGCTCAGGCCCCAAGCAAGGAATACAGAGAGAGTGGTAATCCCTATGAGGTATCTGTTTCCCACAAGAAATACAATTATTCACTTTTTCTGACATCCGGATTAAACTGAGGCAAGAAAAGACAAAAATATTCCCCAACGGGGTACTTAGCCCAACTTGGTTTCGGTCTGAAACTCAGAATACGAAAATTTCAGGACGCCGAACGGCACTTGCAAATGCTGCTTCTGCTTCGGACCATGCGGCAAGAAAGACTGGGGATATGACGTCGGTCATGCGCTTTAGTACCAAGGCGTACTGATGTCAGATCTAAGCGACCATGACCGACGCCAGCCTAATACTTTGGGATTCGGGCCGACCGAGGACAGCGGACTACCCACAGGTTATGACTGCAGCAATGTGAGATGAAGAACATCGGTCTTGCATAGTATCAGGCAAACAAAGTTGACACGTGTGTGTAGAGCTTGTCTTATAAACTACTTTGGAAAGGATACTAAGCCGGTGCTACCAAACAGAGAGGAATTGTGGATGGACTTGCATTTCATAACTTGAAACCAACAGATTTTGTGACTTTCTTGTCAAAATGGAGAGTAACAGGAAAACAAAGCAAGACTTAACTTGGCCCCTTTAAATAAGGGGTTGCAGAGACTGTTGCTATCAATATAGAAAAAGCTACACTGGTTGACTGCAGCAGTTGAAAAACAGTTTGTAACTAACTTTCAAAGTTAATAACTGGATCCATGCTTTTTCCATCCCAAAACAAGGTCTCAGATCCTACAGATTCAACATACCTCATTAAAACCTAGTGACCCCTTCAAGCACAGCATTAGGAACATCCTAAGGATGCACCAGGCATCTAATATTGTTTGGCTGTACTTCAACTACATAACCTCATATTGAAACTGTTAAAAGAATTTTATCTTAAAGCTTGTAAGACAGGCAGCAGAATAAAATTGATGCACAACTCCTGTCTCATGCACTTAAAAGGATTAAATGCTGTGCATTTAAGTACTGTTTATATATGACCAATTTATTCATACAGCTCTAAATATCTTAGAAAAAAATAAAATAAAAAAGTACAAAAGGCAGAACTGCTTAGCCTCGCATAAAAAACCCATAGCGAGATAAAAAGAATGCTAGAAACATTAGGTGTGTGGCTTGAGATATTGAACAAAGTTTTAAAAAACATTACAAAAATGGACACTGCTTATTCAGACCAATAAACTCAGTCTTGTACCTAGAATATAAATGAGGTTTGGTAAAAAAAAAAAAATTTGTCCAGGGAGATCTTCGGGGGGGGGGGGGGGGGGTTAGATAAATATATTAGTGGGAGTTGAGGGTGGGAGGATGAAAGGGTTAAATGGGAAGGTGGGATGATTGGGAGGAAATGATGTAATGGGAAGAAATGATGCAATGGGAAAGGCTTAAGGGGTTTAGGCAAGTGTAGCTGGGTAAGTTAACACATTTTGGCATGAACTTGCTATACCAAGTATTATGTCCATGACAACCTGTAGGTATTTCAGTTTACAGGTAGGTCTAGAGTGATGTTTCTTGTATCAGTTGCAAGGCTAGGTCTGTGTTTAGTCAAGTGGTTACATTTTGTGCTTTGAGTGGCTTGCTGGGGTGTGTTGTCTTTATTTTTAGGGAGAAAGATCAACAACCTGTAGGTATTTCAGTTTACAGGTAGGTCTAGAGTGATGTTTCTTGTATCAGTTGCAAGGCTAGGTCTGTGTTTAGTCAAGTGGTTATATTTTGTGCTTTGAGTGGCTTGCTGGGGTGTGTTGTCTTTATTTTTAGGGAGAAAGATCAGGCGGTTTCGCACCTGTTTTTGGGCACAAGAGTCATGGGCTGCCATGAGCGGTCCGGTTTCTGGGGGATTTATTAGCTTTTGCTTTTATTGGGAATGTTTTCTTTCAGTGGGTTTTGGTCACTTGGATTTCTGTGGTGAGATCATGGGGTGATGGCATACATTTTGTTTTCCACTAGATTCAAAAGAACAAACAATCCTGGTCACATGGAATGTTGTAAACTTTTAGATGGTGCTGAAGGCGATTGTGATAGGGCAGGAAACAGACATATCAGGGTTGAATGTCAGTGGGAGGGTGATTGTGAATACATGGATGAGCGTTCTCTTTTATTCTGCTTCTGTGCTTATTGCACCATGTGGTAGTGAGTTTCATGGGCTGTGACTCATGGCTGATCTCAGGAAACAGGAGGTGGTAATTGGGTGCACGATAGGCCTGTAACCCTTTGCGTATATTTTGCATGTGAGGAAGAATAAATCCATTGTATTGGCGTTACAAGTAATGTTAATTTTAAATGTACAAAGGCTGGTTTAAAATAATGGGTTTTGTGAAATGTGTATGTAGGCTGAAGAGGTTTGCATATTACCTCTAGACTGTAAAGATTTTCACAGAATGTCCAGATTTTGGCCTATTTATTTTTGTTAGTTTTTCATAGATTTGTGGTTTCTGGTGCATTAGTGGCAAATCAATAAATACTGTAGTTATGGAATGGTGACAGACATTGAGTTTCAGCCTTCATATACTTCAGAAAATTCATGCTGAAGCAAAACTTCATACTCTATCAACTTTCAAAGTTGTAAGAGCAATATTTTAAGGGTTGTCTCTATTTTTGGGCCTTAATCCCAGTTTTGTTTATGGCTTTGTCCAGATATCTTGCTAGGAGGCTGTAAAGTATGATACTGTATAAAGGCGCTAGACTATTCACTCTCAGCTAATCAGCTCGTGGTCGTCATGGCTTCTTTCCCATAGGCAATTTTCAATTTATGTTTGTACTTCATCATCTTCTTCGGATACCTGAAGCTGAGGAGTTTGATGTTGATGACCGCCTTAGTTATTGTTCGGGGGTCCACAATAGCTTGGGTAGGGTTTTGTGTGGGTTAGGATGGTATGCTAAGAAAAGAAATAACCAGGGATGATGCAGAAATAGTAAGGCAGTGTTGGACACCAGATCAGAGAAGATAATAAGGGTCTTAAAACAGTGTTATGCTGCAGCCTTATAGATACTTGGGTGTGTGAAGCAGACAGAATTGTGCGTTTCCAACAAAGAAATGTATCGGCTGTTACAAACTTAACCTGAGCCATCTCTGCCAGATGTTATGATCTTACCGAGGAAGTGGACATGGAGAATTCTTCTGGTAGTTTGCCGGCAGGATACAAGCCATGAGACTTGACAATTCTTGCTGCATTCTTTACTAGTCCTTGGACCTACAGAAATATTTTAGGAGTAGCAAATGGAATGATAATAAAATAATTCTGTTACTCGAACAAAGTAATTTGCTGTAGCTGGGGTTGAACATTGGAAGGACAGATTATCATAATAATGCAGCCACTAACCGGCTTGGCCATAGGTGCAGGCAAATAACCGACATACCGTGACAGTGCTAGCTACCTGGAAATGTATATTTTGGGGAGAGAGGATTGTGGAAGTGACATCCTGACCCGAACTGAAAATGTGTGTGTGTGTGGGGGTTGAGGGTGGATGGATGACTGCAGGGGTTGGCTATTTATAAGGAAATGTTGAGACAGGCTGGGCATAGTCACAAAGGCACCAACTATCATGTGTGTGTGTGGGGGGGGGGGTTGTGCGCTTGGTGATTCCTTTGGGTGCGGAATATCTCATTCTCAACTCTCATGTCAATATGGTGGTGGGAATGTTTAGGTAATTACATACTTAACAGGTGCTTTATTTGTGGTACGCAGGGATGCTTAAGTACTTGCGCTGGATGTGCTGATATTTGCGACTGACACTAATAGGATATACTGTGCTAACCAAACTTTGCTTGTAATACAAGGCATGTGGGCCATGGTGGGCATACCTTCTCAGCTGTCCAGATTTTACTCTGACTTGGTCGGTCTCATATCTGTGGCTAAGTTTGGTATAGATTCATAGATTAGTACAAGGCTGCCCTTACGGGCCATTTTAAGCCTAGCTAATTACCCCCTGTGAGAATCAAACCCTGCATCTTGGGTCTGTAAGGTAAACACCTTAACCATCATGCAAACCTATGAGCAATAAATGTTTGCCCCTGGCTGGGGCTTTTGTTCTGGTTGGTGGCTTTGTCCAGGTGTGTTGCTCCGAGTGGTGGGGAAGATGCCACCTGCCCTCAAGATTATTGCCATTTGCAGTTACCAGACTTGGCTAAGACTCAGAAGTGGCAGAATTTTTCGAGAGGTCGAGAAGAAGGCAAATGTTAGCAAGAGAGCACAGTAGGTGTCGTACATGCAATGGTTTAGCTTAAATTGCCGAGACAGAACATTTATTATTTCTTCTAATATACATGGTATTTGTGATATAAACAGCCCCCTTTACCACGTGCTTAGGTTTTATATGGTAATCTTAATGTAACCCAGGTAAGGTAGGTATATTGATATTTAAGTTATCCATCTACAGTGATTAGTCACATATCTCCAGTTGGTATCTCATTTTACTTTTTGTGTTTTAATGAGGGCCATTGATTCTGTTGTATGTTCTTGCTCTGGCTGTGAAAGGATTTGATGGGGTAAGGCGGTGCCAGGTTTTAGTTAGGGGAGGCAGGGCAGTGTAGCGGGGGCAGTTCAGGAGCGAGGTGCACTTTGACATCGCATTAAGAAAGTTTTAATTGTGTATGCAGAGAATTGACAAGTGTTCTTTCTTTTATAAGACAAAGCAGTCGGGGGACCTGTAGAAACTTGATTTGGAAGGTGATGGATTTGACGGGGTGGTTGTTCCTGCTGTTCTGACTATACCGGTCACAAGAGACGTCATGATCAACAGAGCAGTGTGCAATGAGATCGCAGAGGGTAGTTAGCAAAGTGAGCAATGGTTAGTGGATTGAAGGAAGTGGAGTTGAAAGATAATGCATTCTGTTGGGGTGGATTTTCTGGTGGCTGGTGTGGCACAGTGGAGTCCCAGGTAATCCTACTTTATTTGGATTCAATAAGGCACATTTGCATTACACTGATTTATAGAGTACTGGGGTTTCTAGAAACATTGCAGGTATGTGGGTATTCTTGGTGATATTTCAGGATCTGGCTGCTTTGTCTGTGAAGGGCTTAAGAAGGCATTAGATTTATGTTTCTTTGCAGATGCAGGCCCTTTTTTTAATTCTTTACTAGCTTAGTCAATTCATGGCCTTCAGTACTGATACAACAGGGTTTTTGGGGTTGATGACTGGGATCTAACTTGGTTTAGAGATCATGGGTACACCAAATGATGTTTGGCTAAACCCCTTTTTTATGGGTGGTTAGGCGATTGAAAATTTTGATAGGTGAGGGGGAACAGCCTGGTCAGGCTGGCGGCAGAGAACAGGGACAGGCTTGCCCTCTTCAGTTCCCCCTCTGGTGATGGAAGTTTCTTCAATGACTTAAGAAGAGAAAGTGAGCAGTTGGAGGCTACTTGATAAATAAGCAAGGGGTGGTAAGGATTAGTTTGTCTGTTTAAATTCAATAAGTGGTAAATATAAGCAAGCAGAGGCAAGAACACTGCTTACCTGGTTGAAGGTGTAATTCAATAAATGGTATATGAAGCGAGTTGTTGGACGCTGCTTCATAAGTAAAGTGTCGGGCAGTGCAGCAGTAGCACTGTCGCCTCACAGCATGAGGTTCTCCAGTCCGATTCTCAGCTGGGGTGCCTTGTGTGTGGAATCTGCATGTCCTACCTGCATTCGTGTGTGTTTCCTCTGGGTGTTCTTGTTTCTTCCCACATTACAAAGGAATTGCATCTGGAGCATTTCTCCCCGGGCCATACCTCTCAATTGTACCGTTTTTCACAGAATGTCCATATTTTTGGCCCGGTTTTAATAAAATTGTGGTTTTCTCATAAATTAGTGTCAACTCATTGCAGATTGAAGTCAGAAAATTAAGACAGCCAATTGAGTTTCAGACTTCATAGCCTTCAGAAAAATCATGCTAATGTAAAACCTGTTATCCTATCAACTTTTTAAGTTTTAAGAGCAATATTTAAAAACTAACCGTATTTTTGAGCCTTTGTCCCACTTTTTCTTATGGTTTTGTCCAGATTTATTGCTGTAAGAGGTTGAGAGGTATGCCCCGGGCCTATCCTGGAAATTGGTTCTTTCCAAGTCAGACAATAGATAGATAAAGTGAGTGGAAGTATGGACACTGCTTACTGGGTCAGGAAGAATGAGGTCACGCTGTCCTGGATAACATTACATGGATGTTTTATGTGACCGATATCAAATGTTTAGCTGTAATTAATAAATATTGGTTATCAAAGTTATGTAATGGAAGTTTAATAAAGGTCAGACGTCATTTGGTGTGATGTGCGTTTAATGAAGGGGGCAGAGACAATGAATGCTACTGCTTTTAAAGATTTAGCAGTTTAACAACTGGATGCGGGTATCACAGATTTACCCACAGGCTTCACCAATCTGATTACACCATACCAACCTTTGGGAAATCCAAGTCCAAGGGTTACTGCTGTTATCCACGGACATTATTTCAGTAAGAAATAGCTTAACTTTCTTTAAATATCACTTTGCGGCAAATGCCTGCATCAGAGTGAGAGTGAGAGAGAGAGAGAGTGTGAGTGTGTGAGTGAGTGAGAGAGAGAGAGAGAGAGAGAGTGAGAGAGAGAGAGAGAGAGAGAGAGAGTGAGAGAGAGAGAGAGAGAGAGTGAGAGAGAGTGAGAGAGAGAGAGAGAGTGAGAGTGAGAGTGAGTCATCTCTATAGCAGATGGTCACCCCCCCCCAACAGCTGGAATCTGAAGTATGAATCTCTAATATCTGGCATTATTGACAGACACATTCTTAATGATTTACTAGAAAATGTATGAGAACAATCAGGAACTTTCTATAGAAGTCATGACACTTTAGCACTCGTGGTACATTTGATCACAGGTATAAGCTCTTAACTGATCAGAATTTGTAGAACATCCCTGATTTCTCACATTTTTGTCATGTCCCTTATAAAATGTGTTGGAATATGAATTATGGAAGATATGCAAGAAATTCTATCCAGTCAACAACAGCCCAGTGGCAAGGCTTCTTGCTACTCATATATGCCCAGTTTACAATGGGCATGCTGACTGGGTCTCAGTTCAGCACACTTGCTTTTGAATATTACTTTTTCTAGTATAATATGCCTTTTACATTACATTTCTTTAATAAAAACATGCAGTTCAAGATAAAACATTTGTGAATATATAGATTGATCTTGTCTAAAGGTTCAGGATGCTGCCACTTAAAGGTTAAATACAAGCTTTCAGATCTCCATGGGAGGAAATTATGAGTGGCATGAGCTTATGCTGACCTACATGATAATTCGAGTGCTGATTTGGAAAAACAAACGGTGAATTGTTAAACCAACATAACAATACATAGGATTTGCTCTAGCTGAATGGATCCTCATGATGGTAAAAATAGTTAATTTGGAACACTTAAAACAGTCATGCCAATGATTACCAAGTATCTTTGTTGGTTGGTTGAACTTTACCTTTGAAGCCAAACTTATGCATACTGAATGGTAGCCTCAGAGTTCTGTACAACATAAAAAAAAAAAATTCACAGCAGCCTTAAAGTACAATAATGGTTTGATCAGCTCAGCTATACATTTTCTAGAAAGATGCAGAGGCACAAACCAACAGCTGATTTTCGCAGACCAACACTCAATTAGCTTATAACACTGAACCCTCTTTCCCTCAGACTAGGAATCCAAAACAGCAGTAGTGCCTTAAAAAAACATGGGAAGGAAGCCAACATAGAGGGGTAATCAGTGGCATTCAAATGTTACACGCACACACAGACAGACAGACAGGCACGCACACACAGACAGACAGACAGGCACACACAGACAGACAGACAGGCGCGCACACACAGAAAAATGAAAAACAAAAACCTGGCTTGGGCTGCAAATGCAGGTAAACCAAAACGCAAAACACAAACTTGGAAAAACACAAAACAGGTGATACTGTTAACAAATCACGCTAGTCTCTACAAAAATAAAAAGATTTTATTATAAATGCACCCAAGTATCAGTCCCTTAAGTTACAAAAATAGAGCATCTGTGGGGAAAGACCAGTCAGGTAACAGACTTGGATAGTTTAGAATCCGTGGCTAGGACCATGGGTAATAAATAACCCAAGCAAATTCTAGAAATCCTGACTGTAGGTAAATAAATTGAGGACATTCTCTAGTGGTTTTTGAAAATGTGTATTTTAAAGATTCACAAGCCCAAGTCCTCTAAGCAACGCAACTAGTTGTTTTAGTAAGATATATGTTAACAGACACTGCAAGTCTAGAGTCAAACTGACATGTACCAAAGGCTTACGATAAGCCTTCATCTAAATATGCTCCTTTGCTTGCAGACCAGAATATCTTTTTTACTATCTAGATTGTTTTGGTGGTGCAGCGGTAGCGTTGTCGCCTCACAGCAAGAGGTTCTCCCATTCGATTCTCGGCTGGAGCACCTTCTGTGTGGAGTTTGCATGTCATCCCTGAGGTTGAGTGGTGCTCGACAGACATGCGTGAATGGGCATGCCTTCACTGAAGGTTGGGCATCTGGCTGGCACCTCGGCACCATAAAAATCGACTGCCAATCAGCAGACCGGAGTTCCACTGTAGTGACCCCTAACTGGGAAAAGCCGAAAGAAAAACAAGATTGTTTTGTTTCATATGCTGCAGAAAATGGCAGATGAGAAAGTACTGCACAGTTGCAGAAGTATACAAGTAAAAACTGTTAATGATGGCAGACGAGCTGAATCTGAAAATATACCTGTGTAACATAATATGCTAATGGTGATTTTCATAACTACTAGAAACATAGAATGTGCTGTCAATAAAGTCTTATTAAAATTGTTAAATGTTAATATTGTGGTTAAGGGGGAAAAATAGGGATTGCTCATAATAGGTAGAAGGATTATATTCCTCGCTTTATAATCTGTATATGCATAAAAGGGTCTATATGTTAAATGTTTGAACATCCAAAAGGTCGAACATTACATGGTAAAGACCAAATGTTCGACATTTGGATGTTTTAACATCAAATAAAAACAGCGTGAGCAGGGAGCCAAGCACCCTGCACCCCCCACACCCCCCCTACTTATATATACTAACTCAGAGACCACACTTCAGCGCAGAAAAGGGAAGTTCTCCCTATCCACACCATACAGCGCCGTTGAAAGTCAATCTTCCAACACTTACATTTTTGAACGTTTGGTCTCAACGATGTAACGTTCGAAATTTTGAGCGTTCGAAGAATTGTCATAGACCCACATAAAATACATATGAAACAGAAAACTTAAGTGCTGTGTACATGGAGACAAAAGGGACTACATTGTAACACACCCTTTTAAACAAAGGGTTGCTTCCCGCAGTATTATGTGATAAAATCAAGACTTTTCCCCCAATTCATGTGGCTACAGAAGATAAAGGAAAAGTTCAACTGGACAAATTGCCAGGAGTACACAGTGCCAGTGAAGAAACAGTTTGCCAAGAGGAGTTTATTTTTGTTTATTAACCTGATAAGTGGACGAGTCCCAAACACCATTTTCAGCAACTAACTGGGCCCAAAGGTTAGGTTACATAGTTAAATGTACAGTACAAGCAAGCAAACAAAAACACATTAATAGAACACACATGCACAAATTTGAATGTAGTCTACTAAAACAAATACATACCAAGGAATAACAATGGAAAAATATATATGAGAGTGAGGGTAGGGCTATGTTTACGACTTGGTACAAATGGTTATAGTTTATCATCCACCGCCTCAAACACTTTCAGAACACATTTTTTTTTAGCTAATCTGAAAGTCGTGCCTTGAAGTCAAGCAGGGAATTCAAGTTCTTTTCGAGGGGGAGCTTACTCCACAAAGCTCGAGCAAATCAGGAAAAGGCAGCTTTTGTTGCTCAAGTTTTAAAAAGGGGGACAGTCAGGTAACATGGCATTGTCTTGGCTACTTCATAATGAATATGAATGTTCTCCAATAGGGAGTTTTCTTTTCAGAGGGGGCAGTAGCATTCCTGAAGGATTTTGTGCAGTAAGATAAAAAGTAGTTATGTCAATCTGAGTCACTGGAAGGCAGTTCAGAGCCTGAAATATGGAGCAGTAATGTGATCTAGGGTCTGCTAGCAGGGCAGATATGGCAGTTCTGTTAAATTATTTGTAAACGTGGTAATTTCATTCTCCCTACATTACCCAACGTCCATTTTCTAGTTTTGGCTGAAAAATAATCTTTGCTATGAATTTACAGGCGGTATAGGATAACAGATGGAAGAATTTTTAAGAGAGCTTTAGCTGTGTGAGAGCATTATTAACAGTGCCAGGATGAGTGGTAACAGCAAGATACTGACCAGGGGTTATTTCCAGACATTTATACTCAGATGTGTAGGAAACAGGATTTCCCCTGGATATCTGTGACAATAATGTTGAGCAGGTACAGAACTTTGTGTGTACTGCAAAAAAAGCATAAGGTTAGTATTTTGTGGTCAACAAGAAGTTTATTTTCATCAGCTCACTGACAGCGTTAGAAATAACTGCTGAAGTTGACACTGAAGGATAGTGGAGCATTTAGTTTTTGGTGGTGAAGTACAGCATCTGTGTAAAGAATAAGGTTAAGCTTAGAGACCTCATGGGACAAGCACAGGTTTGGGAGATGCCAGTATATAGGATTGCAGTATGACAAGTGACTGTTGTCAAACTTGGAACATCCTATATTAATGCAGCTTTGGAACCATATGATGACATTTTCACCAAAGACAAGTTACTATAGCTTGTCTCTGGCAAGAAGGGTTCGAGAAACTTGAAACTGAACCCGGTTAACAGACTAATTTGAATATTTGCAAGCCATTGTGGAACCTGACAGAGAAGATCCCATAGTCATAAATATACTAAAGGTAAGTAGATATAAATTAGGAGGAGGAGGAAAGATTTTGGGTGCTGTTTAGTAAGGAGAATAACCACCACCACCACACAAATTATATTAAAGCTGCAGAAAGTATTTTAAGTAATAAGTCACCACAGGAATGCATCAATAGAGAAAGGAGATTTTTTTCAATATGGATGACTGCAAGTAGGTGTACAGAAAACAGGCAAGAAGAGTTTGGAATTTATCAGAAAAGAATGGCAAATGAACTGTAAGAAATAACTAGAGGGGGAAAGGTAAAAAGAGCCAAAATGAGACCAAGTAGTAGTTTGGACCGCAGGTCAGGGACTGCCTTCCGTATCAGGGATTAAGAAATAAAAGGTCTAGGGACCTGAACTTTGTCTGTGACTGGACCGGAACATGCTGGAGAGACATGGGTGTCCCAGAAATTGCCCCTCCTATGAACAGACGTCTCATCCGTGTGAACCAGAGTTTGTCTACTACCCAGTTTAAATTACCAGGCCGGGCAACCATGTACCTTATGGACAGAGGTAGCTTATAAAACACATGGCCCGCAATGTCATATTTGCAAACAGGACACGATTATTCCTTTGGGCAAGCTTGACGAGGTTTTAGAAAGCCAATCCCCCCCCCCCGCCCCCTGAGTCATTACCCTAGCAACAGTCTAGGATTTTATGAATACAGTATTTTTCAGAGAGAGAGAGGGAGAGAGGAGCCCTAAGGGAATGACCTGTTCCAGTAGAGGGTTTAATTTAACCTAACACAGATGCTGCTGCTAAAAAGGGAATAATTAGTAAGGCAGAGTAAACACCTGCTAACTTCAAAAATCAGTCAGAGGAGGTTAGTAATGACTGGGAAAAGAGGTTGGAAAAGAGAACAATGGGAGAACATACATATGTATGGCTGCAAAGTATGCAACAAAACCAGAAGGTTTAGGACTTTTGCTTGGAAGCATTTAAAAAAACATGTTTATACCCCAAACAGACTTTAAAAGAAATTTTCTCAGGTAGGTAGCAAATAGGTGTGTGCTAGGGAAGGAAGAGGCAACTGCTACTGGGAATATGTTTTTTGAGAATATAATAATTCCGCAGATTAATATCAGACTACTCTGTTAGAAATACTGGCGGTGTGGCAAATGGCTGCAGCTAAGGAAACTTATTTTGAGCTGGGATACAGGATCCGAGTAACCTAGACATGTTGTCTGCAAAAAATACTAATAAAATGGAAATCAAAAATCTAAAGCAATTGTATTTGAAAGCGAATATCTTAAAAAATAAAATAACTGGAAGAGAAATATTTAGAGAAGGGCAGGAGCAAGTTATACATAAATAAATGGAATGCATGGGAACAACACATGCAGAATAATGTCCTGGAGGAGGAGCAAGATGGTAGTAATTGAGTGATTAATATAATGCTGGACTGAAAAAGTCATTATAAAGAAAGAAAACATGTAATGTATAATGTATGGAAATGTCAATATGGTTCATTTCTTTTCAATTAATATAGGTGTGTCTAAGTGTACAAGATGGCTAACTCATACTATAGGAAAAAAAAAAAAAAGTCTTAAGCTTCTCCCTGCGGTACCAAAGCAGATAGTCAGAAACAGAAGGTGAACTCTCAGGGTAATGAAGATAAAGCTAAACAAATACAGAAAGGGAAGATAGTAGTAGCCCAGTAGTAGAAAATGTTTGAGTTGGTTTTGCTCCTTAAAAATGTAGATTTCCCCGAGTTTTGTCTGAGGTTGTGAGAAAAACCAACAAGAAGCTGTGTGTGAAAGTATTTTGGAGTTTGTCCATGAAACTTATGTGAAAATAGGATTTTTACCTTGTACAAGGAAGGAATCAAGTATTCCGCAGGGGTACAGCGGAAGCATTGTTACCACACAGCAAGAGGTTCTCCCGTTCAATTCTCAGCTTGCCTTGGGAGTGCCTTCTGTGTGGAGTCTGCATGTCCTCCCCACAGTTGAGTAGCATTTGAAAGACATGCATGCGTAAATGGGCGTGCCTTCATTGAAGGTTGGGCATTGAGCTGGCACCTTGGCATTTTGTAAAAAAAAAAATCTGCCAATCATTAGCGGACCGAAATTCCGCTGTGGCCACCCCTTACCGAGAAAAAGCAGAAAGACAAGGAAGGATTCAAGAGAAGTTAGTCTTTGTGGAAAATACATTTGAGTAAAGCCTGATGATAGCAAAATGGACACTTTTTTCCTCCCCTTTTAAACCCATATTCTAATTAACTGAACCCAATGGTCATGCTACCTTTGCTCAATCTACTGGTCCTCGATACTGACCAGGAGAATGGATTGAGCTTGTCAAAAACTCTTCTTTTCTGGATTCACTAGCTCCATGCAATCTTACCTACATCACGAGACACAAATTGAAGGATTTGCCCATTGCATCTCTTAGGGGAGAGATGCTCACTCTTGTGGGGGCAGAGGGCTTTACCTGAGGAATGAATGGAGAGAGTTTAGCTGTAGGAGCAGGTCAGTCATTCAGGTGACCTCCCATGGAATTTCTAACTGTGATCAGCAGCAATCCATAAACCCGTCGCTGACCAGTTTCCAGTGTAAACCATCTCACTTCCACAAGTTATCCACACTACAAGGTATGCATTGATGCAGCATATTGCATTTATGTGCAGAGATACAAGAAGCAAAATGAGAGCCAACTCCCGGCTCAAAGGATGGACTGACAACTACTCCCTCCATCATCTTGACCCAATACCTCCAATGTCAGAAGCATTAGTCAAATCAAAATCACCTAGGTAATATCACCCTGTAAATAAGCCTCAACTTGAACTGAATGATAAATTTAGTCTCAAACTATTAAGGAGAATCCAAAAAAACCTGCAATACAGTAAACTCAGTTAACCAGAACTCAAGCAACTGGCACTCTCAAACAACCAGCCAAAAAAAAAAAAAAAAAAATTAACAAAAACAGTACAATTTTCATGTGCTGTACTTTTTCCCCCACAGAAACATACCTTACAGTTTTAGAATTTGAGGGTTTTAAAAAGTAAGGAAGGAATAAATTACCTCCCCCTGACCTGAGAACCAAGTCAAACCATACATAGTACAAGGTATAGTATCAGTCAGGCCTATTTTTAATAGTAACTCTCAAGCAACCAGAAACAAGTTATTCAGCATCTACCAATCCCTATGGACACACATACACACACATACATGCATACATACATACACACACATACACACACACACACATTTATAAAAGATTATGTAGATGTGTGTACATGTCTGCTAGAGTCATTTTTTTGCGAGACTTCTATTTGGATAACCAATCTCGGTTACCCGATTAAAAATCGCTGCTTTTGCACTTTTATCCAATGTAATGCTCCATAACAGAAGCTAAAACGACATATGTGGAATAAAGATTTTCTTTCGTTAAATATGACCTTGATACAATATCGAAAGAGTAGGATAAAACACTTTTGGTTTTATTATAGCCTTGAAATATGCTTAAAATATATTAGTTTGAACTAGCCCCCTGGGTGGCAAGTAACCTACTTGATTGTGTCAGTACAGCCCGTGTTTTATAATTACATTGCTTAAAAAGTTAATCTCAGTATGAATATATTGCTTCAGCAATATTCTTTCTAAAAAGCTGTATGTGATGGAACATTATTCCTGTTTCCGAGTATGCTATGGCTAAAGCATTACTGATTTTCAGTTTAATTGTTCCCCTCTGGAAACACTGTTGTGAAGACCGATTTTACATGCTCAGATTTTATGAAAAGCACCTGAATTGTATAATGGATTTCCAAAAAGATTGTTTAGACATCAGTTATATTATGGATGGAATTCAAATTTGACAATGCAGTTCACACTAAAATAAGCCAAGTTGGGCCGCTTCACTATTAAAGGATTTATAATAAAAGAGTACATTAAGTACTTATCCATCTTATTAACAGGTGCAGCACAGCAGACAATGTTGTCACCTCACAGCAAGAGGTGCCCCAGTTCTATTTTCTGCTGGGGTGCCTCTGTGTGGAGGCTACATGTCCTCACTGTGTTCATGTGGGTTTTCTCCGGGTACTCCAGTTTCCTCACACATTCCCAAAGAAATGCATTAGGTGGATTGGACACACTAAACTGACCATAGGCGAGTGTGTGGCACAGAAGAACTACTGCGGCAGGATTAGCCACTCAGCAGTGCAAACCTTGGCTCTAGATGATTGCCACTATTGAAGTGGAAAAAAAAATACATATATGCAACCTATACTGGGTCCAAAACAAACCAAGAAAAAACTTTGCAGTGTGGAGGGGTGATGTTCTCTTCCTGAGTTATGTTATGCACTTAGTTCACTTAAACATCAAACTGCAAAATATAACTGCAAAATGTGCTAAAAAATCAAATGGAAAATAGTAGGTAGCCCACAGTAGAGTTAAAAATGAATATCTTTCATTGAAGCACACAAACAAGCGATTGTTTACATCTTCTGCTTACATGTTTTTATGTTTTGCATCCTACTTAAGTTTTCACTTGTATATCAGTACACGTCTATTCATATTGTGATTTGTTTTTGACACAAACCTGATGAAGTATTTACTGTTACGAAAGCAATCTGTTAAAAGCTGTACATTTATTAATATTTATTCTGGTAGACGTCAAGTGGAAGATCTTTGCCAGTCTTTTTAGTTAGCTTCTTAATTAATGTTTGGATTAGTTGGTTAGCCTACAACAAAAAAAAAAAAAAAAAAAAAAGAAGAAGTGTTAATAACTGGTCTTGTATTCTAATTTCTCTCTAGCTTTTCAGTTTCAGTTCTAGGTAGCACAGTCTGTGCACACTATGGTGTTAAGGGGGAAGGAGAACTTGGCTAAAGGAATGATTTTAAATGCTTTCATTGCTCTTAACACACCCACTCCAACTACTCCCTTGCTCCAAACAAACCAATTGTATATAAAATGAGGAATGTTTTGATGCTTTTGATTATTACTCAACTAGGATCGCTTGTTTGCGTTTTTCAATAAAGGATATTCCATTTCTAACTCAACTGTGGACAACCTACTATTTTCTATTTGATTTATATTAAGTGAACTAATTGCATAACATAATTCAAGAAGTGAACATCGCGCCCTCCACACTGTGAAGTTTCTTCTTTGTTTGTTCACTGTTGTATAACTTGAGCACTAATCCAGGCATTCTTTAAAAGTATTCAATTGTATTTATTACTGCTTGGTAGTAACTTGATTAAAAAGTGTAGCTATCATTCTAAGTCTTTTGGATTAAGCACTTGGGCTTCAGACCAGTTTTACATTAGGAAGGTTTGTGGCCTGCACTGTGGTGGCAGGACAGGTAGCTTACATCCTTCTAAGTTGGGAACTGCTGATTGAGGGCTCAGTGTCTGTTATTCTAAAAGTGTATTAGTTCTGGTTTAAGCACTTGGGCTTCAGGCCAGTTATTTTACATTAAGAAGGTTCATGGTCTGCACTCTTGTGGGAGGAGAGGCTGGACTCTGCCCTTCTGAGCTGGGAATTTCTGGTTAAAGGCTTATAGTGCCTGCATATTTGAACTGTTTCTTACTGAAATTGGTACACCTTGTTTGCTGTAGCATAGACTAGATCCAGGCCTGCTGAATCTAGCTTTGTATGCTTGTTATTTCCCAAAAACGCTAATTCCACCTAAAACACAGCTTTTCAGCGCTTCTGTGGATCCCTAGTGATATCTGCATTGTTTACTGTACTTATTTCCTTGTTTCATTTGAAAGAAAGTTACCGTTTGTCGTTTTTGCATTTAAGTTACCTGTAACACATTGCATTTAAGTTACCTGGCACTTGCTCACTAAGTCAGCACTAAAAAATTAAAAGCACTACACCCTCACAAACTCCCCTTGAGTACCTTGTTCCCCATTGGCCCTTTTTTCAATTATAAAGGAATTCCCAATACTATTCTAGCATGTCCAAAGGTCAGTTGTCAATCTCCTCTCCGGTCCAGCTGGTGAATCTGGGAATCTTGAGGCAATGTTACAACTGCCTCATGTACACAGACAACCCTCTCCTCCTCCCAACAAATTCCAACACATGTGAGAGATGCAACCATATAGCCAAACTGGAGGCTAAGCTCTCTCAACTCAGTACTGGCGTAACCAGTCAGGAGGAGAAGGAAACCACACTCGCTACAATTCCAGTCTCACATAGACCTACCATGACAGCAAACCAAACACAAACACACAAAAACATACTCAGAGGCTCTAAATAAAAATCTGCCTAAGCAGCAGAGACCTCCAAAGCAGACACCCAAGCAACCGCTACCCCAAAACAAAACACATGCAACACATAGCTCACAAAGCCAGTGTGCCAAACAGTCACAGCCCTTAAGGCTAAACAACACACCTGATACACTTGTAAAAGGTGACTATCGCCAGGCACACCGACGTCCTGCTCACCAGGCTGAACAAGGAGAAGGTCACGGTGAGCTGTCTGTTGGGCGCTAGGATCCGCCACATAACACAAACACTCAGGTCACTCCAAGGCAAGTACAAATATGACTCGGTCATTGTCCATGCTGGTGTGAATGACCTGAGACGTACCTCCCTGGACTACAAGAAAAGACACAGAGGAGCTCTCTGAGCATGTAGCCCAGGCCGGTATGACCCTGACCTTGAGTAGCATCTTACCCTCAACCAAGAATGATGCCACAATATGAAGACAAGATGATCAATTTCAACAATTGGCTTAAGTATTGGTGTCATTCAAAGGGGATCCAATGCCTGTCAGCCTGGGATGACATGCTCGACAAGCCACGATGCTTCGCTAGGAACGGCTTGCACCCGTCACCCCTGGGCTTTCGGATATTGGCAAAGGCTCTCGTTACCCCCATAGTGCCTTTTTTAGGCAAGGCTCAACAGACAAACCCACCTCCATAGGTATCACAAGGGATAAGAAACTAAGAGTAATGCTACCCAATGCCATTAGTCTAAACCTCAAGATGCACACACTCGAAACTCTCCTTAGCATGGAGAACATAGATATCTGTGCAGTAACAGAAACCTGGTTCAAGGCTCCCAAGAACACCCCAGCACTACCAGGTTATACCTCATACCATGCTTTTCGGCCCCATAACTTGGACTGAACTACAAAAGGAGGGGGAGTATCAATATTCGTCAAAGATACCCACACCTCCAGGTTGGTGGCACAGCACGAAGCATCAGAGACTATCCATGTGCAACTAACAGTGGGTAAAACTGCCTTCCAGTTTATAGCCTGCTACAGACCACCATCCCAAACCCAGGAACCCCACTTGGCTTTCCTGAGAACATTGAAAAATATGAAGGTCTCTCCAAACACCATTATATTGGGAGACTTCAACTACCCAAAACATAGACTGGGAGTATTACTCCAGCTCCAACACCCAAGCCCAAAGGTTCCTAGAATTTATCAACTCAAATGCTATGGAACAACTTGTTACCACTCCCACAAGAGGGGAAAACATACTGGACCTGATCATCACCAACATGGGGACTCTATGCTCCAGACCAGAAGTGTGTCCCTCACAGGTAAGATCAAACCATAAACTAATCTCACTGGATATTCACATCCCGACCCCACCCCCTGCCCAGAAAACCACAGTGAAAAACTTCTCTAAAGCAAATTTCACACTCCTCAAAACAGAGGTAGAATTCCTACAAAGCCCCCGGGCCTGTGGAAAATACGGCCCAGACCGCAGAATCCTTTATAAACGCATTCTATGAACACCTTCAGGAATGCATGGATCATGCAATCCCAAATAAAAATCAGGACTCAATCCTCCAAAGGCAGACGTCCTGTCTGGTGGACCCCAGCCATAAACAAACTATACAATAGGAGGAGGAAGCTACTACATGAGAGTGTAAAATCCCAAAAAGGGAAGGCATCTTTGATCAGTATTAGCAAAAAACTACGGGCACTCATAAAATAGTCTAAGGCCAGCTTCGAGAGAAAAATTGCACAGGACACCAAGGATAATCACAAGGCTTTCTTTAGTTATGTTAGGAACCTGGGTGGAAATTCCCAGATATGCTCAGAATTAGTCCAAAATGACAAAAAAATACACCAAACCCACAGACATTGCCAACATCCTAACTGAAAGGTTCAGCAGAAACTTCTCCCCCCCTCCCCACCAAAAGGGCAAATATCTATTCCCGCAGAGTGCTGCCCCCCTGACATCTCAGATGCTCTCCAAAGCAAAAAACACAGCATCAATGGGACCAGATGGTGTCCTGGGCTGCGTCCTACATGAACTCCAAGAGCAGCTAAACCCAAACATAAAACTACTGTTCAATCTCAGCCTTACTACAGGATATGTACCCAAAGAGTGGCGTACAGCAACAGTGGTCCCGCTCCACAAAGGTGGTGTCGCAACGGAGCCTGACTAGCTTGGTCTGCAAAGCTATGGAAAGGATCATCATGGACCTCCTAAATAAAGATATTGGGGACCTACAGACACTGGATCCTACCCAGTACGGCTTTGTTAAGGGCAGATCCTGGTCGATTTCTTTGAAACAGTCACCAACGCCATTGACGAGGGGAAGGTGGTCCACACAGCCTACCTGGACCTCGCAAAAACCTTCGATACAATACCCCACTCGGGCATTATAGATAAGCTCACCAGCTTAAATATAAACCCCTATGTCACTAGATGGGTTGAAAACTGGCTCAATGACAGAACCCACATGGTTAGAATTGCTGGAGCCATGTCAGACTCCAAATCAGTTACAAAGTGGCATCCCACAAGGCTCAATCCTGGGACTTCTCTTGTTCGGTATATATTTCTCGGAGGTACAGGCCAACATGGAAGGACTGTGGCTGACCAAGTTCGCAGATGACTGCAAACTGTGCGCCATAATCGACTCTCCAGCAGACACAAGCATCCTCCAAAAGGGCCTCATAGAAACAGACAACTGGTGCCAGAGCCATGGCCTCAAGCTAAACACCAAAAAGTGTATAGTCATCCCATTTGGCAAAAACAAAGTGCCCACAAATTACCACATAGGTGGTAATCCAAAGAAGTAATTAGGGACCTGAGGACCCAAGTTGATAGCAATCTCTCATTTGACAACTACGTGGCCAAAGTGGTTAGAAAATCATTTTATATAGCCCACCTGATCATGAAGGGATTCACATCTAGATCAGGGGAGGTCATCGTGCCTCTTTACTCATCCCTCATCAGGCCCATAATTGAGAACAATGCCCCTTTTGGGATGTACCTTACCAGACACCTGCAGCAACTGGAAAGACCCCAAAAGTACCTCATCAAGAGGATCAAAGGGCTCAAACAGATGCCATATGCTGCCCGGTTAAAGAAACTCCAGCTCTACTTAGTGGCATACCGCCTGCTCAGAGACGATCTGTGCCTGATGTATAAAGCCATGTCCAACCCAGAATTAATGGACATGCTGCACCTCAGAAAATCCAAATCCCATCGAGCTACACGCTCGAAAGACTTTAACCTCAGCACTGAAATAAATAGGACATGCTGGAGGGACAGATTCATAACTCAGAGGCTCCCTTCACTCTGGAATAAAATCCCAGTCCAGGATAGGCAGAGTCCCTCATTGACTCTTTTCAAGAGGAATCGTGATGAGTGGATGGGAGATCGTAGGTTTACCCCGGATATCACTTCTGTGTCACTGTTAGACAGAGGCACAGTATACTAACCTCGAAAAAGGGCATAGCAAAATTAATTTAAAATGGGTGGCGAAAGCCAAACACACTCTGGCTAGGCTTATAAATGCCCTAGGGCAGATAGCCTAGTATGAACCCATGAAGTGACACCCCTACCCCGTGTGCAAAAATGGGAAAAAGGGGTTGTGGCTGGATTGACATCTACACAGATAATTTGCATCTCTCTGAAATTCTCAGCTGACTGCAAAATCAACCTCTTAGTACGCAACATATGTACATATTAGACATGCACACTTCCTTTCCACATACCAAAACATAATAGCAGGCGGCGACATGCACATCCCCCATCTTGTACACTGTACATGAACTGCCTATTGGTTATGTGAAGCTAAGTAGAGCAGAGATGCAATGAATCAGGGTCAGCACAACTCTTCCTTCCCCAGTCTGATAGTACAGGCAATCACAGACTCTGCACAGATGCTACATGTACACACATTCAATGCTTACATACACTGTGTTCAGGATCTCATCATTCAAAAGTTACAGGTCTCATTAAGTAGCAGTTATTCACTTCATACAGACATGCATGCACTCGTATTACCCCTGTACCCAAGACCAGACACAGTAATACATACTTGCATGGACTCCCTCATGTGTGTGTCCACACACACACACATACAATTATGGACCTGCTGGCTAGCAGTATGAGGTTGCTTTACTTCACCTTGGGTATTCTTCACAACTGAAACGACCCAGTATCTGAAGCTAAATTAGCACACACACTCCCCTCCTTTACATGGTAATCACTTATTGTGAACATCTGTATTGTCACACTTTGCAATTTCACCTCCAAAGCGGTGCCCTATGACAATGTACCTCACCATCATCATCATGTACTATATCCCCACCTGCTACCTTTGCATGTCACACTAAACCTCTTGCTGCTCAGTTGGTACACGGTTTCATCAGTGAGGGAAATGTGTACCGGGACAACTTTGTTGAGTAAAAAGTAAGACATGCAGTATTAAGTACTAAACAGTCCATCAATAAAATTATACCCAATTATAATTCAGAATATCACTGGATGATTTATTCTATGCCATTTCATCATGACCCAGCTCCATCAAGCTACAACTCAAATTAACAAAAATCTTACTCACACATCCAAGAAGTTATGCTATCATGGGTTCTGCATTTGATTAAATCCAGCCTGAAGTGTTACGTAATGCAACATAATAACATTATTTTAACAGAAAATAGACCTCCTAGTAGTCAGCAGCAGCTGAAGCCTCCATTACTGCTGCTGTTGGGGGATTTAATGGCATTACAAAGATTAGGTAACAGGCCTGAACAAGTTCATGAGCAGTGAAGGTAAAGGGAAGGTGTGATGGAAGCTAGGATTTAGTGACAGGATTATTCAGGGGCTGAGGCAATCAAAGTTACCAACCAGGGAGTCCATACAACCAGACATTCAAGTAACAAAGCTTCTGTCAACAGGGGATGTAACAAACCATGTGGTAGACTGGCAAAGAACAAACCAATAACTTTGAAGTTTTATAGCACTGCAGCTCCAATGGAATGTCTGCACAGCTCCTGGACATAAAGGGCAAGTCTGCCTAGCACAGCTGAAATAAGTGGCAAAGGGAGCCATAGAGGATCCAGCAATATGAGAAATTACTAAAAATAACTTCCACAGCTGAAAACAGACTAGGGTTAATAGCCATGCTACTTTGTAAACAGAAATCCAGGACTGTGGGTGGCAAGGTTCAAAGTGGTCTGGAACCACTGTTTGTGTTCATGCTCCTTGAAACCTGCCATGTATTTTTAGCTAGACAGGGGATCTAGCATACATCTCAGCTATTGCTAGTATAAGCAGTACACTACTTATCCCATAGGTGCTCAGATTGCAGTGAGCTGAACCACATTCTTCCCTCTAAGATAAGCAAAGCTAGTGGTGACCATCAACTCTGGTCCACCCTAACTTGGACATTCTGTGCCCCATCCAGTAATCATACTGGGGTCAGTTTAGGTCTACAGGACTATTTCTCACGAGCATGGAAGCAGTCTCATTTCTGCATTGATTTCTCCATCATCAGGTTCTCTCCTACCAATATCGTATCCTTGTTCCACCTATTTTCACTGCTATACACTGTTGGTCCCAGCACTAGTCCGATTTGATAGACCATCTCCTGGAACTGATGAGCTGGAATCCAACAAGCAGTTATCAATGTACCTCCTATTTTACCTTTGCTCCATCTCCCATGTAATTGCTTCCTAGACTGTATTCCATACCCCCCTTTTTTTTGTTTTTGTTTGTTTGTGTCAATTATCCCCCAATACCTGCCAGTCAACAGCTGTCCTGCAATATACTGGACTTCTCTTTCTACTGGATCTAGCTCAACTCAAACTAAAAATCAAATTGCACCAAAACATTGAAAAATGTTATCTAGTACACACAGTGGTCTGAAATACAAAAACTGCAGAACAAACGTTTGGCACCACTCCACACCCCAGCTATTTATATCATTGCTGACTCCACAATAGCACAGTATGGAAAAGGAGAACATTATTTTCCCCAAATGCTTGCTGATTTCAAATTATGTTCGACCAAAAGTGAGATAAATGCCATTCAATAAAATAAATAAAACACAAATAAACTGGGGGGCATCAACCCCCCACCCGCCTACTTAAATATACCAACTCCAAGATCACACCACAGTGGAAGAAATGGCAAAGTCCTGACAATGGCCCAGCAATTTTTTTCCCGGGGGGGGGTCACTGTTCTGTATCTATGCCATTTTGGCTGTTCAACCTTTAGAGGATGATCAACTAGCATTCAATGGCATCAACTTTCGATAAGCTGATCAGACCTCTCAACCAATTGGTGACAAATTTCAACAGAATTAGGGACAAGTCAAGAAAAAATCAGGGACACTTAAAATATTAGCGCTATTAACTTAAAACATTGACAGAATCAGAGCATATGAATTAATACACATTTTCTGAAGTAAAAGTAGTTTATAACTCTTAATTATTGTCATTATTCATTAAGTGTAATTCACCACCTTTCCTCCAAAAGTCACTAGTTTCAGGAGGGATTAAGAAAGAGACAGAGTTAAAATTTGAGTCAAAATCAGGGGCAGTTGAGAGGTATGAAGCCGATATAGACACCCTGTTGCTGAGGCTAAAATATAATTTTGCATCAACACTTCCCATTCTTTAAACAAAACAATTTGTTATCTTTAGAAAGGCTATTTATCTCTCTTCAGAATGCACATGCATAACATGTTAATGTGCTGTCCAGCCATGTGGCGCAACATTGTTTTTCTACACAGCCACAAATTTATGCACGTTAGCATCCTCGTCTCTCAGTGTACCTGTGAAAACCAACATTCGGCATTACTGATTGGCTTTTAGCTATAATTACATTACTTATATGGTCAGGAACATTTGCAACTTATATACTGATTTTGTTTTTGTTGTTAAGAGATCTTAATCATTCATATACAGACTATAAAAAGATGTTCTATCTTGTTTAAGACTTGTTCAAATAATGCCATAAAATTTGCCATCTGACTCTCACCATTCCCACTTGAGCTTTTCGCTAGAAGCATAATAATCTTGGAAGTGGAGTCAAATAGACACCCGTGTGCACAAAACAGTCTGCCTGACATATTATAAAATAAAATAAAAACCATACATTTCATATAGAACATATAAATAGGATTACACTATATATTTTTTTTAAATGCATCCATACATATTGACAAGCTCCTAGCTTCAAATTTCTGCACAGAGTAATTAAGCTGAATTGATTTGAATAGGACTGTGGGATATAAACAGTAGCCGTTCAATTTTTTTACAACCCTAATTTCATAGCCTGAAAATGAGATGCAATTGCAGCTTCCTAGATACTATAGCACATGTACAGCCATGCATGCAATGTGGTTTCCACAGCACAAAAGCGGTTATGCATGCTGTACAGCCAGAGCATTTAGCTAACATGGGAAATGTGGCTTCAATCCCAGTTCAGACCAAATTCAGGATTACCCACTTCTTTTCTGTGCTCTTTACGAATGTCTGGTGGTTGCACTACCGTGCGGTACAGAGCCTTGACCTATGCTGAATTTAAGTGAAGATTTCAGTTATTAGGATACTGGAAGTTATCGGATGATCAATTTTTTTTATTGAAATTCCATTTCTGTTACAAATAATATGTCATGTTACAATATCATTGCATCAACCTTTAGTCAAACTCCCATCCTTTTATACAGCGATGTTCCAAGTTGCAAGGTTAATGAAATGCAGCAGATGAAAGGAAGGACACTGCTATTTCATCTGTTTTCTGCACTTCTGTTTTACTGCATCTGTGTTTAATCTGTGCAACTGTTTTAGACTCCTTTTTGTTGATAGTTACAGCTGAATATCGGTTATGGATTGTGATCTTTGGAGTTTGTAGAGAAATAGTTTAGAGAGGCCTAGAGCTGTTTCTTTGTAGGGGAGAGAGAATCAGTCTCGTTTGATCTACGCAACACTGTTATTTTGATTGGATAATTTGACTGTTTTCTGTTTCTCTGCTTTTAATAGCCAGGGTTTTAAACCAGTTTGTATTGGTTTGTTCAAGCTGTTCAAAGTTGCATTGAGATAGGCCTTCTGCCATTTGCTCTGCTGTGATATTGGAAAAAGTTAAGCGCTTATTCTCAACTGTTCTTTGCACTTCTGTTTTACTGCATATCCTGTTTAATCTGTGCAAATGTGTTTTTAGATCCCATGCACCCACCCAGCTGCTGTTGCACTCAAAGCTTGGTGGCTTTCAGTTGCCTGCATCTAACATAAAGTTGATACTGGATACTCCTCCCAGTCACATTACATAAGTTCATTTGAGTCTTTATACTCAGAAATTTGTAAAGGTCCACCACTTCAGCTTCACAACCTTGAATCATCATAACTTCTGCCTCCTTACTTTTTTTAGTAGAAAACTGTAACTCTTACTTCATTGTGCTGCTTGTGCTTAGGAGTTCAACTGCATTTAGTCTGCTGTATTTATTGGTGCTTGACAGTAGTCTCATTAAAAGGACAGTATTCTAGTGAATTGCTGCTTTACTGTTACGATTGTGAGCTACTGTTTTAAAGCAATCTGATCATCTCCTTTTTACTGCATTTTGTTGCCTTAACTGTAATTTTTAATACTGCGAGTTCTGTTCTTTTGATTACAAGTGATTAATCTGTGCTTCAAATCGAGAGGTTTTTTTTTTTACTGCATTCTTAACTTTAAAATTAAGTAGCATAGTCTGGATACAGGTCTGTGGCATCCAGAGCTTCAGCTGCACGGTTTTTAACCCTTTTTGAGGTAATCCAGCTTTTATGCCAAAAAGATGGAACAGAGATGGGAAATGAGATCGCTCAGGCTGCTCCTACAAGGCCTAACAGAGGTACACGCAAATGTGGTTTCTGTAAAGCATGTGCTTGGATTAACACACAAGATACATTTATACATCCTGTAACAAATAAGATATATCTTTCCAAGAGGTGGTGAACTGCAACAGCAGTAATCTAGTATACGATGCAACCTATAGAATCTGCACAGCTTATTATATGGGCAAAACAAAATGAAAAATTCAAGAAATGTATTCACCACCTGTGTGACATAAGAAACCAGGTAGAAACTAATTCTCTCTAACATCTCTCTAGATTTGAGAGCCATTCTTTTAGATTTATGGGTTTATCAAACTTTAAAAGAAAGTATACGAGGAGGTGACCTAATGAATAAAACAGAAGATGAAGGAGCAAGGTGGATTATGGGTATGACAGCGGATCATCCCCCAGGATTGAATAGGGTAGTGCCCTCTAAAACCTACATTAAAAGAGCTAGGCCTGAGAAATAAAAAGTAAATATAATCTAAGCTTTCACTTTAAGGTAGGTCTTCAGAATGGGTGTGGCAAATGCTTTGCATTAAAAAAAGGGAAGTTTTTCTTACTTCTAAAAGGATCTGAAGAAGGTTAAGCATAACCACAAGCGCTTAGCCTGTATTTTATTGTTTGTTTTACTATTCATTTTATATAAAAGAGTTTTCAACAGTCTAACTAGAACTGGGAAGCTTCTACGTAGATTGCAAGATTTTACTCAAACCATTATTTATATCAAGTGTGGTTCAACTGTTTACCAGCCCTGTTTGTATCAAGAGTGCTTCAGCTGCTTAACAGTTCTAACAGGCTATAATTTAAACTGCTGTTGGTAACGGCTCAGTTCTTTTAAGAATTACTAAGCTTCCACCATTGCAGTTTGTACTAAGAGTGTTTCATTTATTTAAACACAGTGGTGGCTGGTGACTTCAAATCAAAGGGGGGCTGCAGGAGACAGCTGAATGGGTGGGGCCAACAGGAAGGGGTGTGGTCAGCTAAAAGGAGTGGAGCTATGGTGCAATGGGATCAATGCTTGACATGCTTACTTATTTACATGAAATAAATGCTCAGTCAGTATGGCGCATGCTGAATACTCTACACAGCACACAATGTTACATACATATACACACACATACACACGTTGGTTTGAACACTTACCACTTCCTTTATTAGTGTGTGTTGTGTTATTTTTGGAATACAGGGATGCACTCTGAACAAAACAAATAGAAACCAGACAAAAAGTCATACATATTCACACGAAGACCGTTTAAGTGATCCTTTCGTATTCGGTTTGCTAAATAATTTCTTTGATGGGACAACTCCATTTTTTCTTAGTGAGTAATAAATAATAAAGCATCTGCAGACATTAAATAGAAAATGAGCAATATGAGATCTCACAGAGCAATAGACAAGACAAACCATAAACATTTGCCAGCACTGCACGACTCCAAAGAATCCATTTAATAGAAGGTCAGTAGCATGTGGCAAAGGACGTAACACTTATATACAGGACTGTTACATAACGTAAAGTCTAATCAAGAAAATGCGTCACTTTTTTAAAACATACTACTTGTACATAGCCTAGTACTTACTTATGGACCTATCTGCCCTTGCGGGACATTTTAAGCCCAGCCATTTTCCCTCTCTGGCTTGAAATAACCTATCCCATTTGGTTACAGACTGGCCTTACCCATCGTATGTTTGATAATTATATATTACCCCAAATAAGAATGACTGGGATCATACCATAGATAATTTGAGGAGCCCCATAGATGGGATAAAGCATTTTAGAACTGTACCTGTCCATTTGTAGTACAGACGACAGTCCTGTGATAAATTTTCTGTTTCCCATACATTGTTGCAGAGGTTCAGACCCTAGACCAAACATACGTGATACATGCATTGCCCGTCAGTCCTTCTAAAAAAAAAAAAAAAAAAAAAAAACAAACAACTCAGTGTGGCAATAAAACAAAAGGGTAATGACATCCATCCCAGAGTACAAGTCCATGAGATAAAATCTGAGCTTGTCCGAATGTCTGTGCGTTATATATCCTGTGGGTGCACAGCTAACGTCTGTGCATTATATATCCTGTGAGTGCACAGCTAATGTCTGTGCATTGTATATCCTGTGAGTGCACAGGCTGTCTTGCTGTGCATCATTTAAAGTAGTGCTGTAGTTACCATGGACCCCATGTATAATGTGCCTCTTGTTTACTATCATTTTATCTTCATAGCATCTCTTCTTCCTGAAGAGACTCAAGTCTGCTCAGTGTACCCCTCGCAGTATCGATGTACCAAGCATGAGCATGCATTCCCAGAAGAGAACTGATCTCATACTCACAACCTTGAGATTGTATCTACGAACTATGGCACTGCCAGTACCTCAGATAGAACAGCCTCTGCCCTTGCTCCTTATATTCAGCACAGAGTGCTGCTTACAAACCTAAAGAAACTTCACTCCTCTAAATTACAAACAAATGAATAAGCAGGCTAGTGTCAGCCAGCAATGGAAAGATTATGAAGACTGCAACAAAAAAGCTAAAATAAGTCACAAAAAAGTCAATTATTAATTAACTAAAAGCATCCATGTCCTTCAGAACAAAAGCAAGGGCTTTATATCATTATATATTTTTAATTTTACATTTCTTTTTTGGAGATTCTCATGTCTAATGGTAATAAAACAAAAAAAGAAAAATCTAGCAATGCTAGAATTTCCACGGTGTAATACCTTAAACCTCTTGAATCAGAGACAACATGGGATATATATGAATTACCCTTCAAGTATATCAGGTGTTTCAACTAAATGGCAATTCTGAATGTCCATGACTTTTTTCTTTTATGTCTTTTTATGGACAATGTCAGGCAATAAAGCCAGACCCCTCTAGCTGTGGACATGCATGTTTCTGCCTTCTTATTACATCATCAGCACAGCATAAGTGTTTGACTTTTGGAAACACAGGGTAGTCATACCCAACTGATATCCATAAACATAAGGGTGTCTACAAACTATCCCAACAAACTAAAACAATGTTTAAAAAGGTCACACAGAAAAAATTGGTTAAAACACACAAAAATATAGCTAAACTAGAATTTCCACAGTGTGATACCTTAAACCTCTTGAATCAGAGGTAACATAGGATATATGTAAATGGCTTCTACTGACACGACTCATACTGAGAAATGCAACAAGAAATAGAAAAAGGAAATTAAACTGCTGAAAGGGAAAGAAAAATTAATCCACAATTACAAATTCAGATGCTAAAAGCTGGCACTACTATGCCTCTGCATGAGTCACACTTTTTCTGTTGCTGACTAGTTTACATGCTCAGGAATGCATATTAATGTACTGCCCTTTATTAAGCAGTTTGCTTACTTAGATAGGTAACCTTAATATATTTTAATGAAAGAAGATGATATGCAATGTTCTCTTTTAAAATGAGTGTAAAAGAAACTCTACTGGTTCACTAAACAGTTTTAGACTTGCTGCTTATTTGATTTCATGAATATTACATTTGACTGTGTACCATGTTTGCTATAACGGTCTTCACACTTCTTAAAGACTCACTGCTTTGTTTCACATATATTATATGGTGTTTTTGCCACGTTTGATGAGTATGCTATCACATTTTTAAGGAGATATCCTTGCAAATAATAATACGTTTATTAGTAAAAACTAGCATGGAAATATGGAAATGGAATTTGAAGTTTTCAGCTGCAAGAGAGAAATTTAAGGACTGTTTAAACGTTTGACTGCTATAAAAAAACATTGCATGATATGAATAAGGAAACTAAATCAAAGGACACAGCACCATAATCAGGAATTATAGTTTTCTTTTCTTGTTAGTTTGCCTTCCATGTTTTTAATTGGAAACAGAGGGTTATACTTAATGGCAGTACCCACAGGATATGCAGGAGCAAACCCTACCTACTTCCAGAACTGCATACTTTTTCAATATATTCATAATGCAGGTGGAAGCAGAGGATCGACTGGATTATTATTATTATTATTATTAATATTTTAATAAGAGCTGATTTTGCACATACAACATGGTGGGGGGGGGGGGAGAGGAGGGCAGCTCCCTCACTGCGCATGATGCACAGCTCTTCTAAAGTACTGACTTTTTATAGTAGGCTATAATAAATGGACATGATCATATGTGCAGTCCCGTGTCCCACCCCAGGGGTACTACAATCAACTGATGCTCTTAATGTCTTCCTTTCTCAGCAGTTAGAATTCTATTCTTTTTTTTTTTTCAAATGGGGACTAGAAATGTTGTTTTCTCATTAGTTTGCATTCCAGTTTGAATGTCATCCAGAATAAAGCAATTTTGTTGATAGGTATTTTCTGCGAATATGATTCTGTAGTAGCAAAAATTGGATTCATAAATATATTAATAAAAAATACAACTAAAATATAAGTTATAAAGCCAGGATTTGAGCTATATAAACAATGGTATTCCAAATGAATCAAAGCTCTAAAGAAACATCAGGTACAAATGAAACATTTAAATATTCCAGCCAAACTCAGAGTTAAATATTAACTTAAGCAACCTCATTTGACACACATTTAGGTAGAAATGTTTGACTTAGACTCTCGTTTCTGTATTCAAACTGTCTGCAACTGATATCTGGCCTATGGTCTAGTTCCTAAATATGCAATTAACAGTGTAGCAGCTGGCACTAAGTAAATATGAAGCAAAAATCTGGACATTCTGCCAAAACCTGCAGTTGAGAAATAGGATATACACACCACCAAGAAGAAAAGATAAAAAAACTTTGTACTTCCAGCAAACGAAATTAGGCAAGCAAATAAAATACAAAATAATATGAATAATCCACCTGTTCCACCACAAGACAAGTCCACAACCAAAACTGGCTGCAACTGTTTGCTTCTTCCTCTTTTCCCAGCAAATAGAGCCCGGGAAGAGAGCGACAACCAATCAGCAGCCATTTAGCCCATGCACATCATGTACGTGCCTGCAGACATGGCAGTCCGAACCCCTTCCAATTCTATGCGGTTTGGAACCGCATAGACTGCTGGGCATCACACGGATGCCTTAATTAGCTATCCGGACTACAGCGTTGGAGTTGGATCTCCAAGAAAGAGAAAAAAAAAACTTATTTTTTTTAAAACCGCCGCAACCCAGAATTTTAAAGTGCGCATGCTCAGTCAGTCGGCGTAAAGCAGCCGGCTGATAAGGGATGAGAGACTCCGTGTAAAGACAGTAAAAAAAATTAATAAGTAAAGTCTTTTCTCTTTTCTTGAGGGGGCTGCAGTCCGGCAGTCCGATGGCACGAGCCGGCCCTGTTAACATTTGAAAGCAAGAGGTGGCACAGTCATTCTTTTTCCTTACATATTTTATGTTTGTTTGAACAGCCTTCAGTGGAAGGATTTGCTCTTTGTACTCTATATATAAAAGAGATGGTCAAACAGTATGATGCACAAGTAACACTCCAGGTGCAGCTAATTGTCAAGACCTCTATTCAAATCATAACTAGCTATAGGCCTCCAACTCGGACTCAAGATGCTCACTACCTATCTAGACCTCTTCGAATTTATCGAGATTCAACCCTTTACCCTGATCCTGGGCAACTATTCAACCATACAGTGGAAGAAATACTCATGCCAAAACACAAATGGCATGAGCTTCCTTGATTTTGTCAATACAAATGGCTTGGACCAGGTGGTCGACACCCCCACAAGAGGTGAAAATATTTTGGACTTTGTATTAACCAACATGAGTAACCACCGCAGCTTCCCTAAAGTGTCATCATCCCTGGTAAGAGCCGACCACAAAGCAGTTACTTTCAAAGTCACTACTACTCCCAACCCCCACCCCCCACCCCCCAGCTAGGGAAAAAACACCACCTTTTCCAAAGTGGATTACAACCTCCTGAGAAAAAAAGACAACAGCAGCTTCACAGCCCCTTCCATAGGAACTGGCACATATGTCCAAACCTACATCAAAGTACTATATAAGCATTTATATAGCTCCAAGGAATCAGCAATACTAGACGGGACAAAATCCTCCTCAGGGAAGACTAAACATGTCTAGGGAACATCTACAATAAACTCTATAATAAAAGGAAAAAAATTGCTGTCCAAGAGCAGATGTCTAATTAGAAGCAATCTCTGCTTAGCCTAAACAAACAAATAAGAGCACTAGTGAAATCCTCCAAAGCAAACTTAAAGTCCAAACTGGCCACATCTACTAAAGACCATCATAAAGGCCTCCTTCACATATGTCCACAATCTCAAGGGAAGCACACAGATCTGCTCAGAACTAGTGGTCAAGGACACCACATACACAAATGTTGTAGATCCAGCACAAATGTTGTAGATCCAGCCAACAGGCTGGCCGACAGGTTCAGCGAAAACTTCACCCCCCCCTCCCAAATCAGTAAAACATGACATCCCCAGTATCTTATCTCTAGGGAGCAAGTAATCACTGCCCTCTTAAAAGGCAAAAAATACAGCCTCCAAGGGACCAGATAACATCCCAGGCTGCATCCTACATTAAATTAGGACAGGAGCTTACAGCACCATTAGGCACCCTATTTAACCAAAGGCTTTGTACTGGCTTTGTCCCAGCCGTGTGAAGGACAGCTACTGTCATCCCTTTGCACAAAGATTGAGCATCCACCGATACACGAAATTATAGACCCATCAGCCTAACTAGCCTGATCTGCAAGGCCATGGAGTGGATTATCACAGACCTCATTAACTAGGACACTGGCAACCTCCAGACACTTGATCCCACACAGTTTGGTTTTGTCAAAAGGAGGTCATGCCTGTTAAACTTTGTCAACTTCTTTGAAACCGTCACCAAGGCCATAGATGATGGGAACGCAGTGCACACCACCTACCTCAACCTGGGCAAAGCCTTCAATGCTATTCCCCATTCAGATAGAATAGATAAACTCTCAACTAGGCATCAATCCATACGTTACTAGATGGGTAGCAAACTGGGTCCCTGATAGAACCCACCTAGTCAAAATAAGGGCAGCCACCTCAAGAAGTACACCCATAACAAGCGGTGTACCCCAGGGTCCCCTGCTTTTTGGGATATACTTCTCGGAGGTGCAATCCAAATCTAGTAGGCTATGGCCGACCATGTTTGCAGATGACTGCAAGCTGGGTGCTGTCATCAATTTCTCTAGTGATGTGGACATCCTCCAAGAGGGTCTCACCCAAACAGATGACTGGTGTCAAACATGGCTTCAAACTGAATGCCCAAAAATGCATCATCCTCCCTTTTGGGGAATGTGACATCCTCACAAATTATCACATTGATAATAAAGGTACTACGCATGCAGTCAGTCATGAGGGACTTGGGCACCCAGTTTGATAGCAAACTGACTTTTGATCACCATACAGCCTCAGTTGTATGGAAAGCTTTCTACATGGTCCACTTCATTAGTAAGGGTATCTCATCCAGGGAGGAGGTGGTCATAACATCCCTGCATTCTTCCCTTTTAAGACCCATTATTGAGTACAATGCCCCTTTTGGCATGCACCTCACAAAGACCATGCAGCAGCTGGACAGGCCACCAAAGTTCCTCACCCAGAGAAACCAGGGCCTCAAACATCTACCCTACACAGATAGGCTAAAAGCTGTGTCCTTGTCCCTCTACTCAGGTCTCCTACAGACTCTTCAGAAGTGACATCTGTCTGGCATACAAAGCTCTCTCAGACCCCACCCGGATGGGACAGATGCATATCCGCAAGTCAAGCTCTACTCGAGTAACCCACACACACGACCTCAACCTGGTCAGACATCAATAGGACTTGTTGGCAGGAGAGATTTTTGTCTCAGAGACTCCCCCTTTTGTGAAATAGACTCCATCTTCACGTAAAGTAGAATATCTCATTGAACCTTTTTAAGAACAACCTGTATAACTGGATGGGAAAAAGAAAATACACCCCTGTGATACCACCTGTGCCCCTGCTGGACAGTGGCATAGGGTGCTGACTTTTTGGAACATGGGCTAAATTCTGGCCAATAGCCTAGTAACTTCCTATGATCCACTTATCAGGCATGAAACTACATTTACTTGATGGGCTCAGCAATGATGGAAGGCAAACAGGCAGCAAAGGTTAAACATTAAAGCAATAGACATAAAAACACAGTGTTGAGTAATAAGTCATTAGCGATATGACATTTATTGGATACACCATCCAAGTTTAGGGTGCATAACAGCACAAAACCAAACATGAAAATTCGCTAAAGGAGCTACTAAACTTACGTACATAAACAAATCAATAGCATGGCTGGAAAGAAGATATATAAAGAGGACTATCTTGAAGTAGGGCACCATGACAGCCAAGTTCTTACCATAACTTTCCATCTGTATTGATCTTCATTCATACATGACTGATGGGTATCAGTCATGTCCTCAGAACAGAGTCTGCCATTATACCAAGCTCACACCTGCCAAAAAATGCGAGCTAAGCTTACCCATAGTGCCCTTTTCTCCATCACCTCAGACAGAGTCTGCCTGTAAGAAGCCATAGGCTTTGTCTGAGCAAATTCCCTATCATGACGCTAGGACCAGATCCGAACCTCCAGGAGTCTTTCAGAGGGGTTAGGAGGGTGGGATGTCATGGATGAATGAAGATCAACAACACAGATGGAACTTTATGGTAAGAACAGAACTTCTTTATCGAAGGTTGTTAATCTTCATTCATTCATGACTGATGGGACAGAGTCCCTAGCTACTTTATGTCCTGTGAGGTCCTATGGAAGGATATTTCTGAGCAACACTGAGCCATACGACACTCTCCCCCTGGAGACCTAATCCAATTTGTATGGACTGATATACGTACAAGGAATATCCCATATTGCTGCTGCACAAATGTATCAACGGAAGCCAACAGATGTCACAACTGACCTGGTTGTATGCATTTTGACCTTAGTTGGCAGAAGGACGTTGTATTTCTCTTGCCTACCAACAAAACACTCAGCCACTTAGCTAAAGTTAATTTACAAACTGGTTATCCCAATTTTTGTCCCGAGAAGGATACGAATAATTGGGCAGGACTAAATCACTACAAAAATCTGACCAAGAAGAAACGTAATTGTCTATGCACATCCAGCAAGCGCAGAGAATATTCTCCTTTATTAGAAAAATGGGGAAGAAGGCTGGCAGGTGAATTAAAAGTCAAATCCAAAATAACTTTGGGTAAGGATGAGGGGTTAGTCCAGAGTGATGCGCTGTCTTTATGGAAAACCACGTAAGGGCATTTTATGCACAAAACTTGTTCAGATATTCGACTTGCTGTGGTAACTGCTACCAAGAAGAGAGTTTTCTAGGATAAAAAAAATCATATTGAAAGTGGCAGCAGGCTCAAAGGGAGGACAAATCAAGGATTTTAGGAGGAGTGTCAAATCCCAAGGTTGGATTGGTTCTTTGAATGGTGGTCCAATGTATGTGACACCTTTCAAAAAGGTCTTACAGAGATGGTGAGATATCAGACAAGTCCTGGAAGCCATTGTGGAAGTCAGATGGCTGCCAGGTGTACTCAAATAGTGGAAGCTGCTGCTCCTGAATGGAGGAGATTTGATAAAAATAGTCCAGTACAGAACTCACCAAAGTATAAGTGAGAGATCTAGTTTTGTCTCAAGACCAAACTATGAATCGTTTCCATTTGTTGAGATAAAGTTGCCTGGTGGATAGTTTGTTGGAAGCCAGAAGAATGTTTCTTACAGGGGAGGATAGTTTATTCTACCTGGCAGTTACTAGAAGTGGAGGAACCAAGCCGTCAGCTTGAAACTCTCTATGTTTGGATGGATCAACCCTTGTGGGTGTGAGAGCAATTCCAGAGTTGGATCCAGAATCCAGTCTGTGGACTAGATGAGGCCAAAGGAAGGGCAACCAAACTTGATGGGGGCAATAGGGTGCAAACAGGAGTACTCTGCTTCTCAACCAAAGAGCTTTCTTTAGGAATTGCAGGATCAGAGGAAGGGGGGAAAAGCATAAAAGGAGTCCCTTGGGCCAAATCAGGTATTAATTACAGCATCCCTCTGTGACTCCACCCAAGAGGGGGATTAGGGTAAAGTAATTGCTGCATTTGTGGTTTGCGGAGATGCGAATAAATTGCAGCAACTGAAGATCTTCACTGCTAGGACAGGGTTGAAGGGACCACTTGTGAGGCAGGAGAATGCATTTGCTCAGCTTGTCTGCAATCATATGGTTATCCCTGGGAATGTGCATTGCTTTCAGAAAGCGGTTGGTAGACTCTCATGGCTTCGACACAACGGGTAGGATTTGGTTCGTTGATATACCAGACTACAGACATGTCTGACTGGATAGCAATTGTCCATGAAAAGATAACAGATTGGAATGCTTGCAATGCTAGAAGCACTGCCTTCAGTTCTGGAACACCAATATGCAGGTTGGCCTCCATGGGGACCAAGTGCCTTGGACCATTTCCCTGGAAAATGCTCCCATCCACCCCATCAGGGAAGTGTCCATGGTCACTATGGCTTTGGTCTGAGAGAGCGAGAAGGGATGACTCCATAGATATTTTTCTGGCTTCATCCACCAAATTAAGTCTTGTTTGCATTGATTTGTTATGCGGATTGGAAAGAACAAAAGAGGAGTTAAAGGGGACGACTGATGCCAGGAGCCATTGTAGGGGTCTTGTGTAGTCTTGCTAAGAGAACTATAATAAATTGATGCTGCCATTGATCATAGTAGTTGAAGGACTGCACAAGCTGAAACCTTGTCCTGAGAGAGAGTGAGTATCACCCGGAGCAGGGAACTTAGTCTTTGGAGCCTGTGAAGCAGGAGGGCGACTAGGCAAGACAATGTCGAAATTGCTCCTATGAATTCCTGATTTTGAGTAGAAGTCAATTTGGACTTTATTTCGTTTATCAAGATCTCCAAGGATCTTGCTAGCTTTAGGGTGTAATGCAAGGAAATAAACAGCAAACATTTTGTAGGGTTAGTAAGGAGCCAGTTGTCCATGTATAGAAACGTACAGAATCCTTGCAGTCTCAAGTGGGCTGTTACCACTGCCATGTATTTGGTGAGCACTCTGGGGACTGTAGAGACACCAAAGAGCAGTGCTTAGAATTGGTAGCGATTGGCTGCCAGCAGAAGTGGAGGAATCTCCTGGAGTGTTTGTCCATTTTTATGTGATAATACTCATCCAGGAGATCTATCGAGCACATCCAATTATCTTTCTCCAGGAATGGAAGGATATATTGAACTCCAGAATATTCTGTCTGACAAAACATGTTTCGGATGCTGAGGTCCAAAATTGGCCTCCAGTCCCGTCTTTCTACACTAAAAAGAACCTAGAGTAAGATACGGATTCTATCTGGAGGACACTTTAGAGGGAGCTTTTGTATTTTCTGAGCTGCTGCATCCCTGTGACTGGGTGGAATAATCGGGAATTTGCCTTTGTGGCTTCAGGAAAGAATCGAAAGGGATGCGATAACCTTTGGTAAATTATTGTCTGCACCCAAGAATCTGTTAAGGATTACCAGGTAAGATGGTGCAGAGAAAATTGCCCCCCCCCCCCCGACTGCTTCCAGAGCTAAGCAATTGGACCGCTCTTCAGGACCACTGATAGGGCTGTCCAGAGAAAATCTCTAGATCCCTGATTACATGGACCCCCACTGCCTTGGGAGGGGCATCTTCCTGAGGAGTTCCCCCCTCTGCCCCAGGGGGGGAATGCCAGGGAAAGGACCCTGGGCTTTCCTGTACCACATCTTTCCACTCCTCTCATTTCTAGAGTAGGATCGCTGGGAAGTGGAAAAACACACACCCACGGCACACAGGGTCTTGCCATACTTTTCACACCTGGCTAATGTATCTTATGAGAAATCAACCGCATGGATGAATTAGATATGGATTCCAGGGTGGCAGACTGAGGCAATTGTGTCATGTACCTCAGATACTGCTTCTGCTAGGATTCCAGACAGTTCCATGATCAGGTCTCTCTGGAGATTGGTAAAGTGTGCCAAGTAAATCAAGGACCGAATAGCAAAGGTCAATGAAGCATTCACCCGAGTCCATAATCTGTCCATTTTCCAAGACTCCTTGTTTGGAAGATTAACAGTGGGACTCTCCTCAACAAGTTTTTTCCTAGTCACCGCCACCACCACCATAGCATCTACTGCTAAGCCTTTGGACCAATGAAAGTGATCCTCTGGAGGGGAGAGACGTTTGTCTGGTCTCTGGGGAATAGACTCAATGGCATCAGGTTTCTTCCAGGCACACTGCACCATGATCTGAACTAGATAATCTGCAGGCGGGGTCACCCAGGAAGTAGAAGGTAAAGAATGAAAAGCCTACAAGAGTGCAGACTTCTCAGAGGAAGGGTTGGAGGGCTTCCCATTAAGGAGACATACTCAGGGGATGACCATGGAGACCCTTCCCCCTTATCATAGTCTACATCATCAGTAAGGGACTTGGAATTTGCAGGCTTCCTCTTGGGTGATCTCTTGCGGGGTGCTTCCTCAGTGGGGACATATGAAGAGTGCTCTGAAGAAATGGTGCCCTGTAGTAGAGTATCTGGAGGGTCCCATGCTTGATGTCTTAGCATTGTGGACTTTATCAGCTGTGGTGGAGAGGACATGTATATGTGGAATTCTGGTGCCAAAGAAACCAACTGTGAACCAGCTGAGGCAAGTGCCCCCTCCAAATCCTGGAAAGCAGGCCCACCCGAAGAGGAACTAGAGCCCAGAATAGAGAGACAACCTCAGGACTGGGGTCACACCCCCACTCAGATGAGCCCTCTCCCAGTGAAGGAACCATGAGAGGACTCTGTGCAGTCAGAACAACCAGAACCATAGTAGACTGAGCCATAGAAAAAAAATATGCGCCATATTATGGATCATGGTGCCAACAGACAAGTCAGGATCCAGGGGATGGATTGACGGGATTGAGTCAGAGAACATAGAGTTAGCTCCAAACCAATGGCAAGATCTATGCAATGGAACCGAAGAAGCTGGAAGTGGGGTAGGCATCTGTGTAGAGGGCTCCAATACCTGCAAGGAGGAATATATGTCAGAGTCTGTGAAGAAAATTCCTCGGCTCTGGGTGGGAGGGAGGATTTTGGAGTTAGAATTCCTCTGGCTACCAGGAGCTGATCCACGAGTCTCACTACATAGAGTTCTGAAAGACTCTTGGAGGAGCAGGTTGACATCCCTGATGGAGAATCAGGTCGTTCAAGAAATGGTTAATGGTTGTCGGATCTACCGATGGGAGAATATAGGGTCTGAGGTAAGATTTCACCCTTTGGCACTGTGGTCAAAGGAACAGTAGGTTGCTTTGGAGGGGGGTAGTTACCTGAAATAGGGAGACTATTTCTTGTGCCAAGAGTGGAACTGGTACTGTAGCAGTGGTTAGTACCATAGATGTTGAAGTTATGGTTGGTTCCATAATAGGAGGACGGCAACATAGGAGTTTGAGGCTCTGGACCTTGATTGTAGAAGTCAGTTTTGGGTGTTCTTTAGGCTCACTGGTAAGAGGAGAGGAAGGTACAGACAGACTCCTCTTACATTCCTTTTTAGGAGGGGTTGAACCCTCCATCTCAGATAAAGCCTTCAAGAAAGGCATTTTCAAGAGACCCAATAGTATCAATTTGTTCTTTCTCTCAAAGTGTGGGCACTAAAGTCCTTTACATAGGTCACATGCGGGTTGAACTTTTAAGTGCAGAATCCCAAGACAATAAACACAAGACAAGTGTCCATCGGAATTCGGCATTTTCCTGCCACACTTCCTGAACTGTAGTCCACTTATCAGCCATCATCACAAATGATTTAACAATTCAGATAGTAAATCATAACAGTAATGAGGAAAAGGCCCTGTCAGAACAACAGTAGACAAAGTAGAGGCATACCCACACATACAACCAAGAAAGAAATGTTTTGTTTTTGTTTTTTTGGTTACCAACAATGGTAACAGAGAACACCAAATGGGTAAAGGGAAGGAAAAAAACCGGGGGACCAACAATGATATTGGAGATTACTACAGATGTAAGGGAGGCCTGTACCACCAATAAGAAATACCAACATTTTGATAAGGAAGCAGGAAAGAATCACTCAAACAAATAGAAAACGTTTACCATCCATGACTACTACTGAAGAGGAAAAATCCTAAAGGTAAAGAAAACGTTTACTATCCATGACTACTACTGAAGAGGAAAAATCCTAAAGGTAAAGAAAACGTTTACTATCCATGACTACTACTGAAGAGGAAAAATCCTAAAGGTAAAGAAATATTATTAAAGTTGAAATATAAAATCTAACCCACTTAGCTCGAGAGCTGGCCTGATGCATCTTGATGCTCTATGTGGCAAACAATATCGGAGGTGATGGAGAGAAGGGCACCATGGGTAAGCTTAACTCAAGAGTTTTTTGGATGGCACAAGCTTGTTATAATAGTAGACTTGGTTCAGAGGATGGAACAGATACACATCTGTCAAGAATGTATGACAATGAAGATTAACATTTTTTTTTTTTTAGTAAATCTTCAACTTGAAAAAACAGCTTTGGATTTCTGCATGGACTTTCATTTGTTGAAGATTACAGAACATTAGGATATGGTGAAATTCCCAAAGTATTGCAACCTTGAATTTTTACTCACAATGGTAAGTGAACACTAGTGATTGCACATTAGCAGTGACAACCATGGATGTTCTGCATTTAAATTTGGAATACAAAAGGAAAAAAATGAAACAGGACATTTTAAAAACAGTTTTAGAAGGATATGTGGCAGCTTGATGAAACCTAGTCTACCAAAAAATAACAGATCAATTCATTAACTTACAGAAGAATAAAGTTGGGAAAAAAATGGCATTTTTACAATGTGGAAACTACTCAAATCCATGTGGCAAGTCTGTGGCATCTACACCTCTGCTTCCATTAGTCATTTCATTTGCTAGCCAGATCAAGTGAGCTGGCCCAAGCAACATTTTCAGTCACAACCCTGGGGAAAATGGACAAGACAGTTACAGCTGAAGCAGCATCTTAACATAAAAGTAAAAAATAATCTGAACTTGAAATTTATAGACAGATTTTAAACTGCTCATTAGAGTTGCTCCACACTAAAGTACATATAATTGTCATAATTGTAGCAACAGGTATATAGTCATAGCGAGCAGTTACATCTGAATCATAAAATTATGTTCAAGAAACAGCTTCTAAAACAAGTGACACATCAGAACAGGAACTGGGTTGCAGGAATATCAAAAAAAGCTAACTATATACAATATGCACAGGTGACTTGATTTTCCCTTAGAGGATCTTACAGTCCAATACTTGGACTATCAGTTTATATCAGCACAATGTATAAAGCTAATCTATGTCAAACAAACATTTGTGAAAATTCTTTTTGAATGTGTAGGATTAGCTTTACACATGATATGTTAGGTTAACCTACATCTCTAAAACATTTGCATTAATTTTCTTCCAAATATATATATATTTATATTTTTTAATGTTACAGATATTCAAAGCATTTTATACTCCGGTGTAACTTGTTCAGGCTTTCTGGGATAATTATTGAAATAGAAGTTTGATATTTAGTTTAAAAGGAGGTCTAAGATGTTATAAGAAAGTCTTCCTGAGCAAAGGAGTCTGTTCCTTAGCTGAAAGATTTTTTTAGTGGTGGTCAATATCCTTCAGCCTGATGTTAAACTAGTGGCAGTTGCCTCTCTTTAGAGTGGTACAGAGGTGTTCACTGGCATTTTAAGTGTGTAAATCTCAACATCTTGTTTTCAGAGATGTACAACCACAGAAATAGATTTCAGAATTATACAAAACAGAATTATCCCTCAACTCTGTACTGGAGTCTCCATAAAAAAAAGCCAGCAAGAAGCTGTAAACGCCATTTGAAAAAGGAGCTTATATCAGGGTTAGGGTGTTTTTCATGCACCACAATAGCCATTTATTAACAATGAACAGGGAGAAATGACTTGTCAGACCAGCAAAGAAGTTGTTCAAGCATGTTCTCCCTTCCTCCCTCTTTATTCCAGTGGAGAGTGGTTGCAGAGCTGTCCCCCAACTGGGTCAGCTGTCATGTTGAAATCTTATAAAATTTTTCTCATGGTAACCAAGGGGATATGTGATTTGTATCACTTGGCTATTGAAACTGGGCAAGCGGACTGGAATGGATAGTAGCAAAGAGCTGTCCAAAATGTTTTGACCCTAGTGGCTGGATTAACACATACATGACCAAGTTTCTACAACTGCAATGTATTTGTTGCCACTGTTAGCATTTATTAGTTTTCCAAATAAACTGATGATATTGGCCGTGTGTGGTGTGTCTCTTTATTGGAGTGCATGTTAGAAGAATCTTCCATTACGGACATCTATATTAAAATTGTTGAAAACTTTCAACAAACGGGGCATTAAAACAGGACTCAACAAAACAGCTTTAAGAAAGATCTTCACTAAAGAACTCTTCTTCCCTTTTAGAAATGCTGGTTTAAAACAGTCTTTCAAACACTTCATGGATAGTGAGGCAGAATATTTTATAGCAAGACTATTTTTTAGCCAATATTAATGACTCAAAAGTACATTCTTAAAGATAACAGGGTGTGACATGTATATAAATCACAGCAAATAAATTTTCTTCCAGGAAAGTACATGGAGTAATGGATGTAAAGTTTGGACAAGGCCATTGACTAGTGATTTGTTGAGGTCAAAGTATAATAGAGCCATAGAGTATGGAACAAAAGGCAATTGTTGCAGATGGTCATCAGAAACAGCAATACTGTGTGTGTTGTACATTACATGTAAAATTTGTGCATTTTGGGGTG